>NW_026728048.1:921990-1229320 GCF_030684315.1 Stegostoma tigrinum | reverse complement strand
CTGTTTCACCCCCTCTGTTTCAGCCCCTCTGATTCTCGCCCTCTGTTTCTCGCCCTCTGTTTCTCGCCCTCTGTTTCTCGCCCTCTGTTTCAGCCCCTCTGTTTCAGCCCCTCTGTTTCACACCCTCAGTTTCAGCCCCTCTGTTTCTCGCCCTCTGTTTCAGCCCCTCTGTTTCAGCTCCTCTGTTTCAGCCCCTCTGTTTCTCGCCCTCTGTTTCAGCCCCTCTGTTTCAGCCCCTCTGTTTCACCCCCTCTGTTTCAGCCCCTCTGTTTCAGCCCCTCTGTTTCAGCCCCACTCTTTCTCGCCCTCTGTTTCTCGCCCTCTGTTTCTCGCCCTCTGTTTCAGCGCCTCTGTTTCAGCCCCTCTGTTTCAGACCCTCTGTTTCAGCCCCTCTGTTTCAGCCCCTCTGTTTCAGCCCCTCTGTTTCTCGCCCTCTGTTTCAGCCCCTCTGTTTCAGCCCCTCTGTTTCACCCCTCTGTTTCTCGCCCTCTGTTTCTCGCCCTCTGTTTCAGCCCCTCTGTTTCAGCCCCTCTGTTTCAGCCTCTCTGTTTCAACCCCTCTGTTTCTCGCAATCTGTTTCTCGCCCTTTGTTTCTCGCCCTCTGTTTCTCGCCCTCTGTTTCAGCCCCTCTGTTTCAGCCCATCTGTTTCAGCAACACTGTTTAATCCCCGCTGTTTCTCGCCCTCTGATCAGCCCCTCTGTTTTTCGGCCTCTGTTTCTCGCCCTCTGTTTCAGCCCCTCTGTTTCAGCCCCTCTGTTTCAGCCTCTCTGTTTCTCGCCCTCTGTTTCAGCCCCTCTGTTTCAGCCCCTCTGTTTCACCCCCTCTGTTTCAGCCCCTCTGTTTCAGCCACTCTGTTTCAGCCCCACTCTTTCTCGCCCTCTGTTTCTCGCCCTCTGTTTCTCGCCCTCTGTTTCAGCCCCTCTGTTTCAGCCCCTCTGTTTCAGCCCCTCTGTTTCAGCCCCTCTGTTTCAGCCCCTCTGTTTCTCGCCCTCTGTTTCAGCCCCTCTGTTTCAGCCCCTCTGTTTCAGCCCCTCTGTTTCTCGCCCTCTGTTTCTCGCCCTCTATTTCAGCCCCTCTGTTTCAGCCCCTCTGTTTCAGCCCCTCTGTTTCAGCCCCTCTGTTTCAGCCACTCTGTTTCTCGCCCTCTGTTTCTCGCCCTCTGTTTCTCGCCCTCTGTTTCAGCCCCTCTGTTTCAGCCCCTCTGTTTCAGCCCCTCTGTTTCAGCTCCTCTGTTTCTCGCCCTCTGTTTCAGCCCCTCTGTTTCAGCCCCTCTGTTTCAGCCCCTCTGTTTCAGCCACTCTGTTTCAGCTCCACTGTTTCAGCCCCTCTGTTTCTCGCCCTCTGTTTCTCTCCCTCTGTTTCTCGCCCTCTGTTTCAGCCCCTCTGTTTCAGCCCCTCTGTTTCAGCCAATCTGTTTCAGCCCCTCTGTTTCTCGCCCTCTGTTTCAGCCCCTCTGTTTCAGCCCCTCTGTTTCAGCCCCTCTGTTTCTCGCCCTCTGTTTCAGCCCCTCTGTTTCAGCCCCTCTGTTTCAGCCCCAATGTTTCAGCCCCTCTGTTTCAGCCCCTCTGTTTCAGCCACTCTGTTTCAGCTCCACTGTTTCAGCCCCTCTGTTTCTCGCCCTCTGTTTCTCTCCCTCTGTTTCTCGCCCTCTGTTTCAGCCCCTCTGTTTCAGCCCCTCTGTTTCAGCCAATCTGTTTCAGCCCCTCTGTTTCTCGCCCTCTGTTTCAGCCCCTCTGTTTCTCGCCCTCTGTTTGTCGCCCTCTGTTTCAGCCCCTCTGTTTCAGCCCCTCTATTTCAGCCCCTTTGTTTCAGCCCCAATGTTTCAGCCCCTCTGTTTCAGCTCCACTGTTTCAGCCCCTCTGTTTCTCGCACTCTGTTTCTCGCCCTCTGTTTCTCGCCCTCTGTTTCAGCCACTCTGATTCAGCCCCTCTGTTTCAGCCCCTCTGTTTCAGCCCCTCTGTTTCAGCCCCACTGTTTAAGCCCCTCTGTTTCTCGCCCTCTGTTTCAGCCCCTCTGTTTCTCGCCCTCTGTTTCTCGCCCTCTGTTTCAGCCCCTCTGTTTCAGCCCCTCAGTTTCAGCCCCTCTGTTTCAGCCCTTCTTTTTCAGCCACTCTGTTTCAGCCCCTCTGTTTCAGCCCCTCTGTTTCTCGCCCTCTGTTTCTCGCTCTATGTTTCTCGCCCTCTGTTTCAGCCCCTCTGTTTCTCGCCCTCTGTTTCAGCCCCTCTGTTTCTCGCCCTCTGTTTCAGCCCCTCTGTTTCAGCCCCTCTGTTTCAGCCCCTCTCTTTCAGCCCCTCTGTTTCTCGCCCTCTGTTTCACCACTTCTGTTTCAGCCCCTCTGTTTCTCGCCCTCTGTTTCTGCCCCTCTGTTTCAGCCCCTCTGTTTCAGCCCCTCTGTTTCAGCCCCTCTGTTTCTCGCCCTCTGTTTCTCGCCCTCTGTTTCAGCCCCTCTGTTTCAGCCCCTCTGTTTCACACCCTCTGTTTCAGCCCCTCTGTTTCTCGCCCTCTGTTTCTCGCCCTCTGTTTCTCGCTCTCTGTTTCTCGCCCTCTGTTTCTCGCCCTCTGTTTCTCGCCCTCTGTTTCAGCCCCTCTGTTTCACCCCCTCTGTTTCAGCCCCTCTGATTCTCGCCCTCTGTTTCTCGCCCTCTGTTTCTCGCCCTCTGTTTCTCGCCCTCTGTTTCAGCCCCTCTGTTTCAGCCCCTCTGTTTCACACCCTCAGTTTCAGCCCCTCTGTTTCTCGCCCTCTGTTTCAGCCCCTCTGTTTCAGCTCCTCTGTTTCAGCCCCTCTGTTTCTCGCCCTCTGTTTCAGCCCCTCTGTTTCAGCCCCTCTGTTTCACCCCCTCTGTTTCAGCCCCTCTGTTTCAGCCCCTCTGTTTCAGCCCCTCTGTTTCAGCCCCACTCTTTCTCGCCCTCTGTTTCTCGCCCTCTGTTTCTCGCCATCTGTTTCAGCGCCTCTGTTTCAGCCCCTCTGTTTCAGCCCCTCTGTTTCAGCCCCTCTGTTTCAGCCCCTCTGTTTCAGCCCCACTCTTTCTCGCCCTCTGTTTCTCGCCGTTTGTTTCTCGCCCTCTGTTTCAGCGCCTCTGTTTCAGCCCCTCTGTTTCAGACCCTCTGTTTCAGCCCCTCTGTTTCAGCCCCTCTGTTTCAGCCCCTCTGTTTCTCGCCCTCTGTTTCAGCCCCTCTGTTTCAGCCCCTCTGTTTCACCCCTCTGTTTCTCGCCCTCTGTTTCTCGCCCTCTGTTTCAGCCCCTCTGTTTCAGCCCCTCTGTTTCAGCCTCTCTGTTTCAACCCCTCTGTTTCTCGCAATCTGTTTCTCGCCCTTTGTTTCTCGCCCTCTGTTTCTCGCCCTCTGTTTCAGCCCCTCTGTTTCAGCCCCTCTGTTTCAGCAACACTGTTTAATCCCCGCTGTTTCTCGCCCTCTGATCAGCCCCTCTGTTTCTCGGCCTCTGTTTCTCGCCCTCTGTTTCAGCCCCTCTGTTTCAGCCCCTCTGTTTCAGCCTCTCTGTTTCTCGCCCTCTGTTTCAGCCCCTCTGTTTCAGCCCCTCTGTTTCACCCCCTCTGTTTCAGCCCCTCTGTTTCAGCCCCTCTGTTTCAGCCCCACTCTTTCTCGCCCTCTGTTTCTCGCCCTCTGTTTCTCGCCCTCTGTTTCAGCCCCTCTGTTTCAGCCCCTCTGTTTCAGCCCCTCTGTTTCAGCCCCTCTGTTTCAGCCCCTCTGTTTCTCGCCCTCTGTTTCAGCCCCTCTGTTTCAGCCCCTCTGTTTCAGCCCCTCTGATTCTCGCCGTCTGTTTCTCGCCCTCTATTTCAGCCCCTCTGTTTCAGCCCCTCTGTTTCAGCCCCTCTGTTTCAGCCCCTCTGTTTCAGCCACTCTGTTTCTCGCCCTCTGTTTCTCGCCCTCTGTTTCTCGCCCTCTGTTTCAGCCCCTCTGTTTCAGCCCCTCTGTTTCAGCCCCTCTGTTTCAGCTCCTCTGTTTCTCGCCCTCTGTTTCAGCCCCTCTGTTTCAGCCCCTCTGTTTCAGCCCCTCTGTTTCAGCCACTCTGTTTCAGCTCCACTGTTTCAGCCCCTCTGTTTCTCGCCCTCTGTTTCTCTCCCTCTGTTTCTCGCCCTCTGTTTCAGCCCCTCTGTTTCAGCCCCTCTGTTTCAGCCAATCTGTTTCAGCCCCTCTGTTTCTCGCCCTCTGTTTCAGCCCCTCTGTTTCAGCCCCTCTGTTTCAGCCCCTCTGTTTCACCCCCTCTGTTTCAGCCCCTCTGTTTCAGCCCCTCTGTTTAAGCCCCACTCTTTCTCGCCCTCTGTTTCTCGCCCTCTGTTTGTCGCCCTCTGTTTCAGCCCCTCTGTTTCAGCCCCTCTATTTCAGCCCCTTTGTTTCAGCCCCTCTGTTTCAGCCCCTCTGTTTCAGCTCCACTGTTTCAGCCCCTCTGTTTCTCGCACTCTGTTTCTCGCCCTCTGTTTCTCGCCCTCTGTTTCAGCCACTCTGATTCAGCCCCTCTGTTTCAGCCCCTCTGTTTCAGCCCCTCTGTTTCAGCCCCACTGTTTAAGCCCCTCTGTTTCTCGCACTCTGTTTCAGCCCCTCTGTTTCTCGCCCTCTGTTTCTCGCCCTCTGTTTCAGCCCCTCTGTTTCAGCCCCTCAGTTTCAGCCCCTCTGTTTCAGCCCTTCTTTTTCAGCCACTCTGTTTCAGCCCCTCTGTTTCAGCCCCTCTGTTTCTCGCCCTCTGTTTCTCGCTCTCTGTTTCTCGCCCTCTGTTTCAGCCCCTCTGTTTCTCGCCCTCTGTTTCAGCCCCTCTGTTTCTCGCCCTCTGTTTCAGCCCCTCTGTTTCAGCCCCTCTCTTTCAGCCCCTCTGTTTCTCGCCCTCTGTTTCACCACTTCTGTTTCAGCCCCTCTGTTTCTCGCCCTCTGTTTCTGCCCCTCTGTTTCAGCCCCTCTGTTTCAGCCCCTCTGTTTCAGCCCCTCTGTTTCAGCCCCTCTGTTTCTCGCCCTCTGTTTCTCGCCCTCTGTTTCAGCCCCTCTGTTTCAGCCCCTCTGTTTCACCCCCTCTGTTTCAGCCCATCTGTTTCTCGCCCTCTGTTTCTCGCCCTCTGTTTCTCGCTCTCTGTTTCTCGCCCTCTGTTTCTCGCCCTCTGTTTCTCGCCCTCTGTTTCAGCCCCTCTGTTTCACCCCCTCTGTTTCAGCCCCTCTGATTCTCGCCCTCTGTTTCTCGCCCTCTGTTTCTCGCCCTCTGTTTCTCGCCCTCTGTTTCAGCCCCTCTGTTTCAGCCCCTCTGTTTCACACCCTCAGTTTCAGCCCCTCTGGTTCTCGCCCTCTGTTTCAGCCCCTCTGTTTCAGCTCCTCTGTTTCAGCCCCTCTGTTTCTCGCCCTCTGTTTCAGCCCCTCTGTTTCAGCCCCTCTGTTTCACCCTCTCTGTTTCAGCCCCTCTGTTTCAGCCCCTCTGTTTCAGCCCCACTCTTTCTCGCCCTCTGTTTCTCGCCCTCTGTTTCTCGCCCTCTGTTTCAGCGCCTCTGTTTCAGCCCCTCTGTTTCAGACCCTCTGTTTCAGCCCCTCTGTTTCAGCCCCTCTGTTTCAGCCCCTCTGTTTCTCGCCCTCTGTTTCAGCCCCTCTGTTTCAGCCCCTCTGTTTCACCCCTCTGTTTCTCGCCCTCTGTTTCTCGCCCTCTGTTTCAGCCCCTCTGTTTCAGCCCCTCTGTTTCAGCCTCTCTGTTTCAACCCCTCTGTTTCTCGCAATCTGTTTCTCGCCCTTTGTTTCTCGCCCTCTGTTTCTCGCCCTCTGTTTCAGCCCCTCTGTTTCAGCCCCTCTGTTTCAGCAACACTGTTTAATCCCCGCTGTTTCTCGCCCTCTGATCAGCCACTCTGTTTCTCGGCCTCTGTTTCTCGCCCTCTGTTTCAGCCCCTCTGTTTCAGCCCCTCTGTTTCAGCCCCTCTGTTTCAGCCCCTCTTTTTCAGCCCCTCTGTTTCAGCCCCTCTGTTTCAGCCCCACTGTTTCTCGCCCTCTGTTTCAGCCCCTCTGTTTCTCGAACTCTGTTTCAGCCCCTCTGTTTCAGCCCCTCTGTTTCAGCCCATCTATTTAAGCCCCTCTGTTTCAGCCCCTCTGTTTCAGCCCCTTTGTTTCAGCCCCTCTGTTTCAGCCCCTCTGTTTCAGCTCCACTGTTTCAGCCCCTCTGTTTCTCGCACTCTGTTTCTCGCCCTCTGTTTCTCGCCCTCTGTTTCAGCCACTCTGATTCAGCCCCTCTGTTTCAGCCCCTCTGTTTCAGCCCCTCTGTTTCAACCCACTGTTTAATCCCCTCTGTTTCTCGCCCTCTGTTTCAGCCCCTCTGTTTCTCGCCCTCTGTTTCTCGCCCTCTGTTTCAGCCACTCTGTTTCATCCCCTCTGTTTCAGCCCCTCTGTTTCAGCCCCTCTTTTTCAGCCACTCTGTTTCAGCCCCTCTGTTTCAGCCCCTCTGTTTCTCGCCCTCTGATTCAGCCCCTCTGTTTCAGCCCCTCTGTTTCTCGCCCTCTGTTTCTGCCCCTCTGTTTCAGCCCCTCTGTTTCAGCCCCTCTGTTTCAGCCCCTCTGTTTCTCGCCCTCTGTTTCTCGCCCTCTGTTTCAGCCCCTCTGTTTCAGCCCCTCTGTTTCAGCCCCTCTGTTTCACCCCCTCTGTTTCTCGCCCTCTGTTTCTCGCTCTCTGTTTCAGCCCCTCTGTTTCAGCCCCTCTGTTTCACCCCCTCTGTTTCAGCCCCTCTGTTTTTCGCCCTCTGTTTCTCGCCCTCTGTTTCAGCCCCTCTGTTTCAGCCCTTCTGTTTCAGCCCCTCTGTTTCACCCCCTCTGTTTCAGCCCCTGTTTCTCGCCCTCTGTTTCAGCCCCTCTGTTTCAGCTCCTCTGTTTCAGCCCCTCTGTTTCTCGCCCTCTGTTTCAGCCCCTCTGTTTCAGCCCCTCTGTTTCAGCCCCACTCTTTCTCGCCCTCTGTTTCTCGCCCTCTGTTTCAGCCCCTCTGTTTCAGCCCCTCTGTTTCTCGCCCTCTGTTTCAGCCCCTCTGTTTCAGCCCCTCTGTTTCACCCCTCTGTTTCACGCCCTCTGTTTCTCGCCCTCTGTTTCAGCCCCTCTGTTTCAGCCACTCTGTTTCAGACCCTCTGTTTCAAACCCTCTGTTTCAGCCCCTCTGTTTCAGCCCCTCTGTTTCTCGCCCTCTGTTTCAGCCACTCTGTTTCAGCCCCTCTGGTTCACCCCTCTGTTTCTCGCTCTCTGTTTCTCGCCCTCTGTTTCAGCCCCTCTGTTTCACCCCCTCTGTTTCAGCCCCTCTGTTTCAGCCCCTCTGTTTCTCGCAATCTGTTTCTCGCCCTCTGTTTCTCGCCCTCTGTTTCTCGCCCTCTGTTTCAGCCCCTCTGTTTCAGCCCCTCTGTTTCAGCCCCTCTGTTTCAGCCCCACTGTTTAATCCCCGCTGTTTCTCGCCCTCTGATCAGCCCCTCTGTTTCTCGGCCTCTGTTTCTCGCCCTCTGTTTCAGCCCCTCTGTTTCAGCCCCTCTGTTTCAGCCCCTCTGTTTCAGCCCCTCTTTTTCAGCCCCTCTGTTTCAGCCCCTCTGTTTCAGCCCCACTGTTTCTCGCCCTCTGTTTCAGCCCCTCTGTTTCTCGAACTCTGTTTCAGCCCCTCTGTTTCAGCCCCTCTGTTTCAGCCCATCTGTTTCAGCCCCTCTGTTTCTCGCCCTCTGTTTCAGCCCCTCTCTTTCAGCCCCTCTGTTTCAGCCCCTCTGTTTCAGCCCCCCTGTTTCAGCCCCTCTGTTCCAGCCCCTCTGTTTCTCGCCCTCTGTTTCAGCCCCGCTGTTTCAGCCCCTCTGTATCAGCCCCTCTGTTTCTCGCACTCTGTTTCTCGCCCTCTGTTTCTCGCCCTCTGTTTCAGCCACTCTGATTCAGCCCCTCTGTTTCAGCCCCTCTGTTTCAGCCCCACTGTTTAAGCCCCTCTGTTTCTCGCCCTCTGTTTCAGCCCCTCTGTTTCTCGCCCTCTGTTTCTCGCCCTCTGTTTCAGCCCCTCTGTTTCAGCCCCTCTGTTTCAGCCCCTCTGTTTCAGCCCATCTTTTTCAGCCACTCTGTTTCAGCCCCTCTGTTTCAGCCCCTCTGTTTCTCGCCCTCTGTTTCTCGCTCTCTGTTTCTCGCCCTCTGTTTCAGCCCCTCTGTTTCTCGCCCACTGTTTCAGCCCCTCTGTTTCTCGCCCTCTGTTTCAGCCCCTCTGTTTCAGCCCCTCTGTTTCAGCCCCACTGTTTCTCGCCCTCTTTTCAGCCCGTCTGTTTCAGCCCCTCTGTTTCTCGCCCACTGTTTCAGCCCCTCTGTTTCAGCCCCTCTGTTTCAGCCCCTCTGTTTCAGCCCCTCTGTTTATCGCCATCTGTTTCTCGCCCTCTGTTTCAGCCCCTCTGTTTCAGCCCCTCTGTTTCAGCCCCTCTGTTTCTCGCCCTCAGTTTCTCACCCTCTGTTTCTCGCTCTCTGTTTCACGCCCTCTGTTTCTCGCCCTCTATTTCTCGCCCTCTGTTTCAGGCCCTCTGTTTCACCCCCTCTGTTTCAGCCCCTCTGTTTCTCGCCCTCTGTTTCTCGCCCTCTGTTTCTCGCCCTCTGTTTCAGCCCCTCTGTTTCAGCCCCTCTGTTTCAGCCCCACTGTTTCAGCCCCTCTGCTTCACCCCCTCTGTTTCAGCCCCTCTGTTTCTCGCCCTCTGTTTCAGCCCCTCTGTTTCAGCTCCTCTGTTTAAGCCTCTCTGTTTCTCGCCCTCTGTTTCAGCCCCTCTGTTTCAGCCCCTCTGTTTCACCCCCTCTGTTTCAGCCCCTCTGTTTCAGCCCCTCTGTTTGAGCCCCACTCTTTCTCGCCCTCTGTTTCTCGCCCTCTGTTTCTCGCCCTCTGTTTCAGCCCCTCTGTTTCAGCCCCTCTGTTTCAGCCCCTCTGTTTCAGCCCCTCTGTTTCAGCCCCTCTGTTTCTCGCCCTCTGTTTCAGCCCCTCTGTTTCAGCCCCTCTGTTTCAGCCCCTCTGTTTCTCGCCCTCTGTTTCTTGCCCTCTATTTCAGCCCCTCTGTTTCAGCCCCTCTGTTTCAGCCCCTCTGTTTCAGCCCCTCTGTTTCAGCCACTCTGTTTCTCGCCCTCTGTTTCTCGCCCTCTGTTTCTCGCCCTCTGTTTCAGCCCCTCTGTTTCAGCCCCTCTGTTTCAGCCCCTCTGTTTCAGCTCCTCTGTTTCTCGCCCTCTGTTTCAGCCCCTCTGTTTCAGCCCCTCTGTTTCAGCCCCTCTGTTTCAGCCACTCTGTTTCAGCTCCACTGTTACAGCCCCTCTGTTTCTCGCCCTCTGTTTCTCTCCCTCTGTTTCTCGCCCTCTGTTTCTGCCCCTCTGTTTCAGCCCCTCTGTTTCAGCCAATCTGTTTCAGCCCCTCTGTTTCTCGCCCTCTGTTTCAGCCCCTCTGTTTCAGCCCCTCTGTTTCAGCCCCTCTGTTTCTCGCCCTCTGTTTCAGCCCCTCTGTTTCAGCCCCTCTGTTTCTCGCCCTCTGTTTCAGCCCCGCTGTTTCAGCCCCTCTGTTTCAACCCCTCTGTTTCTCGCACTCTGTTTCTCGCCCTCTGTTTCTCGCCCTCTGTTTCAGCCACTCTGATTCAGCCCCTCTGTTTCAGCCACTCTGTTTCAGCCCCTCTGTTTCAGCCCCACTGTTTAAGCCCCTCTGTTTCTCGTACTCTGTTTCAGCCACTCTGTTTCAGCCCCTCTGTTTCTCAGCCTCTGTTTCAGCCCCTCTGTTTCTCAGCCTCTGTTTCAGCCCCTCTGTTTCTCGCCCTCTGTTTCAGCCCCTCTGTTTCAGCCCCTCTGTTTCAGCATCTCTGTTTCAGCCACTCTGTTTCTCGCCCTCTGTATCTCGCCCTCTGTTTCTCGCCTTCTGTTTCTCGGCCACTGTTAGAGCCCCTCTGTTTCAGCCCCTCTGTTGCAGCCCCTCTGTTTCAGCTCCTCTGTGTCTCGCCCTCTGTTTCAGCCCCTCTGTTTCAGCCCCTCTGTTTCACCCCCTCTGTTTCAGCCCCTCTGTTTTAGAACCACTCTTTCTCGCCCTCTGTTTGTCGCCCTCTGTTTGTCGCCCTCTGTTTCAGCCCCTCTGTTTCAGCCCCTCTGTTTCAGACCCTCTGTTTCAGCTCCACTGTTTCAGCCCCTCTGTTTCTCGCCCTCTGTTTCAGCCCCTCTGTTTCTCGCCCTCTGGTTCAGCCCCTCTGTTTCAGCCCCTCTGTTTCAGCCCCTCTGTTTCAGCCCCACTGTTTAAGCCCCTCTGTTTCTCGCCCTCTCTTTCAGCCCCTCTGTTTCTCGCCCTCTGTTTCTCGCCCTCTGTTTCAGCCCCTCTGTTTCAGCCCCTCTGTTTCAGCCCCTCTGTTTCAGCCCCTCTGTTTCTCGCCCTCTGTTTCTCGCTCTCTGTTTCTCGCCCTCTGTTTCAGCCCCTCTGTTTCTCGCGCAATGTTTCAGCCCCTCTGTTTCTCGCCCTCTGTTTCAGCCCCTCTGTTTCAGCCCCTCTGTTTCAGCCCCTCTGTTTCAGCCCCTCTGTTTCTCGCCCTCTGTTCAGCCCCTCTGTTGCAGCCCCTCTGTTTCTCGCCCTCTGTTTCTGCCCCTCTGTTTCTGCCCCTCTGTTTCAGCCCCTCTGTTTCAGCCCCTCTGTTTCTCGCCCTCTGTTTCTCGCCCTCTGTTTCAGCCCCTCTGTTTCAGCCCCTGTGTTTCAGCCCCTCTGTTTCAGCCCCTCTGTTTCAGCCCCTCTGTTTCTCGCCCTCTGTTTCTCGCCCTCTGTTTCTCGCTCTCTGTTTCTCGCCCTCTGTTTCTCGCCCTCTGTTTCTCGCCCTCTGTTTCTCGCCAACTGTTTCAGCCCTCTGTTTCAGCCCCTCTGTTTCAGACCCTCTGTTTCAGCCCCTCTGTTTCAGCCCCTCTGTTTCAGCCCCTCTGTTTCTCGCCCTCTGTTTCAGCCCGTCTGTTTCAGCCCCTCTGTTTCACCCCTCTGTTTCACGCCCTCTGTTTCTCGCCCTCTGTTTCAGCCCCTCTGTTTCAGCCCCTCTGTTTCAGCCCCACTGTTTCAGCCCCTCTGTTTCAGCCCCTCTGTTTCAGCCCCTCTGTTTCAGCCCCTCTGTTTCACCCCTCTGTTTCACGCCCTCGGTTTCCCTCCCTCTGTTTCAGCCCCTCTGTTTCAGCCCCTCTGTTTCAGCCAATCTGTTTCAGCCCCACTCTTTCTCGCCCTCTGTTTCTCGCCCTCTGTTTCTCGCCCTCTGTTTCAGCCCCTCTGTTTCAGCCCCTCTGTTTCAGCCCCTCTGTTTCAGCCCCTCTGTTTCTCGCGCTCTGTTTCAGCCCCTCTGTTTCAGCCACTCTGTTTCAGCCCCTCTGTTTCTCGCCCTCTGTTTCTCGCCCTCTATTTCAGCCCCTCTGTTTCAGCCCCTCTGTTTCAGCCCCTCTGTTTCAGCCACTCTGTTTCTCGCCCTCTGTTTCTCGCCCTCTGTTTCTCGCCCTGTGTTTCTCGCCCTCTGTTTCAGCCCCTCTGTTTCAGCCCCTCTGTTTCAGCCCCTCTGTTTCTGCTCCTCTGTTTCTCGCCCTCTGTTTCAGCCCCTCTGTTTCAGCGCCTCTGTTTCAGCCCCTCTGTTTCAGCCACTATGTTTCAGCTCCACTGTTTCAGCCCCTCTGTTTCTCGCCCTCTGTTTCTCTCCCTCTGTTTCTCGCCCTCTGTTTCAGCCCCTCTGTTTCAGCCCCTCTGTTTCAGCCAATCTGTTTCAGCCCCTCTGTTTCTGGCCCTCTGTTTCAGCCCCTCTCTTTCAGCCCCTCTGTTTCAGCCCCTCTGTTTCTCGCCCTCTGTTTCAGCCCCTCTGTTTCAGCCCCTCTGTTTCTCGCCCTCTGTTTCAGCCCCGCTGTTTCAGCCCCTCTGTTTCAGCCCCTCTGTTTCTCGCACTCTGTTTCTCGCCCTCTGTTAGGCCACTCTGATTCAGCCCCTCTGTTCCAGCCCCTCTGTTTCAGCCCCTCTGTTTCAGCCCCACTGTTTAAGCCCCTCTGTTTCTCGTACTCTGTTTCAGCCCCTCTGTTTCAGCCCCTCTGTTTCTCAGCCTCTGTTTCAGCCCCTCTGTTTCTCGCCCTCTGTTTCAGCCCCTCTGTTTCAGCCCCTCTGTTTCAGCAACTCTGTTTCAGCCACTCTGTTTCTCGCCCACTGATTCTCGCCCTCTGTTTCTCGCCCTCTGTTTCAGCCCCTCTGTTTCAGCCCCTCTGTTTCAGCCCCTCTGTTTCAGCTCCTCTGTTTCTCGCCCTCTGTTTCAGCCCCTCTGTTTCACCCCCTCTGTTTCAGCACCTCTGTTTTAGACCCACTCTTTCTCGCCGTCTGTTTCTCGCCCTCTGTTTGTCGTCCTCTGTTTCAGCCCCTCTGTTTCAGCCCCTCTGTTTCAGCCCCTCTGTTTCAGCTCCACTGTTTCAGCCCCTCTGTTTCTCGCCCTCTGTTTCAGCCCCTCTGTTTCTCGCCCTCTGGTTCAGCCCCTCTGTGTCAGCCCCTCTGTTTCAGCCCCTCTGTTTCAGACCCTCTGTTTCAGCCCCTCTGTTTCAGCCCCACTGTTTAAGCCCCTCTGTTTCTCGCTCTCTCTTTCAGCCCCTCTGTTTCTCGCCTTCTGTTTCTCGCCCTCTGTTTCAGCCCCTCTGTTTCAGCCCCTCTGTTTCAGCCCCACTGTTTCAGCCCGTCTTTTTCAGCCACTCTGTTTCAGCCCCTCTGTTTCAGCCCCTCTGTTTCTCGCCCTCTGTTACTCGCTCTCTGTTTCTCGCCCTCTGTTTCAGCCCCTCTGTTTCTCGCGCACTGTTTCAGCCCCTCTGTTTCTCGCCCTGTGTTTTAGCCCCTCTGTTTCAGCCCCTCACTTTCAGCCCCTCTGTTTCAGCCCCTCTGTTTCTCGCCCTCTGTTCAGCCCCTCTTTTTCAGCCCCTCTGTTTCTCGCCCTCTGATTCTGCCCCTCTGTTTCAGCCCCTCTGTTTCAGCCCCTCTGTTTCAGCCCCTCTGTTTCTCGCCCTCTGTTTCTCGCCCTCTGTTTCAGCCCATCTGTTTCAGCCCCTCTGTTTCAGCCCCTCTGTTTCAGCCCCTCTGTTTCAGCCACTCTGTTTCTCGCCCTCTGTTTCTCGCCCTCTGTTTCTCGCCCTCTGTTTCTCGCCCTCTGTTTCAGCCCCTCTGTTTCAGCCCCTCTGTTTCAGACCCTCTGTTTCAGCCCCTCTGTTTCAGCCCCTCTGTTTCAGCCCCTCTGTTTCTCGCCCTCTGTTTCAGCCCCTCTGTTTCAGCCCCTCTGTTTCACCCCTCTGTTTCTCGCCCTCTGTTTCTCGCCCTCTGTTTCAGCCCATCTGTTTCAGCCCCTCTGTTTCAGCCCCTCTGTTTCAGCCCCTCTGTTTCTCGCAATCTGTTTCTCGCCCTCTGTTTCTCGCCCTCTGTTTCAGGCCCTCTGTTTCAGCCCCTCTGTTTCAGCCACTCTGTTTCAGCCCCACTGCTTAATCCCCTCTGTTTCTCGCCCTCTGATCAGCCCCTCTGTTTCTCGGCCTCTGTTTCTCGCCCACTGTTTCAGCCCCTCTGTTTCAGCCCCTCTGTTTCAGCCCCTCTGTTTCACCCCTCTTTTTCAGCCCCTCTGTTTCAGCCCATCTGTTTCAGCCCCTCTGTTTCTCGCCCTCTGTTTCAGCCCCTCTGTTTCAGCCCCTCTGTTTCAGCCCATCTGTTTCAGCCCCTCTGTTTCTCGCCCTCTGTTTCAGCCCCTCTCTTTCAGCCCCTCTGTTTCAGCCCCTCTGTTTCAGCCCCTCTGTTCCAGCCCCTCTGTTTCTCGCCCTCTGTTTCAGCCCCGCTGTTTCATCCACTCTGTTTCAGCCCCTCTGTTTCAGCCCCTCTGTTTCTCGCCCTCTGTTTCTCGCCCTCTGTTTCTCGCCCTCTGTTTCTCGCCCTCTGTTTCTCGCTCTCTGTTTCTCGCCCTCTGTTTCAGCCCCTCTGTTTCAGCCCCTCTGTTTCAGCCAATCTGTTTCAGCCCCTCTGTTTCTCGCCCTCTGTTTCAGCCCCTCTGTTTCAGCCCCTCTGTTTCAGCCCCTCTGTTTCTCGCCCTCTGTTTCAGCCCCTCTGTTTCAGCCCCTCTGTTTCTCGCCCTCTGTTTCTCTCCCGCTGTTTCTCGCCCTCTGTTTCAGCCCCTCTGTTTCAGCCCCTCTGTTTCAGCCAATCTGTTTCAGCCACTCTGTTTCTCGCCCTCTGTTTCAGCCCCTCTGTTTCAGCCCCTCTGTTTCAGCCCCTCTGTTTCTCGCCCTCTGTTTCAGCCCCTATGTTTCAGCCCCTCTGTTTCTCGCCCTCTGTTTCAGCCCCGCTGTTTCAGCCCCTCTGTTTCAACCCCTCTGTTTCTCGCACTCTGTTTCTCGCCCTCTGTTTCTCGCCCTCTGTTTCAGCCACTCTGATTCAGCCCCTCTGTTTCAGCCCCTCTGTTTCAGCCCCTCTGTTTCAGCCCCACTGTTTAAGCCCCTCTGTTTCTCGTACTCTGTTTCAGCCACTCTGTTTCAGCCCCTCTGTTTCTCAGCCTCTGTTTCAGCCCCTCTGTTTCTCGCCCTCTGTTTCAGCCCCTCTGTTTCAGCCCCTCTGTTTCAGCCTCTCTGTTTCAGCCACTCTGTTTCTCGCACTCTGTATCTCGCCCTCTGTTTCTCGCCCTCTGTTTCTCGGCCACTGTTTCAGCCCCTCTGTTTCAGCCCCTCTGTTGCAGCCGCTCTGTTTCAGCTCCTCTGTGTCTCGCCCTCTGTTTCAGCCCCTCTGTTTCAGCCCCTCTATTTCACCCCCTCTGTTTCAGCCCCTCTGTTTTAGTACCACTCTTTCTCGCCCTCTGTTTGTCGCCCTCTGTTTGTCGCCCTCTGTTTCAGCCCCTCTGTTTCAGCCCCTCTGTTTCAGCCCCTCTGTTTCAGCTCCACTGTTTCAGCCCCTCTGTTTCTCGCCCTCTGTTTCAGCCCCTCTGTTTCTCGCCCTCTGGTTCAGCCCCTCTGTTTCAGCCCCTCTGTTTCAGCCCCTCTGTTTCAGCCCCTCTGTTTCAGCCCCACTGTTTAAGCCCCTCTGTTTCTCGCCCTCTCTTTCAGCCCCTCTGTTTCTCGCCCTCTGTTTCTCGCCCTCTGTTTCAGCCCCTCTGTTTCAGCCCCTCTGTTTCAGCCCCTCTGTTTCAGCCCCTCTGTTTCTCGCCCTCTGTTTCTCGCTCTCTGTTTCTCGCCCTCTGTTTCAGCCCCTCTGTTTCTCGCGCAATGTTTCAGCCCCTCTGTTTCTCGCCCTCTGTTTCAGCCCCTCTGTTTCAGCCCCTCTGTTTCAGCCCCTCTGTTTCAGCCCCTCTGTTTCTCGCCCTCTGTTCAGCCCCTCTGTTTCTCGCCCTCTGTTTCTCGCCCTCTGTTTCTCGCCCTCTATTTCAGCCCCTCTGTTTCAGCCCCTCTGTTTCAGCCCCTCTGTTTCTCGCCCTCTGTTTCTCTCCCTCTGTTTCAGCCCCTCTGTTTCAGCCCCTGCGTTTCAGCCCCTCTGTTTCAGCCCCTCTGTTTCAGCCCCTCTGTTTCTCGCCCTCTGTTTCTCGCCCTCTGTTTCTCGCTCTCTGTTTCTCGCCCTCTGTTTCTCGCCCTCTGTTTCTCGCCCTCTGTTTCTCGCCAACTGTTTCAGCCCTCTGTTTCAGCCCCTCTGTTTCAGACCCTCTGTTTCAGCCCCTCTGTTTCAGCCCCTCTGTTTCAGCCCCTCTGTTTCTCGCCCTCTGTTTCAGCCCCTCTGTTTCAGCCCCTCTGTTTCACCCCTCTGTTTCACGACCTCTGTTTCTCGCCCTCTGTTTCAGCCCCTCTGTTTCAGCCCCTCTGTTTCAGCCCCACTGTTTCAGCCCCTCTGTTTCAGCCCCTCTGTTTCAGCCCCTCTGTTTCAGCCCCTCTGTTTCACCCCTCTGTTTCACGCCCTCGGTTTCCCGCCCTCTGTTTCAGCCCCTCTGTTTCAGCCCCTCTGTTTCAGCCAATCTGTTTCAGCCCCACTCTTTCTCGCCCTCTGTTTCTCGCCCTCTGTTTCTCGCCCTCTGTTTCAGCCCCTCTGTTTCAGCCCCTCTGTTTCAGCCCCTCTGTTTCAGCCCCTCTGTTTCTCGCCCTCTGTTTCAGCCCCTCTGTTTCAGCCCCTCTGTTTCAGCCCCTCTGTTTCTCGCCCTCTGTTTCTCGCCCTCTATTTCAGCCCCTCTGTTTCAGCCCCTCTGTTTCAGCCCCTCTGTTTCAGCCCCTCTGTTTCAGCCACTCTGTTTCTCGCCCTCTGTTTCTCGCCCTCTGTTTCTCGCCCTGTGTTTCTCGCCCTCTGTTTCAGCCCCTCTGTTTCAGCCCCTCTGTTTCAGCCCCTCTGTTTCTGCTCCTCTGTTTCTCGCCCTCTGTTTCAGCCCCTCTGTTTCAGCGCCTCTGTTTCAGCCCCTCTGTTTCAGCCACTATGTTTCAGCTCCAATGTTTCAGCCCCTCTGTTTCTCGCCCTCTGTTTCTCTCCCTCTGTTTCTCGCCCTCTGTTTCAGCCCCTCTGTTTCAGCCCCTCTGTTTCAGCCAATCTGTTTCAGCCCCTCTGTTTCTGGCCCTCTGTTTCAGCCCCTCTCTTTCAGCCCCTCTGTTCCAGCCCCTCTGTTTCTCGCCCTCTGTTTCAGCCCCTCTGTTTCAGCCCCTCTGTTTCTCGCCCTCTGTTTCAGCCCCGCTGTTTCAGCCCCTCTGTTTCAGCCCCTCTGTTTCTGGCACTCTGTTTCTCGCCCTCTGTTTCTCGCCCGCTGTTTCAGCCACTCTGATTCAGCCCCTCTGTTCCAGCCCCTCTGTTTCAGCCCCTCTGTTTCAGCCCCACTGTTTAAGCCCCTCTGTTTCTCGTACTCTGTTTCAGCCCCTCTGTTTCAGCCCCTCTGTTTCTCAGCCTCTGTTTCAGCCCCTCTGTTTCTCGCCCTCTGTTTCAGCCCCTCTGTTTCAGCCCCTCTGTTTCAGCCACTCTGTTTCAGCCACTCTGTTTCTCGCCCTCTGATTCTCGCCCTCTGTTTCTCGCCCTCTGTTTCTCGCCCTCTGTTTCAGCCCTTCTGTTTCAGCCCCTCTGTTTCAGCCCCTCTGTTTCAGCCCCTCTGTTTCAGCCACTCTGTTTCTCGCCCTCTGTTTCTCGCCCTCTGTTTCTCGCTCTCTGTTTCTCGCACTCTGTTTCTCGCCCTCTGTTTCTCGCCCTCTGTTTCAGCCCCTCTGTTTCAGCCCCTCTGTTTCAGACCCTCTGTTTCAGCCCCTCTGTTTCAGCCCCTCTGTTTCAGCCCCTCTGTTTCTCGCCCTCTGTTTCAGCCCCTCTGTTTCTCGCCCTCTGTTTCAGCCCCGCTGTTTCAGCCCCGCTGTTTCAGCCCCTCTGTTTCAGCCCCTCTGTTTCTCGCACTCTGTTTCTCGCCCTCTGTTTCTCGCCCTCTGTTTCAGCCACTCTGATTCAGCCCCTCTGTTCCAGCCCCTCTGTTTCAGCCCCTCTGTTTCAGCCCCACTGTTTAAGCCCCTCTGTTTCTCGTACTCTGTTTCAGCCCCTCTGTTTCAGCCCCTCTGTTTCTCAGCCTCTGTTTCAGCCCCTCTGTTTCTCGCCCTCTGTTTCAGCCCCTCTGTTTCAGCCCCTCTGTTTCAGCCACTCTGTTTCAGCCACTCTGTTTCTCGCCCTCTGATTCTCGCCCTCTGTTTCTCGCCCTCTGTTTCTCGCCCTCTGTTTCAGCCCCTCTGTTTCAGCCCCTCTGTTTCAGCCCCTCTGTTTCAGCTCCTCTGTTTCTCGCCCTCTGTTTCAGCCCCTCTGTTTCAGCCCCTCTGTTTCACCCCCTCTGTTTCAGCCCCTCTGTTTTAGACCCACTCTTTCTCGCCGTCTGTTTCTCGCCCTCTGTTTGTCGTCCTCTGTTTCAGCCCCTCTGTTTCAGCCCCTCTGTTTCAGCCCCTCTGTTTCAGCTCCACTGTTTCAGCCCCTCTGTTTCTCGGCCTCTGTTTCAGCCCCTCTGTTTCTCGCCCTCTGGTTCAGCCCCTTTGTTTCAGCCCCTCTGTTTCAGCCCCTCTGTTTCAGACCCTCTGTTTCAGCCCCTCTGTTTCAGCCCCACTGTTTAAGCCCCTCTGTTTCTCGCTCTCTCTTTCAGCCCCTCTGTTTCTCGCCTTCTGTTTCTCGCCCTCTGTTTCAGCCCCTCTGTTTCAGCCCCTCTGTTTCAGCCCCACTGTTTCAGCCCGTCTTTTTCAGCCACTCTGTTTCAGCCCCTCTGTTTCCGCCCCTCTGTTTCTCGCCCTCTGTTACTCGCTCTCTGTTTCTCGCCCTCTGTTTCAGCCCCTCTGTTTCTCGCGCACTGTTTCAGCCCCTCTGTTTCTCGCCCTGTGTTTTAGCCCCTCTGTTTCAGCCCCTCTCTTTCAGCCCCTCTGTTTCAGCCCCTCTGTTTCTCGCCCTCTGTTCAGCCCCTCTGTTTCAGCCCCTCTGTTTCTCGCCCTCTGATTCTGCCCCTCTGTTTCAGCCCCTCTGTTTCAGCCCCTCTGTTTCAGCCCCTCTGTTTCTCGCCCTCTGTTTCTCGCCCTCTGTTTCAGCCCATCTGTTTCAGCCCCTCTGTTTCAGCCCCTCTGTTTCAGCCCCTCTGTTTCAGCCACTCTGTTTCTCGCCCTCTGTTTCTCGCCCTCTGTATCTCGCCCTCTGTTTCTCGCCCTCTGTTTCAGCCCCTCTGTTTCAGCCCCTCTGTTTCAGACCCTCTGTTTCAGCCCCTCTGTTTCAGCCCCTCTGTTTCAGCCCCTCTGTTTCTCGCCCTCTGTTTCAGCACCTCTGTTTCAGCCCCTCTGTTTCACCCCTCTGTTTCTCGCCCTCTGTTTCTCGCACTCTGTTTCAGCCCCTCTGTTTCAGCCCCTCTGTTTCAGCCCCTCTGTTTCAGCCCCTCTGTTTCTCGCAATCTGTTTCTCGCCCTCTGTTTCTCGCCCTCTGTTTCAGGCCCTCTGTTTCAGCCCCTCTGTTTCAGCCACTCTGTTTCAGCCCCACTGTTTAATCCCCTCTGTTTCTCGCCCTCTGATCAGCCCCTCTGTTTCTCGCCCTCTGTTTCTCGCCCACGGTTTCAGCCCCTCTGTTTCAGCCCCTCTGTTTCAGCCCCTCTGTTTCAGCCCCTCTTTTTCAGCCCCTCTGTTTCAGCCCATCTGTTTCAGCCCCTCTGTTTCTCGCCCTCTGTTTCAGCCCCTCTGTTTCTCGCCCTCTGTTTCAGCCCCTCTGTTTCAGCCCCTCTGTTTCAGCCCATCTGTTTCAGCCCCTCTGTTTCTCGCCCTCTGTTTCTCGCCCTCTGTTTCTCGCTCTCTGTTTCTCGCACTCTGTTTCTCGCCCTCTGTTTCTCGCCCTCTGTTTCAGCCCCTCTGTTTCAGCCCCTCTGTTTCAGACCCTCTGTTTCAGCCCCTCTGTTTCAGCCCCTCTGTTTCAGCCCCTCTGTTTCTCGCCCTCTGTTTCAGCCCCTCTGTTTCTCGCCCTCTGTTTCAGCCCCGCTGTTTCAGCCCCGCTGTTTCAGCCCCTCTGTTTCAGCCCCTCTGTTTCTCGCACTCTGTTTCTCGCCCTCTGTTTCTCGCCCTCTGTTTCAGCCACTCTGATTCATACCTCTGTTCCAGCCCCTCTGTTTCAGCCCCTCTGTTTCAGCCCCACTGTTTAAGCCCCTCTGTTTCTCGTACTCTGTTTCAGCCCCTCTGTTTCAGCCCCTCTGTTTCTCAGCCTCTGTTTCAGCCCCTCTGTTTCTCGCCCTCTGTTTCAGCCCCTCTGTTTCAGCCCCTCTGTTTCAGCCACTCTGTTTCAGCCACTCTGTTTCTCGCCCTCTGATTCTCGCCCTCTGTTTCTCGCCCTCTGTTTCAGCCCCTCTGTTTCAGCCCCTCTGTTTCAGCCCCTCTGTTTCAGCTCCTCTGTTTCTCGCCCTCTGTTTCAGCCCCTCTGTTTCAGCCCCTCTGTTTCACCCCCTCTGTTTCAGCCCCTCTGTTTTAGACCCACTCTTTCTCGCCGTCTGTTTCTCGCCCTCTGTTTGTCGTCCTCTGTTTCAGCCCCTCTGTTTCAGCCCCTCTGTTTCAGCCCCTCTGTTTCAGCTCCACTGTTTCAGCCCCTCTGTTTCTCGGCCTCTGTTTCAGCCCCTCTGTTTCTCGCCCTCTGGTTCAGCCCCTCTGTTTCAGCCCCTCTGTTTCAGCCCCTCTGTTTCAGACCCTCTGTTTCAGCCCCTCTGTTTCAGCCCCACTGTTTAAGCCCCTCTGTTTCTCGCTCTCTCTTTCAGCCCCTCTGTTTCTCGCCTTCTGTTTCTCGCCCTCTGTTTCAGCCCCTCTGTTTCAGCCCCTCTGTTTCAGCCCCACTGTTTCAGCCCGTCTTTTTCAGCCACTCTGTTTCAGCCCCTCTGTTTCAGCCCCTCTGTTTCTCGCCCTCTGTTACTCGCTCTCTGTTTCTCGCCCTCTGTTTCAGCCCCTCTGTTTCTCGCGCACTGTTTCAGCCCCTCTGTTTCTCGCCCTGTGTTTTAGCCCCTCTGTTTCAGCCCCTCTCTTTCAGCCCCTCTGTTTCAGCCCCTCTGTTTCTCGCCCTCTGTTCAGCCCCTCTGTTTCAGCCCCTCTGTTTCTCGCCCTCTGATTCTGCCCCTCTGTTTCAGCCCATCTGTTTCAGCCCCTCTGTTTCAGCCCCTCTGTTTCTCGCCCTCTGTTTCTCGCCCTCTGTTTCAGCCCATCTGTTTCAGCCCCTCTGTTTCAGCCCCTCTGATTCAGCCCCTCTGTTTCAGCCACTCTGTTTCTCGCCCTCTGTTTCTCGCTCTCTGTATCTCGCCCTCTGTTTCTCGCCCTCTGTTTCAGCCCCTCTGTTTCAGCCCCTCTGTTTCAGACCCTCTGTTTCAGCCCCTCTGTTTCAGCCCCTCTGTTTCAGCCCCTCTGTTTCTCGCCCTCTGTTTCAGCTCCTCTGTTTCAGCCCCTCTGTTTCACCCCTCTGTTTCTCGCCCTCTGTTTCTCGCACTCTGTTTCAGCCCCTCTGTTTCAGCCCCTCTGTTTCAGCCCCTCTGTTTCAGCCCCTCTGTTTCTCGCAATCTGTTTCTCGCCCTCTGTTTCTCGCCCTCTGTTTCAGGCCCTCTGTTTCAGCCCCTCTGTTTCAGCCACTCTGTTTCAGCCCCACTGTTTAATCCCCTCTGTTTCTCGCCCTCTGATCAGCCCCTCTGTTTCTCGCCCTCTGTTTCTCGCCCACTGTTTCAGCCCCTCTGTTTCAGCCCCTCTGTTTCAGCCCCTCTGTTTCAGCCCCTCTTTTTCAGCCCCTCTGTTTCAGCCCATCTGTTTCAGCCCCTCTGTTTCTCGCCCTCTGTTTCAGCCCCTCTGTTTCTCGCCCTCTGTTTCAGCCCCTCTGTTTCAGCCCCTCTGTTTCAGCCCATCTGTTTCAGCCCCTCTGTTTCTCGCCCTCTGTTTCAGCCCCTCTCTTTCAGCCCCTCTGTTTCAGCCCCTCTGTTTCAGCCCCTCTGTTTCAGCCCCTCTGTTTCAGCCCCGCTGTTTCATCCACTCTGTTTCAGCCCCTCTGTTTCAGCCCCTCTGTTTCTCGCCCTCTGTTTCTCGCCCTCTGTTTCTCGCCGTCTGTTTCTCGCCCTCTGTTTCTCGCTCTCTGTTTCTCGCCCTCTGTTTCAGCCCCTCTGTTTCTCGCGCAATGTTTCAGCCCCTCTGTTTCTCGCCCTCTGTTTCAGCCCCTCTGTTTCAGCCCCTCTGTTTCAGCCCCTCTGTTTCAGCCCCTCTGTTTCTCGCCCTCTGTTCAGCCCCTCTGTTTCAGCCCCTCTGTTTCTCGCCCTCTGTTTCTGCCCCTCTGTTTCAGCCCCTCTGTTTCAGCCCCTCTGTTTCAGCCCCTCTGTTTCTCGCCCTCTGTTTCTCGCCCTCTGTTTCAGCCCCTCTGTTTCAGCCCCTCTGTTTCAGCCCCTCTGTTTCAGCCCCTCTGTTTCAGCCCCTCTGTTTCTCGCCCTCTGTTTCTCGCCCTCTGTTTCTCGCTCTCTGTTTCTCGCCCTCTGTTTCTCGCCCTCTGTTTCTCGCCCTCTGTTTCTCGCCCTCTGTTTCAGCCCCTCTGTTTCAGCCCCTCTGTTTCAGACCCTCTGTTTCAGCCCCTCTGTTTCAGCCCCTCTGTTTCAGCCCCTCTGTTTCTCGCCCTCTGTTTCAGCCCCTCTGTTTCAGCCCCTCTGTTTCACCCCTCTGTTTCACGCCCTCTGTTTCTCGCCCTCTGTTTCAGCCCCTCTGTTTCAGCCCCTCTGTTTCAGCCCCTCTGTTTCAGCCCCTCTGTTTCAGCCCCTCTGTTTCACCCCTCTGTTTCACGCCCTCGGTTTCCCGCCCTCTGTTTCAGCCCCTCTGTTTCAGCCCCTCTGTTTCAGCCAATCTGCTTCAGCCCCACTCTTTCTCGCCCTCTGTTTCTCGCCCTCTGTTTCTCGCCCTCTGTTTCTCGCCCTCTATTTCTGCCCCTCTGTTTCAGCCCCTCTGTTTCAGCCCCTCTGTTTCAGCCCCTCTGTTTCAGCCACTCTGTTTCTCGCCCTCTGTTTCTCGCCCTCTGTTTCTCGCCCTCTGTTTCTCGCCCTCTGTTTCAGCCCCTCTATTTCAGCCCCTCTGTTTCAGCCCCTCTGTTTCTGCTCCTCTGTTTCTCGCCCTCTGTTTCAGCCCCTCTGTTTCAGCGCCTCTGTTTCAGCCCCTCTGCTTCAGCCACTATGTTTCAGCTCCACTGTTTCAGCCCCTCTGTTTCTCGCCCTCTGTTTCTCTCCCTCTGTTTCTCGCCCTCTGTTTCAGCCCATCTGTTTCAGCCCCTCTGTTTCAGCCAATCTGTTTCAGCCCCTCTGTTTCTGGCCCTCTGTTTCAGCCCCTCTCTTTCAGCCCCTCTGTTTCAGCCCCTCTGTTTCTCGCCCTCTGTTTCAGCCCCTCTGTTTCAGCCCCTCTGTTTCTAGCCCTCTGTTTCAGCCCCGCTGTTTCAGCCCCTCTGTTTCAGCCACTCTGTTTCTCGCACTCTGTTTCTCGCCCTCTGTTTCTCGCCCTCTGTTTCAGCCACTCTGATTCAGCGCCTCTGTTCCAGCCCCTCTGTTTCAGCCCCTCTGTTTCAGCCCCACTGTTTAAGCCCCTCTGTTTCTCGTACTCTGTTTCAGCCCCTCTGTTTCAGCCCCTCTGTTTCTCAGCCTCTGTTTCAGCCCCTCTGTTTCTCGCCCTCTGTTTCAGCCCCTCTGTTTCAGCCCCTCTGTTTCAGCCCCTCTGTTTCAGCCACTCTGTTTCTCGCCCTCTGTTTCTCGCCCTCTGTTTCTCGCCCTCTGTTTCTCGCCCTCTGTTTCAGCCCCTCTGTTTCAGCCCCTCTGTTTCAGCCCCTCTGTTTCAGCTCCTCTGTTTCTCGCCCTCTGTTTCAGCCCCTGTGTTTCAGCCCCTCTGTTTCACCCCCTCTGTTTCAGCCCCTCTGTTTTAGACCCACTCTTTCTCGCCCTCTGTTTCTCGCCCTCTGTTTGTCGTCCTCTGTTTCAGCCCCTCTGTTTCAGCCCCTCTGTTTCAGCCCCACTGTTTCAGACCCTCTGTTTCAGCTCCACTGTTTCAGCCCCTCTGTTTCTCGCCCTCTGTTTCAGCCCCTCTGTTTCTCGCCCTCTGGTTCAGCCGCTCTGTTTCAGCCCCTCTGTTTCAGCCCCTCTGTTTCAGACGCTCTGTTTCAGCCCCTCTGTTTCAGCCCCACTGTTTAAGCCCCTCTGTTTCTCGCTCTCTCTTTCAGCCCCTCTGTTTCTCGCCTTCTGTTTCTCGCCCTCTGATTCAGCCCCTCTGTTTCAGCCCCTCTGTTTCAGCCCCTCTGTTTCAGCCCGTCTTTTTCAGCTACTCTGTTTCAGCCCCTCTGTTTCAGCCCCTCTGTTTCTCGCCCTCTGTTACTCGCTCTCTGTTTCTCGCCCTCTGTTTCAGTCCCTCTGTTTCTCGCGCACTGTTTCAGCCCCTCTGTTTCTCGCCCTGTGTTTTAGCCCCTCTGTTTCAGCCCCTCTCTTTCAGCCCCTCTGTTTCAGCCCCTCTGTTTCTCGCCCTCTGTTCAGCCCCGCTGTTTCAGCCCCTCTGTTTCTCGCCCACTGATTCTGCCCCTCTGTTTCAGCCCCTCTGTTTCAGCCCCTCTGTTTCAGCCCCTCTGTTTCTCGCCCTCTGTTTCTCGCCCTCTGTTTCAGCCCATCTGTTTCAGCCCCTCTGTTTCAGCCCCTCTGTTTCAGCCCCTCTGTTTCAGCCACTCTGTTTCTCGCCCTCTGTTTCTCGCCCTCTGTTTCTCGCCCTCTGTTTCTCGCCCTCTGTTTCAGCCCCTCTGTTTCAGCCCCTCTGTTTCAGACCCTCTGTTTCAGCCCCTCTGTTTCAGCCCCTCTGTTTCAGCCCCTCTGTTTCTCGCCCTCTGTTTCAGCCCCTCTGTTTCAGCCCCTCTGTTTCACCCCTCTGTTTCTCGCCCTCTGTTTCAGCCCCTCTGTTTCAGCCCCTCTGTTTCAGACCCTCTGTTTCAGCCCCTCTGTTTCAGCCCCTCTGTTTCAACCCCTCTGTTTCTCGCCCTCTGTTTCAGCCCCTCTGTTTCAGACCCTCTGTTTCACTCCTCTGTTTCTCGCCCTCTGTTTCTCGCCCTCTGTTTCAGCCCCTCTGTTTCAGCCCCTCTGTTTCAGCCCCTCTGTTCAAGCCCCTCTGTTTCTCGCAATCTGTTTCTCGCCCTCTGTTTCTCGCCCTCTGTTTCTCGCCCTCTGTTTCAGCCCCTCTGTTTCAGCCCCTCTGTTTCAGCCCCACTGTTTAATCCCCTCTGTTTCTCGCCCTCTGATCTGCCCCTCTGTTTCTCGGCCTCTGTTTCTCGCCCACTGTTTCAGCCCCTCTGTTTCAGCCCCTCTGTTTCAGCCCCTCTGTTTCAGCCCCTCTTTTTCAGCCCCTCTGTTTCAGCCCATCTGTTTCAGCCCCTCTGTTTCTCGCCCTCTGTTTCAGCCCCTCTGTTTCTCGCCCTCTGTTTCAGCCCCTCTGTTTCAGCCCCTCTGTTTCAGCCCATCTGTTTCAGCCCCTCTGTTTCTCGCCCTCTGTTTCAGCCCCTCTCTTTCAGCCCCTCTGTTTCAGCCCCTCTGTTTCAGCCCCTCTGTTTCAGCCCCTCTGTTCCAGCCCCTCTGATTCTCGCCCTCTGTTTCAGCCCCGCTGTTTCATCCACTCTGTTTCAGCCCCTCTGTTTCAGCCCCTCTGTTTCTCGCCCTCTGTTTCTCGCCCTCTGTTTCTCGCCCTCTGTTTCTCACCCTCTGTTTCTCGCTCTCTGTTTCTCGCCCTCTGTTTCAGCCCCTCTGTTTCTCGCGCAATGTTTCAGCCCCTCTGTTTCTCGCCCTCTGTTTCAGCCCCTCTGTTTCAGCCCCTCTGTTTCAGCCCCTCTGTTTCAGCCCCTCTGTTTCTCGCCCTCTGTTCAGCCCCTCTGTTTCAGCCCCTCTGTTTCTCGCCCACTGATTCTGCCCCTCTGTTTCAGCCCCTCTGTTTCAGCCCCTCTGTTTCAGCCCCTCTGTTTCTCGCCCTCTGTTTCTCGCCCTCTGTTTCAGCCCCTCTGTTTCAGCCCCTCTGTTTCAGCCCCTCTGTTTCAGACCCTCTGTTTCAGCCCCTCTGTTTCAGCCCCTCTGTTTCTCGCCCTCTGTTTCTCGCCCTCTGTTTCAGCCCCTCTGTTTCAGCCCCTCTGTTTCAGCCCCTCTGTTTCAGCCCCTCTGTTTCAGCCCCTCTGTTTCTCGCCCTCTGTTTCTCGCCCTCTGTTTCTCGCTCTCTGTTTCTCGCCCTCTGTTTCTCGCCCTCTGTTTCTCGCCCTCTGTTTCTCGCCCTCTGTTTCAGCCCCTCTGTTTCAGCCCCTCTGTTTCAGCCCATCTGTTTCAGCCCCTCTGTTTCAGCCCCTCTGTTTCAGCCCCTCTGTTTCTCGCCCTCTGTTTCAGCCCCTCTGTTTCAGCCCCTCTGTTTCACCCCTCTGTTTCACGCCCTCTGTTTCTCGCCCTCTGTTTCAGCCCCTCTGTTTCAGCCCCTCTGTTTCAGCCCCTCTCTTTCAGCCCCTCTGTTTCACCCCTCTGTTTCACGCCCTCGGTTTCCCGCCCTCTGTTTCAGCCCCTCTGTTTCAGCCCCTCTGTTTCAGCCAATCTGCTTCAGCCCCACTCTTTCTCGCCCTCTGTTTCTCGCCCTCTGTTTCTCGCCCTCTGTTTCTCGCCCTCTATTTCAGCCCCTCTGTTTCAGCCCCTCTGTTTCAGCCCCTCTGTTTCAGCCCCTCTGTTTCAGCCACTCTGTTTCTCGCCCTCTGTTTCTCGCCCTCTGTTTCTCGCCCTCTGTTTCTCGCCCTCTGTTTCAGCCCCTCTGTTTCAGCCCCTCTGTTTCAGCCCCTCTGTTTCTGCTCCTCTGTTTCTCGCCCTCTGTTTCAGCCCCTCTGTTTCAGCGCCTCTGTTTCAGCCCCTCTGCTTCAGCCACTATGTTTCAGCTCCACTGTTTCAGCCCCTCTGTTTCTCGCCCTCTGTTTCTCTCCCTCTGTTTCTCGCCCTCTGTTTCAGCCCATCTGTTTCAGCCCCTCTGTTTCAGCCAATCTGTTTCAGCCCCTCTGTTTCTGGCCCTCTGTTTCAGCCCCTCTCTTTCAGCCCCTCTGTTTCAGCCCCTCTGTTTCTCGCCCTCTGTTTCAGCCCCTCTGTTTCAGCCCCTCTGTTTCTAGCCCTCTGTTTCAGCCCCGCTGTTTCAGCCCCTCTGTTTCAGCCACTCTGTTTCTCGCACTCTGTTTCTCGCCCTCTGTTTCTCGCCCTCTCTTTCAGCCACTCTGATTCAGCGCCTCTGTTCCAGCCCCTCTGTTTCAGCCCCTCTGTTTCAGCCCCACTGTTTAAGCCCCTCTGTTTCTCGTACTCTGTTTCAGCCCCTCTGTTTCAGCCCCTCTGTTTCTCAGCCTCTGTTTCAGCCCCTCTGTTTCTCGCCCTCTGTTTCAGCCCCTCTGTTTCAGCCCCTCTGTTTCAGCCCCTCTGTTTCAGCCACTCTGTTTCTCGCCCTCTGTTTCTCGCCCTCTGTTTCTCGCCCTCTGTTTCTCGCCCTCTGTTTCAGCCCCTCTATTTCAGCCCCTCTGTTTCAGCCCCTCTGTTTCTGCTCCTCTGTTTCTCGCCCTCTGTTTCAGCCCCTCTGTTTCAGCGCCTCTGTTTCAGCCCCTCTGCTTCAGCCACTATGTTTCAGCTCCACTGTTTCAGCCCCTCTGTTTCTCGCCCTCTGTTTCTCTCCCTCTGTTTCTCGCCCTCTGTTTCAGCCCATCTGTTTCAGCCCCTCTGTTTCAGCCAATCTGTTTCAGCCCCTCTGTTTCTGGCCCTCTGTTTCAGCCCCTCTCTTTCAGCCCCTCTGTTTCAGCCCCTCTGTTTCTCGCCCTCTGTTTCAGCCCCTCTGTTTCAGCCCCTCTGTTTCTAGCCCTCTGTTTCAGCCCCGCTGTTTCAGCCCCTCTGTTTCAGCCACTCTGTTTCTCGCACTCTGTTTCTCGCCCTCTGTTTCTCGCCCTCTGTTTCAGCCACTCTGATTCAGCGCCTCTGTTCCAGCCCCTCTGTTTCAGCCCCTCTGTTTCAGCCCCACTGTTTAAGCCCCTCTGTTTCTCGTACTCTGTTTCAGCCCCTCTGTTTCAGCCCCTCTGTTTCTCAGCCTCTGTTTCAGCCCCTCTGTTTCTCGCCCTCTGTTTCAGCCCCTCTGTTTCAGCCCCTCTGTTTCAGCCCCTCTGTTTCAGCCACTCTGTTTCTCGCCCTCTGTTTCTCGCCCTCTGTTTCTCGCCCTCTGTTTCTCGCCCTCTGTTTCAGCCCCTCTGTTTCAGCCCCTCTGTTTCAGCCCGTCTGTTTCAGCTCCTCTGTTTCTCGCCCTCTGTTTCAGCCCCTGTGTTTCAGCCCCTCTGTTTCACCCCCTCTGTTTCAGCCCCTCTGTTTTAGACCCACTCTTTCTCGCCCTCTGTTTCTCGCCCTCTGTTTGTCGTCCTCTGTTTCAGCCCCTCTGTTTCAGCCCCTCTGTTTCAGCCCCTCTGTTTCAGACCCTCTGTTTCAGCTCCACTGTTTCACCCCCTCTGTTTCTCGCCCTCTGTTTCAGCCCCTCTGTTTCTCGCCCTCTGGTTCAGCCGCTCTGTTTCAGCCCCTCTGTTTCAGCCCCTCTGTTTCAGACGCTCTGTTTCAGCCCCTCTGTTTCAGCCCCACTGTTTAAGCCCCTCTGTTTCTCGCTCTCTCTTTCAGCCCCT
This sequence comes from Stegostoma tigrinum, assembly GCF_030684315.1. Classification (NCBI taxonomy): domain Eukaryota; kingdom Metazoa; phylum Chordata; class Chondrichthyes; order Orectolobiformes; family Stegostomatidae; genus Stegostoma; species Stegostoma tigrinum. Next base: position 1,201,237 of record NW_026728048.1, on the reverse strand, counting down.
CTGTTTCTCGCCTTCTGTTTCTCGCCCTCTGATTCAGCCCCTCTGTTTCAGCCCCTCTGTTTCAGCCCCTCTGTTTCAGCCCGTCTTTTTCAGCTACTCTGTTTCAGCCCCTCTGTTTCAGCCCCTATGTTTCTCGCCCTCTGTTACTCGCTCTCTGTTTCTCGCCCTCTGTTTCAGTCCCTCTGTTTCTCGCGCACTGTTTCAGCCCCTCTGTTTCTCGCCCTGTGTTTTAGCCCCTCTGTTTCAGCCCCTCTCTTTCAGCCCCTCTGTTTCAGCCCCTCTGTTTCTCGCCCTCTGTTCAGCCCCGCTGTTTCAGCCCCTCTGTTTCTCGCCCACTGATTCTGCCCCTCTGTTTCAGCCCCTCTGTTTCAGCCCCTCTGTTTCAGCCCCTCTGTTTCTCGCCCTCTGTTTCTCGCCCTCTGTTTCAGCCCATCTGTTTCAGCCCCTCTGTTTCAGCCCCTCTGTTTCAGCCCCTCTGTTTCAGCCACTCTGTTTCTCGCCCTCTGTTTCTCGCCCTCTGTTTCTCGCCCTCTGTTTCTCGCCCTCTGTTTCAGCCCCTCTGTTTCAGCCCCTCTGTTTCAGACCCTCTGTTTCAGCCCCTCTGTTTCAGCCCCTCTGTTTCAGCCCCTCTGTTTCTCGCCCTCTGTTTCAGCCCCTCTGTTTCAGCCCCTCTGTTTCACCCCTCTGTTTCTCGCCCTCTGTTTCAGCCCCTCTGTTTCAGCCCCTCTGTTTCAGACCCTCTGTTTCAGCCCCTCTGTTTCAGCCCCTCTGTTTCAACCCCTCTGTTTCTCGCCCTCTGTTTCAGCCCCTCTGTTTCAGACCCTCTGTTTCACTCCTCTGTTTCTCGCCCTCTGTTTCTCGCCCTCTGTTTCAGCCCCTCTGTTTCAGCCCCTCTGTTTCAGCCCCTCTGTTCAAGCCCCTCTGTTTCTCGCAATCTGTTTCTCGCCCTCTGTTTCTCGCCCTCTGTTTCAGCCCCTCTGTTTCAGCCCCTCTGTTTCAGCCCCACTGTTTAATCCCCTCTGTTTCTCGCCCTCTGATCAGCCCCTCTGTTTCTCGGCCTCTGTTTCTCGCCCACTGTTTCAGCCCCTCTGTTTCAGCCCCTCTGTTTCAGCCCCTCTGTTTCAGCCCCTCTTTTTCAGCCCCTCTGTTTCAGCCCATCTGTTTCAGCCCCTCTGTTTCTCGCCCTCTGTTTCAGCCCCTCTGTTTCTCGCCCTCTGTTTCAGCCCCTCTGTTTCAGCCCCTCTGTTTCAGCCCATCTGTTTCAGCCCCTCTGTTTCTCGCCCTCTGTTTCAGCCCCTCTCTTTCAGCCCCTCTGTTTCAGCCCCTCTGTTTCAGCCCCTCTGTTTCAGCCCCTCTGTTCCAGCCCCTCTGATTCTCGCCCTCTGTTTCAGCCCCGCTGTTTCATCCACTCTGTTTCAGCCCCTCTGTTTCAGCCCCTCTGTTTCTCGCCCTCTGTTTCTCGCCCTCTGTTTCTCGCCCTCTGTTTCTCACCCTCTGTTTCTCGCTCTCTGTTTCTCGCCCTCTGTTTCAGCCCCTCTGTTTCTCGCGCAATGTTTCAGCCCCTCTGTTTCTTGCCCTCTGTTTCAGCCCCTCTGTTTCAGCCCCTCTGTTTCAGCCCCTCTGCTTCAGCCCCTCTGTTTCTCGCCCTCTGTTCAGCCCCTCTGTTTCAGCCCCTCTGTTTCTCGCCCACTGATTCTGCCCCTCTGTTTCAGCCCCTCTGTTTCAGCCCCTCTGTTTCAGCCCCTCTGTTTCTCGCCCTCTGTTTCTCGCCCTCTGTTTCAGCCCCTCTGTTTCAGCCCCTCTGTTTCAGCCCCTCTGTTTCAGCCCCTCTGTTTCTCGCACCTCTGTTTCTCGCCCTCTGTTTCTCGCTCTCTGTTTCTCGCCCTCTGTTTCTCGCCCTCTGTTTTTCGCCCTCTGTTTCAGCCCCTCTGTTTCAGCCCCTCTGTTTCAGACCCTCTGTTTCAGCCCCTCTGTTTCAGCCCCTCTGTTTCAGCCCCTCTGTTTCTCGCCCTCTGTTTCAGCCCCTCTGTTTCAGCCCCTCTGTTTCACCCCTCTGTTTCACGCCCTCTGTTTCTCGCCCTCTGTTTCAGCCCCTCTGTTTCAGCCCCTCTGTTTCAGCCCCTCTGTTTCAGCCCCTCTGTTTCAGCCCCTCTGTTTCTCGCCCTCTGTTTCTCGCCCTCTGTTTCTCGCTCTCTGTTTCTCGCCCTCTGTTTCTCGCCCTCTGTTTCTCGCCCTCTGTTTCTCGCCCTCTGTTTCAGCCCCTCTGTTTCAGCCCCTCTGTTTCAGACCCTCTGTTTCAGCCCCTCTGTTTCAGCCCCTCTGTTTCAGCCCCTCTGTTTCTCGCCCTCTGTTTCAGCCCCTCTGTTTCAGCCCCTCTGTTTCACCCCTCTGTTTCACGCCCTCTGTTTCTCGCCCTCTGTTTCAGCCCCTCTGTTTCAGCCCCTCTGTTTCAGCACCTCTGTTTCAGCCCCTCTGTTTCAGCCCCTCTGTTTCAGCCCCTCTGTTTCACCCCTCTGTTTCTCGCCCTCTGTTTCAGCCCCTCTGTTTCAGCCCCTCTGTTTCAGACCCTCTGTTTCAGCCCCTCTGTTTCAGCCCCTCTGTTTCAGCCCCTCTGTTTCTCGCCCTCTGTTTCAGCCCCTCTGTTTCAGCCCCTCTGTTTCACCCCTCTGTTTCACGCCCTCTGTTTCTCGCCCTCTGTTTCAGCCCCTCTGTTTCAGCCCCTCTGTTTCAGACCCTCTGTTTCAGCCCCTCTGTTTCAGCCCCTCTGTTTCAGCCCCTCTGTTTCTCGCCCTCTGTTTCAGCCCCTCTGTTTCAGCCCCTCTGTTTCACCCCTCTGTTTCTCGCCCTCTGTTTCAGCCCCTCTGTTTCAGCCCCTCTGTTTCAGACCCTCTGTTTCAGCCCCTCTGTTTCAGCCCCTCTGTTTCAACCCCTCTGTTTCTCGCCCTCTGTTTCAGCCCCTCTGTTTCAGACCCTCTGTTTCACTCCTCTGTTTCTCGCCCTCTGTTTCTCGCCCTCTGTTTCAGCCCCTCTGTTTCAGCCCCTCTGTTTCAGCCCCTCTGTTCAAGCCCCTCTGTTTCTCGCAATCTGTTTCTCGCCCTCTGTTTCTCGCCCTCTGTATCTCGCCCTCTGTTTCAGCCCCTCTGTTTCAGCCCCTCTGTTTCAGCCCCACTGTTTAATCCCCTCTGTTTCTCGCCCTCTGATCAGCCCCTCTGTTTCTCGCCCTCTGTTTCTCGCCCTCTGTTTCAGCCCCTCTGTTTCAGCCCCTCTGTTTCAGCCCCACTGTTTAATCCCCTCTGTTTCTCGCTCTCTGTTTCTCGCCCTCTGTTTCTCGCCCTCTGTTTCTCGCCCTCTGTTTCTCGCCCTCTGTTTCAGCCCCTCTGTTTCAGCCCCTCTGTTTCAGACCCTCTGTTTCAGCCCCTCTGTTTCAGCCCCTCTGTTTCAGCCCCTCTGTTTCTCGCCCTCTGTTTCAGCCCCTCTGTTTCAGCCCCTCTGTTTCACCCCTCTGTTTCACGCCCTCTGTTTCTCGCCCTCTGTTTCAGCCCCTCTGTTTCAGCCCCTCTGTTTCAGACCCTCTGTTTCAGCCCCTCTGTTTCAGCCCCTCTGTTTCAGCCCCTCTGTTTCTCGCCCTCTGTTTCAGCCCCTCTGTTTCAGCCCCTCTGTTTCACCCCTCTGTTTCTCGCCCTCTGTTTCAGCCCCTCTGTTTCAGCCCCTCTGTTTCAGACCCTCTGTTTCAGCCCCTCTGTTTCAGCCCCTCTGTTTCAACCCCTCTGTTTCTCGCCCTCTGTTTCAGCCCCTCTGTTTCAGACCCTCTGTTTCACTCCTCTGTTTCTCGCCCTCTGTTTCTCGCCCTCTGTTTCAGCCCCTCTGTTTCAGCCCCTCTGTTTCAGCCCCTCTGTTCAAGCCCCTCTGTTTCTCGCAATCTGTTTCTCGCCCTCTGTTTCTCGCCCTCTGTTTCTCGCCCTCTGTTTCAGCCCCTCTGTTTCAGCCCCTCTGTTTCAGCCCCACTGTTTAATCCCTCTGTTTCTCGCCCTCTGATCAGCCCCTCTGTTTCTCGGCCTCTGTTTCTCGCCCACTGTTTCAGCCCCTCTGTTTCAGCCCCTCTGTTTCAGCCCCTCTGTTTCAGCCCCTCTTTTTCAGCCCCTCTGTTTCAGCCCATCTGTTTCAGCCCCTCTGTTTCTCGCCCTCTGTTTCAGCCCCTCTGTTTCTCGCCCTCTGTTTCAGCCCCTCTGTTTCAGCCCCTCTGTTTCAGCCCATCTGTTTCAGCCCCTCTGTTTCTCGCCCTCTGTTTCAGCCCCTCTCTTTCAGCCCCTCTGTTTCAGCCCCTCTGTTTCAGCCCCTCTGTTTCTCGCCCTCTGTTCAGCCCCTCTGTTTCAGCCCCTCTGTTTCTCGCCCACTGATTCTGCCCCTCTGTTTCAGCCCCTCTGTTTCAGCCCCTCTGTTTCAGCCCCTCTGTTTCTCGCCCTCTGTTTCTCGCCCTCTGTTTCAGCCCCTCTGTTTCAGCCCCTCTGTTTCAGCCCCTCTGTTTCAGCCCCTCTGTTTCTCGCACCTCTGTTTCTCGCCCTCTGTTTCTCGCTCTCTGTTTCTCGCCCTCTGTTTCTCGCCCTCTGTTTCTCGCCCTCTGTTTCAGCCCCTCTGTTTCAGCCCCTCTGTTTCAGACCCTCTGTTTCAGCCCCTCTGTTTCAGCCTCTCTGTTTCAGCCCCTCTGTTTCTCGCCCTCTGTTTCAGCCCCTCTGTTTCAGCCCCTCTGTTTCACCCCTCTGTTTCACGCCCTCTGTTTCTCGCCCTCTGTTTCAGCCCCTCTGTTTCAGCCCCTCTGTTTCAGCCCCTCTGTTTCAGCCCCTCTGTTTCAGCCCCTCTGTTTCTCGCCCTCTGTTTCTCGCCCTCTGTTTCTCGCTCTCTGTTTCTCGCCCTCTGTTTCTCGCCCTCTGTTTCTCGCCCTCTGTTTCTCGCCCTCTGTTTCAGCCCCTCTGTTTCAGCCCCTCTGTTTCAGACCCTCTGTTTCAGCCCCTCTGTTTCAGCCCCTCTGTTTCAGCCCCTCTGTTTCTCGCCCTCTGTTTCAGCCCCTCTGTTTCAGCCCCTCTGTTTCACCCCTCTGTTTCACGCCCTCTGTTTCTCGCCCTCTGTTTCAGCCCCTCTGTTTCAGCCCCTCTGTTTCAGCCCCTCTGTTTCAGCCCCTCTGTTTCAGCCCCTCTGTTTCAGCCCCTCTGTTTCACCCCTCTGTTTCTCGCCCTCTGTTTCAGCCCCTCTGTTTCAGCCCCTCTGTTTCAGACCCTCTGTTTCAGCCCCTCTGTTTCAGCCCCTCTGTTTCAGCCCCTCTGTTTCTCGCCCTCTGTTTCAGCCCCTCTGTTTCAGCCCCTCTGTTTCACCCCTCTGTTTCACGCCCTCTGTTTCTCGCCCTCTGTTTCAGCCCCTCTGTTTCAGCCCCTCTGTTTCAGACCCTCTGTTTCAGCCCCTCTGTTTCAGCCCCTCTGTTTCAGCCCCTCTGTTTCTCGCCCTCTGTTTCAGCCCCTCTGTTTCAGCCCCTCTGTTTCACCCCTCTGTTTCTCGCCCTCTGTTTCAGCCCCTCTGTTTCAGCCCCTCTGTTTCAGACCCTCTGTTTCAGCCCCTCTGTTTCAGCCCCTCTGTTTCAACCCCTCTGTTTCTCGCCCTCTGTTTCAGCCCCTCTGTTTCAGACCCTCTGTTTCACTCCTCTGTTTCTCGCCCTCTGTTTCTCGCCCTCTGTTTCAGCCCCTCTGTTTCAGCCCCTCTGTTTCAGCCCCTCTGTTCAAGCCCCTCTGTTTCTCGCAATCTGTTTCTCGCCCTCTGTTTCTCGCCCTCTGTATCTCGCCCTCTGTTTCAGCCCCTCTGTTTCAGCCCCTCTGTTTCAGCCCCACTGTTTAATCCCCTCTGTTTCTCGCCCTCTGATCAGCCCCTCTGTTTCTCGCCCTCTGTTTCTCGCCCTCTGTTTCAGCCCCTCTGTTTCAGCCCCTCTGTTTCAGCCCCACTGTTTAATCCCCTCTGTTTCTCGCTCTCTGTTTCTCGCCCTCTGTTTCTCGCCCTCTGTTTCTCGCCCTCTGTTTCTCGCCCTCTGTTTCAGCCCCTCTGTTTCAGCCCCTCTGTTTCAGACCCTCTGTTTCAGCCCCTCTGTTTCAGCCCCTCTGTTTCAGCCCCTCTGTTTCTCGCCCTCTGTTTCAGCCCCTCTGTTTCAGCCCCTCTGTTTCACCCCTCTGTTTCACGCCCTCTGTTTCTCGCACTCTGTTTCAGCCCCTCTGTTTCAGCCCCTCTGTTTCAGACCCTCTGTTTCAGCCCCTCTGTTTCAGCCCCTCTGTTTCAGCCCCTCTGTTTCTCGCCCTCTGTTTCAGCCCCTCTGTTTCAGCCCCTCTGTTTCACCCCTCTGTTTCTCGCCCTCTGTTTCAGCCCCTCTGTTTCAGCCCCTCTGTTTCAGACCCTCTGTTTCAGCCCCTCTGTTTCAGCCCCTCTGTTTCAACCCCTCTGTTTCTCGCCCTCTGTTTCAGCCCCTCTGTTTCAGACCCTCTGTTTCACTCCTCTGTTTCTCGCCCTCTGTTTCTCGCCCTCTGTTTCAGCCCCTCTGTTTCAGCCCCTCTGTTTCAGCCCCTCTGTTCAAGCCCCTCTGTTTCTCGCAATCTGTTTCTCGCCCTCTGTTTCTCGCCCTCTGTTTCTCGCCCTCTGTTTCAGCCTCTCTGTTTCAGCCCCTCTGTTTCAGCCCCACTGTTTAATCCCCTCTGTTTCTCGCCCTCTGATCAGCCCCTCTGTTTCTCGGCCTCTGTTTCTCGCCCACTGTTTCAGCCCCTCTGTTTCAGCCCCTCTGTTTCAGCCCCTCTGTTTCAGCCCCTCTTTTTCAGCCCCTCTGTTTCAGCCCATCTGTTTCAGCCCCTCTGTTTCTCGCCCTCTGTTTCAGCCCCTCTGTTTCTCGCCCTCTGTTTCAGCCCCTCTGTTTCAGCCCCTCTGTTTCAGCCCATCTGTTTCAGCCCCTCTGTTTCTCGCCCTCTGTTTCAGCCCCTCTCTTTCAGCCCCTCTGTTTCAGCCCCTCTGTTTCAGCCCCTCTGTTTCAGCCCCTCTGTTCCAGCCCCTCTGATTCTCGCCCTCTGTTTCAGCCCCGCTGTTTCATCCACTCTGTTTCAGCCCCTCTGTTTCAGCCCCTCTGTTTCTCGCCCTCTGTTTCTCGCCCTCTGTTTCTCGCCCTCTGTTTCTCACCCTCTGTTTCTCGCTCTCTGTTTCTCGCCCTCTGTTTCAGCCCCTCTGTTTCTCGCGCAATGTTTCAGCCCCTCTGTTTCTCGCCCTCTGTTTCAGCCCCTCTCTTTCAGCCCCTCTTTTTCAGCCCCTCTGTTTCAGCCCCTCTGTTTCAGCCCCTCTGTTTCAGCCCCTCTGTTTCTCGCCCTCTGTTCAGCCCCTCTGTTTCAGCCCCTCTGTTTCTCGCCCACTGATTCTGCCCCTCTGTTTCAGCCCCTCTGTTTCAGCCCCTCTGTTTCAGCCCCTCTGTTTCTCGCCCTCTGTTTCTCGCCCTCTGTTTCAGCCCCTCTGTTTCAGCCCCTCTGTTTCAGCCCCTCTGTTTCAGCCCCTCTGTTTCTCGCACCTCTGTTTCTCGCCCTCTGTTTCTCGCTCTCTGTTTCTCGCCCTCTGTTTCTCGCCCTCTGTTTCTCGCCCTCTGTTTCAGCCCCTCTGTTTCAGCCCCTCTGTTTCAGACCCTCTGTTTCAGCCCCTCTGTTTCAGCCCCTCTGTTTCAGCCCCTCTGTTTCTCGCCCTCTGTTTCAGCCCCTCTGTTTCAGCCCCTCTGTTTCACCCCTCTGTTTCACGCCCTCTGTTTCTCGCCCTCTGTTTCAGCCCCTCTGTTTCAGCCCCTCTGTTTCAGCCCCTCTGTTTCAGCCCCTCTGTTTCAGCCCCTCTGTTTCTCGCCCTCTGTTTCTCGCCCTCTGTTTCTCGCTCTCTGTTTCTCGCCCTCTGTTTCTCGCCCTCTGTTTCTCGCCCTCTGTTTCTCGCCCTCTGTTTCAGCCCCTCTGTTTCAGCCCCTCTGTTTCAGACCCTCTGTTTCAGCCCCTCTGTTTCAGCCCCTCTGTTTCAGCCCCTCTGTTTCTCGCCCTCTGTTTCAGCCCCTCTGTTTCAGCCCCTCTGTTTCACCCCTCTGTTTCACGCCCTCTGTTTCTCGCCCTCTGTTTCAGCCCCTCTGTTTCAGCCCCTCTGTTTCAGCCCCTCTGTTTCAGCCCCTCTGTTTCAGCCCCTCTGTTTCAGCCCCTCTGTTTCACCCCTCTGTTTCACGCCCTCGGTTTCCCGCCCTCTGTTTCAGCCCCTCTGTTTCAGCCCCTCTGTTTCAGCCAATCTGTTTCAGCCCCACTCTTTCTCGCCCTCTGTTTCTCGCCCTCTGTTTCTCGCCCTCTATTTCAGCCCCTCTGTTTCAGCCCCTCTGTTTCAGCCCCTCTGTTTCAGCCCCTCTGTTTCAGCCACTCTGTTTCTCGCCCTCTGTTTCTCGCCCTCTGTTTCTCGCCCTCTGTTTCTCGCCCTCTGTTTCAGCCCCTCTGTTCCACCCCCTCTGTTTCAGCCCCTCTGTTTCTGCTCCTCTGTTTCTCGCCCTCTGTTTCAGCCCCTCTGTTTCAGCGCCTCTGTTTCAGCCCCTCTGCTTCAGCCACTATGTTTCAGCTCCACTGTTTCAGCCCCTCTGTTTCTCGCCCTCTGTTTCTCTCCCTCTGTTTCTCGCCCTCTGTTTCAGCCCATCTGTTTCAGCCCCTCTGTTTCAGCAAATCTGTTTCAGCCCCTCTGTTTCTGGCCCTCTGTTTCAGCCCCTCTCTTTCAGCCCCTCTGTTTCAGCCCCTCTGTTTCTCGCCCTCTGTTTCAGCCCCTCTGTTTCAGCCCCTCTGTTTCTAGCCCTCTGTTTCAGCCCCGCTGTTTCAGCCCCTCTGTTTCAGCCCCTCTGTTTCTCGCACTCTGTTTCTCGCCCTCTGTTTCTCGCCCTCTGTTTCAGCCACTCTGATTCAGAGCCTCTGTTCCAGCCCCTCTGTTTCAGCCCCTCTGTTTCAGCCCCACTGTTTAAGCCCCTCTGTTTCTCGTACTCTGTTTCAGCCCCTCTGTTTCAGCCCCTCTGTTTCTCAGCCTCTGTTTCAGCCCCTCTGTTTCTCGCCCTTTGTTTCAGCCCCTCTGTTTCAGCCCCTCTGTTTCAGCCCCTCTGTTTCAGCCACTCTGTTTCTCGCCCTCTGTTTCTCGCCCTCTGTTTCTCGCCCTCTGTTTCTCGCCCTCTGTTTCAGCCCCTCTGTTTCAGCCCCTCTGTTTCAGCCCCTCTGTTTCAGCTCCTCTGTTTCTCGCCCTCTGTTTCAGCCCCTCTGTTTCAGCCCCTCTGTTTCACCCCCTCTGTTTCAGCCACTCTGTTTTAGACCCACTCTTTCTCGCCCTCTGTTTCTCGCCCTCTGTTTGTCGTCCTCTGTTTCAGCCCCTCTGTTTCAGCCCCTCTGTTTCAGCCCCTCTGTTTCAGCCCCTCTGTTTCAGCTCCACTGTTTCAGCCCCTCTGTTTCTCGCCCTCTGTTTCAGCCCCTCTGTTTCTCGCCCTCTGGTTCAGCCGCTCTGTTTCAGCCCCTCTGTTTCAGCCCCTCTGTTTCTGACCCTCTGTTTCAGCCCCTCTGTTTCAGCCCCACTGTTTAAGCCCCTCTGTTTCTCGCTCTCTCTTTCAGCCCCTGTGTTTCTCGCCTTCTGTTTCTCGCCCTCTGATTCAGCCCCTCTGTTTCAGCCCCTCTGTTTCAGCCCCTCTGTTTCAGCCCGTCTTTTTCAGCCACTCTGTTTCAGCCCCTCTGTTTCAGCCCCTCTGTTTCTCGCCCTCTGTTACTCGCTCTCTTTTTCTCGCCCTCTGTTTCAGCCCCTCTGTTTCTCGCACACTGTTTCAGCCCCTCTGTTTCTCGCCCTGTGTTTTAGCCCCTCTGTTTCAGCCCCTCTCTTTCAGCCCCTCTGTTTCAGCCCCTCTGTTTCTCGCCCTCTGTTCAGCCCCTCTGTTTCAGCCCCTCTGTTTCTCGCCCACTGATTCTGCCCCTCTGTTTCAGCCCCTCAGTTTCAGCCCCTCTGTTTCAGCCCCTCTGTTTCTCGCCCTCTGTTTCTCGCCCTCTGTTTCAGCCCATCTGTTTCAGCCCCTCTGTTTCAGCCCCTCTGTTTCAGCCCCTCTGTTTCAGCCACTCTGTTTCTCGCCCTCTGTTTCTCGCCCTCTGTTTCTCGCCCTCTGTTTCTCGCCCTCTGTTTCAGCCCCTCTGTTTCAGCCCCTCTGTTTCAGACCCTCTGTTTCAGCCCCTCTGTTTCAGCCCCTCTGTTTCAGCCCCTCTGTTTCTCGCCCTCTGTTTCAGCCCCTCTGTTTCAGCCCCTCTGTTTCACCCCTCTGTTTCTCGCCCTCTGTTTTTCGCCCTCTGTTTCTCACCCTCTGTTTCTCGCTCTCTGTTTCTCGCCCTCTGTTTCAGCCCCTCTGTTTCTCGCGCAATGTTTCAGCCCCTCTGTTTCTCGCCCTCTGTTTCAGCCCCTCTGTTTCAGCCCCTCTGTTTCAGCCCCTCTGTTTCAGCCCCTCTGTTTCTCGCCCTCTGTTCAGCCCCTCTGTTTCAGCCCCTCTGTTTCTCGCCCTCTGTTTCTGCCCCTCTGTTTCAGCCCCTCTGTTTCAGCCCCTCTGTTTCAGCCCCTCTGTTTCTCGCCCTCTGTTTCTCGCCCTCTGTTTCAGCCCCTCTGTTTCAGCCCCTCTGTTTCAGCCCCTCTGTTTCAGCCCCTCTGTTTCAGCCCCTCTGTTTCTCGCCCTCTGTTTCTCGCCCTCTGTTTCTCGCTCTCTCTTTCTCGCCCTCTGTTTCTCGCCCTCTGTTTCTCGCCCTCTGTTTCTCGCCCTCTGTTTCAGCCCCTCTGTTTCATCCCCTCTGTTTCAGACCCTCTGTTTCAGCCCCTCTGTTTCAGCCCCTCTGTTTCAGCCCCTCTGTTTCTCGCCCTCTGTTTCAGCCCCTCTGTTTCAGCCCCTCTGTTTCACCCCTCTGTTTCACGCCCTCTGTTTCTCGCCCTCTGTTTCAGCCCCTCTGTTTCAGCCCCTCTGTTTCAGCCCCTCTGTTTCAGCCCCTCTGTTTCTCGCCCTCTGTTTCTCGCCCTGTGTTTTTCGCTCTCTGTTTCTCGCCCTCTGTTTCTCGCCCTCTGTTTCTCGCCCTCTGTTTCAGCCCCTCTGTTTCAGCTCCTCTGTTTCAGACCCTCTGTTTCAGCCCCTCTGTTTCAGCCCCTCTGTTTCAGCCCCTCTGTTTCTCGCCCTCTGTTTCAGCCCCTCTGTTTCAGCCCCTCTGTTTCACCCCTCTGTTTCACGCCCTCTGTTTCTCGCCCTCTGTTTCAGCCCCTCTGTTTCAGCCCCTCTGTTTCAGCCCCTCTGTTTCAGCCCCTCTGTTTCAGCCCCTCTGTTTCACCCCTCTGTTTCACGCCCTCGGTTTCCCGCCCTCTGTTTCAGCCCCTCTGTTTCAGCCCCTCTGTTTCAGCCAATCTGTTTCAGCCCCACTCTTTCTCGCCCTCTGTTTCTCGCCCTCTGTTTCTCGCCCTCTATTTCAGCCCCTCTGTTTCAGCCCCTCTGTTTCAGCCCCTCTGTTTCAGCCCCTCTGTTTCAGCCACTCTGTTTCTCGCCCTCTGTTTCTCGCCCTCTGTTTCTCGCCCTCTGTTTCTCGCCCTCTGTTTCAGCCCCTCTGTTTCAGCCCCTCTGTTTCAGCCCCTCTGTTTCTGCTCCTCTGTTTCTCGCCCTCTGTTTCAGCCCCTCTGTTTCAGCGCCTCTGTTTCAGCCCCTCTGCTTCAGCCACTATGTTTCAGCTCCACTGTTTCAGCCCCTCTGTTTCTCGCCCTCTGTTTCTCTCCCTCTGTTTCTCGCCCTCTGTTTCAGCCCATCTGTTTCAGCCCCTCTGTTTCAGCAAATCTGTTTCAGCCCCTCTGTTTCTGGCCCTCTGTTTCAGCCCCTCTCTTTCAGCCCCTCTGTTTCAGCCCCTCTGTTTCTCGCCCTCTGTTTCAGCCCCTCTGTTTCAGCCCCTCTGTTTCTAGCCCTCTGTTTCAGCCCCGCTGTTTCAGCCCCTCTGTTTCAGCCCCTCTGTTTCTCGCACTCTGTTTCTCGCCCTCTGTTTCTCGCCCTCTGTTTCAGCCACTCTGATTCAGCGCCTCTGTTCCAGCCCCTCTGTTTCAGCCCCTCTGTTTCAGCCCCACTGTTTAAGCCCCTCTGTTTCTCGTACTCTGTTTCAGCCCCTCTGTTTCAGCCCCTCTGTTTCTCAGCCTCTGTTTCAGCCCCTCTGTTTCTCGCCCTCTGTTTCAGCCCCTCTGTTTCAGCCCCTCTGTTTCAGCCCCTCTGTTTCAGCCACTCTGTTTCTCGCCCTCTGTTTCTCGCCCTCTGTTTCTCGCCCTCTGTTTCTCGCCCTCTGTTTCAGCCCCTCTGTTTCAGCCCCTCTGTTTCACCCCCTCTGTTTCAGCCCCTCTGTTTTAGACCCACTCTTTCTCGCCCTCTGTTTCTCGCCCTCTGTTTGTCGTCCTCTGTTTCAGCCCCTCTGTTTCAGCCCCTCTGTTTCAGCCCCTCTGTTTCAGCCCCTCTGTTTCACCTCCACTGTTTCAGCCCCTCTGTTTCAGCCCCTCTGTTTCTCGCCCTCTGTTTCAGCCCCTCTGTTTCTCGCCCTCTGTTTCAGCCCCTCTGTTTCAGCCCCTCTGTTTCAGCCCATCTGTTTCAGCCCCTCTGTTTCTCGCCCTCTGTTTCAGCCCCTTTCTTTCAGCCCCTCTGTTTCAGCCCCTCTGTTTCAGCCCCTCTGTTTCAGCCCCTCTGTTCCAGCCCCTCTGATTCTCGCCCTCTGTTTCAGCCCCGCTGTTTCATCCACTCTGTTTCAGCCCCTCTGTTTCAGCCCCTCTGTTTCTCGCCCTCTGTTTCTCGCCCTCTGTTTCTCGCCCTCTGTTTCTCACCCTCTGTTTCTCGCTCTCTGTTTCTCGCCCTCTGTTTCAGCCCCTCTGTTTCTCGCGCAATGTTTCAGCCCCTCTGTTTCTCGCCCTCTGTTTCAGCCCCTCTGTTTCAGCCCCTCTGTTTCAGCCCCTCTGTTTCAGCCCCTCTGTTTCTCGCCCTCTGTTCAGCCCCTCTGTTTCAGCCCCTCTGTTTCTCGCCCACTGATTCTGCCCCTCTGTTTCAGCCCCTCTGTTTCAGCCCCTCTGTTTCAGCCCCTCTGTTTCTCGCCCTCTGTTTCTCGCCCTCTGTTTCAGCCCCTCTGTTTCAGCCCCTCTGTTTCAGCCCCTCTGTTTCAGCCCCTCTGTTTCTCGCACCTCTGTTTCTCGCCCTCTGTTTCTCGCTCTCTGTTTCTCGCCCTCTGTTTCTCGCCCTCTGTTTCTCGCCCTCTGTTTCAGCCCCTCTGTTTCAGCCCCTCTGTTTCAGACCCTCTGTTTCAGCCCCTCTGTTTCAGCCCCTCTGTTTCAGCCCCTCTGTTTCTCGCCCTCTGTTTCAGCCCCTCTGTTTCAGCCCCTCTGTTTCACCCCTCTGTTTCACGCCCTCTGTTTCTCGCCCTCTGTTTCAGCCCCTCTGTTTCAGCCCCTCTGTTTCAGCCCCTCTGTTTCAGCCCCTCTGTTTCAGCCCCTCTGTTTCTCGCCCTCTGTTTCTCGCCCTCTGTTTCTCGCTCTCTGTTTCTCGCCCTCTGTTTCTCGCCCTCTGTTTCTCGCCCTCTGTTTCTCGCCCTCTGTTTCAGCCCCTCTGTTTCAGCCCCTCTGTTTCAGACCCTCTGTTTCAGCCCCTCTGTTTCAGCCCCTCTGTTTCAGCCCCTCTGTTTCTCGCCCTCTGTTTCAGCCCCTCTGTTTCAGCCCCTCTGTTTCAGCCCCTCTGTTTCAGACCCTCTGTTTCAGCCCCTCTGTTTCAGCCCCTCTGTTTCAGCCCCTCTGTTTCTCGCCCTCTGTTTCAGCCCCTCTGTTTCAGCCCCTCTGTTTCACCCCTCTGTTTCTCGCCCTCTGTTTCAGCCCCTCTGTTTCAGCCCCTCTGTTTCAGACCCTCTGTTTCAGCCCCTCTGTTTCTCGCCCTCTGTTTCTCGCCCTCTGTTTCTCGCTCTCTGTTTCTCGCCCTCTGTTTCTCGCCCTCTGTTTCTCGCCCTCTGTTTCTCGCCCTCTGTTTCTCGCCCTTTGTTTCTCGCCCTCTGTTTCAGCCCCTCTGTTTCAGCCCCTCTGTTTCAGACCCTCTGTTTCAGCCCCTCTGTTTCAGCCCCTCTGTTTCAGCCCCTCTGTTTCTCGCCCTCTGTTTCAGCCCCTCTGTTTCAGCCCCTCTGTTTCACCCCTCTGTTTCACGCCCTCTGTTTCTCGCCCTCTGTTTCAGCCCCTCTGTTTCAGCCCCTCTGTTTCAGCCCCTCTGTTTCAGCCCCTCTGTTTCTCGCCCTCTGTTTCTCGCCCTGTGTTTCTCGCTCTCTGTTTCTCGCCCTCTGTTTCTCGCCCTCTGTTTCTCGCCCTCTGTTTCAGCCCCTCTGTTTCAGCTCCTCTGTTTCAGACCCTCTGTTTCAGCCCCTCTGTTTCAGCCCCTCTGTTTCAGCCCCTCTGTTTCTCGCCCTCTGTTTCAGCCCCTCTGTTTCAGCCCCTCTGTTTCACCCCTCTGTTTCACGCCCTCTGTTTCTCGCCCTCTGTTTCAGCCCCTCTGTTTCAGCCCCTCTGTTTCAGCCCCTCTGTTTCAGCCCCTCTGTTTCAGCCCCTCTGTTTCACCCCTCTGTTTCACGCCCTCGGTTTCCCGCCCTCTGTTTCAGCCCCTCTGTTTCAGCCCCTCTGTTTCAGCCAATCTGTTTCAGCCCCACTCTTTCTCGCCCTCCGTTTCTCGCCCTCTGTTTCTCGCCCTCTATTTCAGCCCCTCTGTTTCAGCCCCTCTGTTTCAGCCCCTCTGTTTCAGCCCCTCTGTTTCAGCCACTCTGTTTCTCGCCCTCTGTTTCTCGCCCTCTGTTTCTCGCCCTCTGTTTCTCGCCCTCTGTTTCAGCCCCTCTGTTTCAGCCCCTCTGTTTCAGCCCCTCTGTTTCTGCTCCTCTGTTTCTCGCCCTCTGTTTCAGCCCCTCTGTTTCAGCGCCTCTGTTTCAGCCCCTCTGCTTCAGCCACTATGTTTCAGCTCCACTGTTTCAGCCCCTCTGTTTCTCGCCCTCTGTTTCTCTCCCTCTGTTTCTCGCCCTCTGTTTCAGCCCCTCTGTTTCAGCCCCTCTGTTTCAGCCCCTCTGTTTCAGCCCCTCTGTTTCAGCCCCTCTGTTTCTCGCCCTCTGTTTCTCGCCCTCTGTTTCTCGCTCTCTGTTTCTCGCCCTCTGTTTCTCGCCCTCTGTTTCTCGCCCTCTGTTTCTCGCCCTCTGTTTCAGCCCCTCTGTTTCAGCCCCTCTGTTTCAGACCCTCTGTTTCAGCCCCTCTGTTTCAGCCCCTCTGTTTCAGCCCCTCTGTTTCTCGCCCTCTGTTTCAGCCCCTCTGTTTCAGCCCCTCTGTTTCAGCCCCTCTGTTTCAGACCCTCTGTTTCAGCCCCTCTGTTTCAGCCCCTCTGTTTCAGCCCCTCTGTTTCTCGCCCTCTGTTTCAGCCCCTCTGTTTCAGCCCCTCTGTTTCACCCCTCTGTTTCTCGCCCTCTGTTTCAGCCCCTCTGTTTCAGCCCCTCTGTTTCAGCCCCTCTGTTTCAGCCCCTCTGTTTCTCGCCCTCTGTTTCTCGCCCTCTGTTTCTCGCTCTCTGTTTCTCGCCCTCTGTTTCTCGCCCTCTGTTTCTCGCCCTCTGTTTCTCGCCCTCTGTTTCTCGCCCTTTGTTTCTCGCCCTCTGTTTCAGCCCCTCTGTTTCAGCCCCTCTGTTTCAGACCCTCTGTTTCAGCCCCTCTGTTTCAGCCCCTCTGTTTCAGCCCCTCTGTTTCTCGCCCTCTGTTTCAGCCCCTCTGTTTCAGCCCCTCTGTTTCACCCCTCTGTTTCACGCCCTCTGTTTCTCGCCCTCTGTTTCAGCCCCTCTGTTTCAGCCCCTCTGTTTCAGCCCCTCTGTTTCAGCCCCTCTGTTTCTCGCCCTCTGTTTCTCGCCCTGTGTTTCTCGCTCTCTGTTTCTCGCCCTCTGTTTCTCGCCCTCTGTTTCTCGCCCTCTGTTTCAGCCCCTCTGTTTCAGCTCCTCTGTTTCAGACCCTCTGTTTCAGCCCCTCTGTTTCAGCCCCTCTGTTTCAGCCCCTCTGTTTCTCGCCCTCTGTTTCAGCCCCTCTGTTTCAGCCCCTCTGTTTCACCCCTCTGTTTCACGCCCTCTGTTTCTCGCCCTCTGTTTCAGCCCCTCTGTTTCAGCCCCTCTGTTTCAGCCCCTCTGTTTCAGCCCCTCTGTTTCAGCCCCTCTGTTTCACCCCTCTGTTTCACGCCCTCGGTTTCCCGCCCTCTGTTTCAGCCCCTCTGTTTCAGCCCCTCTGTTTCAGCCAATCTGTTTCAGCCCCACTCTTTCTCGCCCTCCGTTTCTCGCCCTCTGTTTCTCGCCCTCTATTTCAGCCCCTCTGTTTCAGCCCCTCTGTTTCAGCCCCTCTGTTTCAGCCCCTCTGTTTCAGCCACTCTGTTTCTCGCCCTCTGTTTCTCGCCCTCTGTTTCTCGCCCTCTGTTTCTCGCCCTCTGTTTCAGCCCCTCTGTTTCAGCCCCTCTGTTTCAGCCCCTCTGTTTCTGCTCCTCTGTTTCTCGCCCTCTGTTTCAGCCCCTCTGTTTCAGCGCCTCTGTTTCAGCCCCTCTGCTTCAGCCACTATGTTTCAGCTCCACTGTTTCAGCCCCTCTGTTTCTCGCCCTCTGTTTCTCTCCCTCTGTTTCTCGCCCTCTGTTTCAGCCCATCTGTTTCAGCCCCTCTGTTTCAGCAAATCTGTTTCAGCCCCTCTGTTTCTGGCCCTCTGTTTCAGCCCCTCTCTTTCAGCCCCTCTGTTTCAGCCCCTCTGTTTCTCGCCCTCTGTTTCAGCCCCTCTGTTTCAGCCCCTCTGTTTCTAGCCCTCTGTTTCAGCCCCGCTGTTTCAGCCCCTCTGTTTCAGCCCCTCTGTTTCTCGCACTCTGTTTCTCGCCCTCTGTTTCTCGCCCTCTGTTTCAGCCACTCTGATTCAGCGCCTCTGTTCCAGCCCCTCTGTTTCAGCCCCTCTGTTTCAGCCCCACTGTTTAAGCCCCTCTGTTTCTCGTACTCTGTTTCAGCCCCTCTGTTTCAGCCCCTCTGTTTCTCAGCCTCTGTTTCAGCCCCTCTGTTTCTCGCCCTCTGTTTCAGCCCCTCTGTTTCAGCCCCTCTGTTTCAGCCCCTCTGTTTCAGCCACTCTGTTTCTCGCCCTCTGTTTCTCGCCCTCTGTTTCTCGCCCTCTGTTTCTCGCCCTCTGTTTCAGCCCCTCTGTTTCAGCCCCTCTGTTTCACCCCCTCTGTTTCAGCCCCTCTGTTTTAGACCCACTCTTTCTCGCCCTCTGTTTCTCGCCCTCTGTTTGTCGTCCTCTGTTTCAGCCCCTCTGTTTCAGCCCCTCTGTTTCAGCCCCTCTGTTTCAGCCCCTCTGTTTCACCTCCACTGTTTCAGCCCCTCTGTTTCAGCCCCTCTGTTTCTCGCCCTCTGTTTCAGCCCCTCTGTTTCTCGCCCTCTGTTTCAGCCCCTCTGTTTCAGCCCCTCTGTTTCAGCCCATCTGTTTCAGCCCCTCTGTTTCTCGCCCTCTGTTTCAGCCCCTCTCTTTCAGCCCCTCTGTTTCAGCCCCTCTGTTTCAGCCCCTCTGTTTCAGCCCCTCTGTTCCAGCCCCTCTGATTCTCGCCCTCTGTTTCAGCCCCGCTGTTTCTTCCACTCTGTTTCAGCCCCTCTGTTTCAGCCCCTCTGTTTCTCGCCCTCTGTTTCTCGCCCTCTGTTTCTCGCCCTCTGTTTCTCACCCTCTGTTTCTCGCTCTCTGTTTCTCGCCCTCTATTTCAGCCCCTCTGTTTCTCGCGCAATGTTTCAGCCCCTCTGTTTCTCGCCCTCTGTTTCAGCCCCTCTGTTTCAGCCCCTCTGTTTCAGCCCCTCTGTTTCAGCCCCTCTGTTTCTCGCCCTCTGTTCAGCCCCTCTGTTTCAGCCCCTCTGTTTCTCGCCCACTGATTCTGCCCCTCTGTTTCAGCCCCTCTGTTTCAGCCCCTCTGTTTCAGCCCCTCTGTTTCTCGCCCTCTGTTTCTCGCCCTCTGTTTCAGCCCCTCTGTTTCAGCCCCTCTGTTTCAGCCCCTCTGTTTCTCGCCCTCTGTTTCAGCCCCTCTGTTTCAGCCCCTCTGTTTCACCCCTCTGTTTCACGCCCTCTGTTTCTCGCCCTCTGTTTCAGCCCCTCTGTTTCAGCCCCTCTGTTTCAGCCCCTCTGTTTCAGCCCCTCTGTTTCAGCCCCTCTGTTTCTCGCCCTCTGTTTCTCGCCCTCTGTTTCTCGCTCTCTGTTTCTCGCCCTCTGTTTCTCGCCCTCTGTTTCTCGCCCTCTGTTTCTCGCCCTCTGTTTCAGCCCCTCTGTTTCAGCCCCTCTGTTTCAGACCCTCTGTTTCAGCCCCTCTGTTTCAGCCCCTCTGTTTCAGCCCCTCTGTTTCTCGCCCTCTGTTTCAGCCCCTCTGTTTCAGCCCCTCTGTTTCACCCCTCTGTTTCACGCCCTCTGTTTCTCGCCCTCTGTTTCAGCCCCTCTGTTTCAGCCCCTCTGTTTCAGCCCCTCTGTTTCAGCCCCTCTGTTTCAGCCCCTCTGTTTCAGCCCCTCTGTTTCACCCCTCTGTTTCTCGCCCTCTGTTTCAGCCCCTCTGTTTCAGCCCCTCTGTTTCAGACCCTCTGTTTCAGCCCCTTTGTTTCAGCCCCTCTGTTTCATCCCCTCTGTTTCTCGCCCTCTGTTTCAGCCCCTCTGTTTCAGCCCCTCTGTTTCACCCCTCTGTTTCTCGCCCTCTGTTTCAGCCCCTCTGTTTCAGCCCCTCTGTTTCAGACCCTCTGTTTCAGCCCCTCTGTTTCAGCCCCTCTGTTTCAACCCCTCTGTTTCTCGCCCTCTGTTTCAGCCCCTCTGTTTCAGACCCTCTGTTTCACTCCTCTGTTTCTCGCCCTCTGTTTCTCGCCCTCTGTTTCAGCCCCTCTGTTTCAGCCCCTCTGTTTCAGCCCCTCTGTTCAAGCCCCTCTGTTTCTCGCAATCTGTTTCTCGCCCTCTGTTTCTCGCCCTCTGTTTCTCGCCCTCTGTTTCAGCCCCTCTGTTTCAGCCCCTCTGTTTCAGCCCCACTGTTTAATCCCCTCTGTTTCTCGCCCTCTGATCAGCCCCTCTGTTTCTCGCCCTCTGTTTCTCGCCCTCTGTTTCAGCCCCTCTGTTTCAGCCCCTCTGTTTCAGCCCCACTGTTTAATCCCCTCTGTTTCTCGCTCTCTGTTTCTCGCCCTCTGTTTCTCGCCCTCTGTTTCTCGCCCTCTGTTTCTCGCCCTCTGTTTCAGCCCCTCTGTTTCAGCCCCTCTGTTTCAGACCCTCTGTTTCAGCCCCTCTGTTTCAGCCCCTCTGTTTCAGCCCCTCTGTTTCTCGCCCTCTGTTTCAGCCCCTCTGTTTCAGCCCCTCTGTTTCACCCCTCTGTTTCACGCCCTCTGTTTCTCGCCCTCTGTTTCAGCCCCTCTGTTTCAGCCCCTCTGTTTCAGACCCTCTGTTTCAGCCCCTCTGTTTCAGCCCCTCTGTTTCAGCCCCTCTGTTTCTCGCCCTCTGTTTCAGCCCCTCTGTTTCAGCCCCTCTGTTTCACCCCTCTGTTTCTCGCCCTCTGTTTCAGCCCCTCTGTTTCAGCCCCTCTGTTTCAGACCCTCTGTTTCAGCCCCTCTGTTTCAGCCCCTCTGTTTCAACCCCTCTGTTTCTCGCCCTCTGTTTCAGCCCCTCTGTTTCAGACCCTCTGTTTCACTCCTCTGTTTCTCGCCCTCTGTTTCTCGCCCTCTGTTTCAGCCCCTCTGTTTCAGCCCCTCTGTTTCAGCCCCTCTGTTCAAGCCCCTCTGTTTCTCGCAATCTGTTTCTCGCCCTCTGTTTCTCGCCCTCTGTTTCTCGCCCTCTGTTTCAGCCCCTCTGTTTCAGCCCCTCTGTTTCAGCCCCACTGTTTAATCCCCTCTGTTTCTCGCCCTCTGATCAGCCCCTCTGTTTCTCGGCCTCTGTTTCTCGCCCACTGTTTCAGCCCCTCTGTTTCAGCCCCTCTGTTTCAGCCCCTCTGTTTCAGCCCCTCTGTTTCAGACCCTCTGTTTCAGCCCCTCTGTTTCAGCCCCTCTGTTTCAGCCCCTCTGTTTCTCGCCCTCTGTTTCAGCCCCTCTGTTTCAGCCCCTCTGTTTCACCCCTCTGTTTCACGCCCTCTGTTTCTCGCCCTCTGTTTCAGCCCCTCTGTTTCAGCCCCTCTGTTTCAGCCCCTCTGTTTCAGCCCCTCTGTTTCAGCCCCTCTGTTTCTCGCCCTCTGTTTCTCGCCCTCTGTTTCTCGCTCTCTGTTTCTCGCCCTCTGTTTCTCGCCCTCTGTTTCTCGCCCTCTGTTTCTCGCCCTCTGTTTCAGCCCCTCTGTTTCAGCCCCTCTGTTTCAGACCCTCTGTTTCAGCCCCTCTGTTTCAGCCCCTCTGTTTCAGCCCCTCTGTTTCTCGCCCTCTGTTTCAGCCCCTCTGTTTCAGCCCCTCTGTTTCACCCCTCTGTTTCACGCCCTCTGTTTCTCGCCCTCTGTTTCAGCCCCTCTGTTTCAGCCCCTCTGTTTCAGCCCCTCTGTTTCAGCCCCTCTGTTTCAGCCCCTCTGTTTCAGCCCCTCTGTTTCACCCCTCTGTTTCTCGCCCTCTGTTTCAGCCCCTCTGTTTCAGCCCCTCTGTTTCAGACCCTCTGTTTCAGCCCCTCTGTTTCAGCCCCTCTGTTTCAGCCCCTCTGTTTCTCGCCCTCTGTTTCAGCCCCTCTGTTTCAGCCCCTCTGTTTCACCCCTCTGTTTCTCGCCCTCTGTTTCAGCCCCTCTGTTTCAGCCCCTCTGTTTCAGACCCTCTGTTTCAGCCCCTCTGTTTCAGCCCCTCTGTTTCAACCCCTCTGTTTCTCGCCCTCTGTTTCAGCCCCTCTGTTTCAGACCCTCTGTTTCACTCCTCTGTTTCTCGCCCTCTGTTTCTCGCCCTCTGTTTCAGCCCCTCTGTTTCAGCCCCTCTGTTTCAGCCCCTCTGTTCAAGCCCCTCTGTTTCTCGCAATCTGTTTCTCGCCCTCTGTTTCTCGCCCTCTTTTTCTCGCCCTCTGTTTCAGCCCCTCTGTTTCAGCCCCTCTGTTTCAGCCCCACTGTTTAATCCCCTCTGTTTCTCGCCCTCTGATCAGCCCCTCTGTTTCTCGCCCTCTGTTTCTCGCCCTCTGTTTCAGCCCCTCTGTTTCAGCCCCTCTGTTTCAGCCCCACTGTTTAATCCCCTCTGTTTCTCGCTCTCTGTTTCTCGCCCTCTGTTTCTCGCCCTCTGTTTCTCGCCCTCTGTTTCTCGCCCTCTGTTTCAGCCCCTCTGTTTCAGCCCCTCTGTTTCAGACCCTCTGTTTCAGCCCCTCTGTTTCAGCCCCTCTGTTTCAGCCCCTCTGTTTCTCGCCCTCTGTTTCAGCCCCTCTGTTTCAGCCCCTCTGTTTCACCCCTCTGTTTCACGCCCTCTGTTTCTCGCCCTCTGTTTCAGCCCCTCTGTTTCAGCCCCTCTGTTTCAGACCCTCTGTTTCAGCCCCTCTGTTTCAGCCCCTCTGTTTCAGCCCCTCTGTTTCTCGCCCTCTGTTTCAGCCCCTCTGTTTCAGCCCCTCTGTTTCACCCCTCTGTTTCTCGCCCTCTGTTTCAGCCCCTCTGTTTCAGCCCCTCTGTTTCAGACCCTCTGTTTCAGCCCCTCTGTTTCAGCCCCTCTGTTTCAACCCCTCTGTTTCTCGCCCTCTGTTTCAGCCCCTCTGTTTCAGACCCTCTGTTTCACTCCTCTGTTTCTCGCCCTCTGTTTCTCGCCCTCTGTTTCAGCCCCTCTGTTTCAGCCCCTCTGTTTCAGCCCCTCTGTTCAAGCCCCTCTGTTTCTCGCAATCTGTTTCTCGCCCTCTGTTTCTCGCCCTCTGTTTCTCGCCCTCTGTTTCAGCCCCTCTGTTTCAGCCCCTCTGTTTCAGCCCCACTGTTTAATCCCCTCTGTTTCTCGCCCTCTGATCAGCCCCTCTGTTTCTCGGCCTCTGTTTCTCGCCCACTGTTTCAGCCCCTCTGTTTCAGCCCCTCTGTTTCAGCCCCTCTGTTTCAGCCCCTCTTTTTCAGCCCCTCTGTTTCAGCCCATCTGTTTCAGCCCCTCTGTTTCTCGCCCTCTGTTTCAGCCCCTCTGTTTCTCGCCCTCTGATTCAGCCCCTCTGTTTCAGCCCCTCTGTTTCAGCCCATCTGTTTCAGCCCCTCTGTTTCTCGCCCTCTGTTTCAGCCCCTCTCTTTCAGCCCCTCTGTTTCAGCCCCTCTGTTTCAGCCCCTCTGTTTCAGCCCCTCTGTTCCAGCCCCTCTGATTCTCGCCCTCTGTTTCAGCCCCGCTGTTTCATCCACTCTGTTTCAGCCCCTCTGTTTCAGCCCCTCTGTTTCTCGCCCTCTGTTTCTCGCCCTCTGTTTCTCGCCCTCTGTTTCTCACCCTCTGTTTCTCGCTCTCTGTTTCTCGCCCTCTGTTTCAGCCCCTCTGTTTCTCGCGCAATGTTTCAGCCCCTCTGTTTCTCGCCCTCTGTTTCAGCCCCTCTGTTTCAGCCCCTCTGTTTCAGCCCCTCTGTTTCAGCCCCTCTGTTTCTCGCCCTCTGTTCAGCCCCTCTGTTTCAGCCCCTCTGTTTCTCGCCCACTGATTCTGCCCCTCTGTTTCAGCCCCTCTGTTTCAGCCCCTCTGTTTCAGCCCCTCTGTTTCTCGTCCTCTGTTTCTCGCCCTCTGTTTCAGCCCCTCTGTTTCAGCCCCTCTGTTTCAGCCCCTCTGTTTCAGCCCCTCTGTTACTCGCACCTCTGTTTCTCGCCCTCTGTTTCTCGCTCTCTGTTTCTCGCCCTCTGTTTCTCGCCCTCTGTTTCTCGCCCTCTGTTTCAGCCCCTCTGTTTCAGCCCCTCTGTTTCAGACCCTCTGTTTCAGCCCCTCTGTTTCAGCCCCTCTGTTTCAGCCCCTCTGTTTCTCGCCCTCTGTTTCAGCCCCTCTGTTTCAGCCCCTCTGTTTCACCCCTCTGTTTCACGCCCTCTGTTTCTCGCCCTCTGTTTCAGCCCCTCTGTTTCAGCCCCTCTGTTTCTCGCCCTCTGTTTCTCGCCCTCTGTTTCTCGCTCTCTGTTTCTCGCCCTCTGTTTCTCGCCCTCTGTTTCTCGCCCTCTGTTTCTCGCCCTCTGTTTCAGCCCCTCTGTTTCAGCCCCTCTGTTTTAGACCCTCTGTTTCAGCCCCTCTGTTTCAGCCCCTCTGTTTCAGCCCCTCTGTTTCTCGCCCTCTGTTTCAGCCCCTCTGTTTCAGCCCCTCTGTTTCACCCCTCTGTTTCACGCCCTCTGTTTCTCGCCCTCTGTTTCAGCCCCTCTGTTTCAGCCCCTCTGTTTCAGCCCCTCTGTTTCAGCCCCTCTGTTTCAGCCCCTCTGTTTCAGCCCCTCTGTTTCACCCCTCTGTTTCACGCCCTCGGTTTCCCGCCCTCTGTTTCAGCCCCTCTGTTTCAGCCCCTCTGTTTCAGCCAATCTGTTTCAGCCCCACTCTTTCTCGCCCTCTGTTTCTCGCCCTCTGTTTCTCGCCCTCTATTTCAGCCCCTCTGTTTCAGCCCCTCTGTTTCAGCCCCTCTGTTTCAGCCCCTCTGTTTCAGCCACTCTGTTTCTCGCCCTCTGTTTCTCGCCCTCTGTTTCTCGCCCTCTGTTTCAGCCCCTCTGTTTCAGCCCCTCTGTTTCAGCCCCTCTGTTTCTGCTCCTCTGTTTCTCGCCCTCTGTTTCAGCCCCTCTGTTTCAGCGCCTCTGTTTCAGCCCCTCTGCTTCAGCCACTATGTTTCAGCTCCACTGTTTCAGCCCCTCTGTTTCTCGCCCTCTGTTTCTCTCCCTCTGTTTCTCGCCCTCTGTTTCAGCCCATCTGTTTCAGCCCCTCTGTTTCAGCAAATCTGTTTCAGCCCCTCTGTTTCTGGCCCTCTGTTTCAGCCCCTCTCTTTCAGCCCCTCTGTTTCAGCCCCTCTGTTTCTCGCCCTCTGTTTCAGCCCCTCTGTCTCAGCCCCTCTGTTTCTAGCCCTCTGTTTCAGCCCCGCTGTTTCAGCCCCTCTGTTTCAGCCCCTCTGTTTCTCGCACTCTGTTTCCCGCCCTCTGTTTCTCGCCCTCTGTTTCAGCCACTCTGATTCAGCGCCTCTGTTCCAGCCCCTCTGTTTCAGCCCCTCTGTTTCAGCCCCACTGTTTAAGCCCCTCTGTTTCTCGTACTCTGTTTCAGCCCCTCTGTTTCAGCCCCTCTGTTTCTCAGCCTCTGTTTCAGCCCCTCTGTTTCTCGCCCTCTGTTTCAGCCCCTCTGTTTCAGCCCCTCTGTTTCAGCCCCTCTGTTTCAGCCACTCTGTTTCTCGCCCTCTGTTTCTCGCCCTCTGTTTCTCGCCCTCTGTTTCTCGCCCTCTGTTTCAGCCCCTCTGTTTCAGCCCCTCTGTTTCAGCCCCTCTGTTTCAGCTCCTCTGTTTCTCGCCCTCTGTTTCAGCCCCTCTGTTTCAGCCCCTCTGTTTCACCCCCTCTGTTTCAGCCCCTCTGTTTTAGACCCACTCTTTCTCGCCCTCTGTTTCTCGCCCTCTGTTTGTCGTCCTCTGTTTCAGCCCCTCTGTTTCAGCCCCTCTGTTTCAGCCCCTCTGTTTCAGCCCCTCTGTTTCAGCTCCACTGTTTCAGCCCCTCTGTTTCTCGCCCTCTGTTTCAGCCCCTCTGTTTCTCGCCCTCTGGTTCAGCCGCTCTGTTTCAGCCCCTCTGTTTCAGCCCCTCTGTTTCAGACCCTCTGTTTCAGCCCCTCTGTTTCAGCCCCACTGTTTAAGCCCCTCTGTTTCTCGCTCTCTCTTTCAGCCCCTGTGTTTCTCGCCTTCTGTTTCTCGCCCTCTGATTCAGCCCCTCTGTTTCAGCCCCTCTGTTTCAGCCCCTCTGTTTCAGCCCGTCTTTTTCAGCCACTCTGTTTCAGCCCCTCTGTTTCAGCCCCTCTGTTTCTCGCCCTCTGTTACTCGCTCTCTTTTTCTCGCCCTCTGTTTCAGCCCCTCTGTTTCTCGCACACTGTTTCAGCCCCTCTGTTTCTCGCCCTGTGTTTTAGCCCCTCTGTTTCAGCCCCTCTCTTTCAGCCCCTCTGTTTCAGCCCCTCTGTTTCTCGCCCTCTGTTCAGCCCCTCTGTTTCAGCCCCTCTGTTTCTCGCCCACTGATTCTGCCCCTCTGTTTCAGCCCCTCAGTTTCAGCCCCTCTGTTTCAGCCCCTCTGTTTCTCGCCCTCTGTTTCTCGCCCTCTGTTTCAGCCCATCTGTTTCAGCCCCTCTGTTTCAGCCCCTCTGTTTCAGCCCCTCTGTTTCAGCCACTCTGTTTCTCGCCCTCTGTTTCTCGCCCTCTGTTTCTCGCCCTCTGTTTCTCGCCCTCTGTTTCAGCCCCTCTGTTTCAGCCCCTCTGTTTCAGACCCTCTGTTTCAGCCCCTCTGTTTCAGCCCCTCTGTTTCAGCCCCTCTGTTTCTCGCCCTCTGTTTCAGCCCCTCTGTTTCAGCCCCTCTGTTTCACCCCTCTGTTTCTCGCCCTCTGTTTCTCGCCCTCTGTTTCTCACCCTCTGTTTCTCGCTCTCTGTTTCTCGCCCTCTGTTTCAGCCCCTCTGTTTCTCGCGCAATGTTTCAGCCCCTCTGTTTCTCGCCCTCTGTTTCAGCCCCTCTGTTTCAGCCCCTCTGTTTCAGCCCCTCTGTTTCAGCCCCTCTGTTTCTCGCCCTCTGTTCAGCCCCTCTGTTTCAGCCCCTCTGTTTCTCGCCCTCTGTTTCTGCCCCTCTGTTTCAGCCCCTCTGTTTCAGCCCCTCTGTTTCAGCCCCTCTGTTTCTCGCCCTCTGTTTCTCGCCCTCTGTTTCAGCCCCTCTGTTTCAGCCCCTCTGTTTCAGCCCCTCTGTTTCAGCCCCTCTGTTTCAGCCCCTCTGTTTCTCGCCCTCTGTTTCTCGCCCTCTGTTTCTCGCTCTCTCTTTCTCGCCCTCTGTTTCTCGCCCTCTGTTTCTCGCCCTCTGTTTCTCGCCCTCTGTTTCAGCCCCTCTGTTTCAGCCCCTCTGTTTCAGACCCTCTGTTTCAGCCCCTCTGTTTCAGCCCCTCTGTTTCAGCCCCTCTGTTTCTCGCCCTCTGTTTCAGCCCCTCTGTTTCAGCCCCTCTGTTTCACCCCTCTGTTTCACGCCCTCTGTTTCTCGCCCTCTGTTTCAGCCCCTCTGTTTCAGCCCCTCTGTTTCAGCCCCTCTGTTTCAGCCCCTCTGTTTCTCGCCCTCTGTTTCTCGCCCTGTGTTTCTCGCTCTCTGTTTCTCGCCCTCTGTTTCTCGCCCTCTGTTTCTCGCCCTCTGTTTCAGCCCCTCTGTTTCAGCTCCTCTGTTTCAGACCCTCTGTTTCAGCCCCTCTGTTTCAGCCCCTCTGTTTCAGCCCCTCTGTTTCTCGCCCTCTGTTTCAGCCCCTCTGTTTCAGCCCCTCTGTTTCACCCCTCTGTTTCACGCCCTCTGTTTCTCGCCCTCTGTTTCAGCCCCTCTGTTTCAGCCCCTCTGTTTCAGCCCCTCTGTTTCAGCCCCTCTGTTTCAGCCCCTCTGTTTCACCCCTCTGTTTCACGCCCTCGGTTTCCCGCCCTCTGTTTCAGCCCCTCTGTTTCAGCCCCTCTGTTTCAGCCAATCTGTTTCAGCCCCACTCTTTCTCGCCCTCTGTTTCTCGCCCTCTGTTTCTCGCCCTCTATTTCAGCCCCTCTGTTTCAGCCCCTCTGTTTCAGGCCCTCTGTTTCAGCCCCTCTGTTTCAGCCACTCTGTTTCTCGCCCTCTGTTTCTCGTCCTCTGTTTCTCGCCCTCTGTTTCTCGCCCTCTGTTTCAGCCCCTCTGTTTCAGCCCCTCTGTTTCAGCCCCTCTGTTTCTGCTCCTCTGTTTCTCGCCCTCTGTTTCAGCCCCTCTGTTTCAGCGCCTCTGTTTCAGCCCCTCTGCTTCAGCCACTATGTTTCAGCTCCACTGTTTCAGCCCCTCTGTTTCTCGCCCTCTGTTTCTCTCCCTCTGTTTCTCGCCCTCTGTTTCAGCCCATCTGTTTCAGCCCCTCTGTTTCAGCAAATCTGTTTCAGCCCCTCTGTTTCTGGCCCTCTGTTTCAGCCCCTCTCTTTCAGCCCCTCTGTTTCAGCCCCTCTGTTTCTCGCCCTCTGTTTCAGCCCCTCTGTTTCAGCCCCTCTGTTTCTAGCCCTCTGTTTCAGCCCCGCTGTTTCAGCCCCTCTGTTTCAGCCCCTCTGTTTCTCGCACTCTGTTTCTCGCCCTCTGTTTCTCGCCCTCTGTTTCAGCCACTCTGATTCAGCGCCTCTGTTCCAGCCCCTCTGTTTCAGCCCCTCTGTTTCAGCCCCACTGTTTAAGCCCCTCTGTTTCTCGTACTCTGTTTCAGCCCCTCTGTTTCAGCCCCTCTGTTTCTCAGCCTCTGTTTCAGCCCCTCTGTTTCTCGCCCTCTGTTTCAGCCCCTCTGTTTCAGCCCCTCTGTTTCAGCCCCTCTGTTTCAGCCACTCTGTTTCTCGCCCTCTGTTTCTCGCCCTCTGTTTCTCGCCCTCTGTTTCTCGCCCTCTGTTTCAGCCCCTCTGTTTCAGCCCCTCTGTTTCACCCCCTCTGTTTCAGCCCCTCTGTTTTAGACCCACTCTTTCTCGCCCTCTGTTTCTCGCCCTCTGTTTGTCGTCCTCTGTTTCAGCCCCTCTGTTTCAGCCCCTCTGTTTCAGCCCCTCTGTTTCAGCCCCTCTGTTTCACCTCCACTGTTTCAGCCCCTCTGTTTCTCGCCCTCTGTTTCAGCCCCTCTGTTTCTCGCCCTCTGGTTCAGCCGCTCTGTTTCAGCCCCTCTGTTTCAGCCCCTCTGTTTCAGACCCTCTGTTTCAGCCCCTCTGTTTCAGCCCCACTGTTTAAGCCCCTCTGTTTCTCGCTCTCTCTTTCAGCCCCTGTGTTTCTCGCCTTCTGTTTCTCGCCCTCTGATTCAGCCCCTCTGTTTCAGCCCCTCTGTTTCAGCCCCTCTGTTTCAGCCCGTCTTTTTCAGCCACTCTGTTTCAGCCCCTCTGTTTCAGCCCCTCTGTTTCTCGCCCTCTGTTACTCGCTCTCTTTTTCTCGCCCTCTGTTTCAGCCCCTCTGTTTCTCGCACACTGTTTCAGCCCCTGTGTTTCTCGCCCTGTGTTTTAGCCACTCTGTTTCAGCCACTCTCTTTCAGCCCCTCTGTTTCAGCCCCTCTGTTTCTCGCCCTCTGTTCAGCCCCTCTGTTTCAGCCCCTCTGTTTCTCGCCCACTGATTCTGCCCCTCTGTTTCAGCCCCTCTGTTTCAGCCCCTCTGTTTCAGCCCCTCTGTTTCTCGCCCTCTGTTTCTCGCCCTCTGTTTCAGCCCATCTGTTTCAGCCCCTCTGTTTCAGCCCCTCTGTTTCAGCCACTCTGTTTCTCGCCCTCTGTTTCTCGCCCTCTGTTTCTCGCCCTCTGTTTCTCGCCCTCTGTTTCAGCCCCTCTGTTTCAGCCCCTCTGTTTCAGACCCTCTGTTTCAGCCCCTCTGTTTCAGCCCCTCTGTTTCAGCCCCTCTGTTTCTCGCCCTCTGTTTCAGCCCCTCTGTTTCAGCCCCTCTGTTTCACCCCTCTGTTTCTCGCCCTCTGTTTCTCGCCCTCTGTTTCAGCCCCTCTGTTTCAGCCCCTCTGTTTCAGCCCCTCTGTTTCAGCCCCTCTGTTTCTCGCAATCTGTTTCTCGCCCTCTGTTTCAGCCCCTCTGTTTCAGCCCCTCTGTTTCAGCCCCTCTGTTTCAGCCCCACTGTTTAATCCCCTCTGTTTCTCGCCCTCTGATCAGCCCCTCTGTTTCTCGGCCTCTGTTTCTCGCCCACTGTTTCAGCCCCTCTGTTTCAGCCCCTCTGTTTCAGCCCCTCTGTTTCAGCCCCTCTTTTTCAGCCACTCTGTTTCAGCCCATCTGTTTCAGCCCCTCTGTTTCTCGCCCTCTGTTTCAGCCCCTCTGTTTCTCGCACTCTGTTTCAGCCCCTCTGTTTCAGCCCCTCTGTTTCAGCGCATCTGTTTCAGCCCCTCTGATTCTCGCCCTCTGTTTCAGCCCCTCTCTTTCAGCCCCTCTGTTTCAGCCCCTCTGTTTCAGCCCCTCTGTTTCAGCCCCTCTGTTCCAGCCCCTCTGTTTCTCGCCCTCTGTTTCAGCCCCGCTGTTTCGTCCACTCTGTTTCAGCCCCTCTGTTTCAGCCACTCTGTTTCTCGCCCTCTGTTTCTCGCTCTCTGTTTCTCGCCCTCTTTTTCAGCCCCTCTGTTTCTCGCGCACTGTTTCAGCCCCTCTGTTTCTCGCCCTGTGTTTCAGTCCCTCTGTTTCAGCCCCTCTGTTTCAGCCCCTCTGTTTCAGCCCCTCTGTTTCTCGCCCTCTGTTTCAGCCCCTCTGTTTCAGCCCCTCTGTTTCTCGCCCTCTGTTTCAGCCCCTCTGTTTCAGCCCCTCTGTTTCAGCCCCTCTGTTTCAGCCCCTCTGTTTCAGCCCCTCTGCTTCTCGCCCTCTGTTTCTCGCCAGCTGTTTCGGCCCCTCTGTTTCAGCCCCTCTGTTTCAGCCCCTCTGTTTCAGCCCCTCTGTTTCAGCCCCTCTGTTTCTCGCCCTCTGTTTCTCGCCCTCTGTTTCTCGCTCTCTGTTTCTCGCCCTCTGTTTCTCGCCCTCTGTTTCTCGCCCTCTGTTTCTCGCCCTCTGTTTCAGCCCCTCTGTTTCAGCCCCTCTGTTTCAGACCCTCTGTTTCAGCCCCTCTGTTTCAGCCCCTCTGTTTCAGCCCCTCTGTTTCTCGCCCTTTGTTTCAGCCCCTCTGTTTCAGCCCCTCTGTTTCACCCCTCTGTTTCTCGCCCTCTGTTTCTCGCCCTCTGTTTCAGCCCCTCTGTTTCAGCCCCTCTGTTTCAGCCCCTCTGTTTCAGCCCCTCTGTTTCTCGCAATCTGTTTCTCGCCCTCTGTTTCTCGCCCTCTGTGTCTCACCCTCTGTTACAGCCCCTCTGTTTCAGCCCCTCTGTTTCAGCCCCTCTGTTTCAGCCCCACTGTTTAATCCCCTCTGTTTCTCGCCCTCTGATCAGCCCCTCTGTTTCTCGGCCTCTGTTTCAGCCCCTCTCTTTCAGCCCCTCTGTTTCAGCCCCTCTGTTTCAGCCTCTCTGTTTCAGCCCCTCTGTTCCAGCCCCTCTGTTTCTCGCCCTCTGTTTCAGCCCCGCTGTTTCAGCCCCTCTGTTTCAGCCCCTCTGTTTCTCGCACTCTGTTTCTCGCCCTCTGTTTCTCGCCCTCTATTTCAGCTCCTCTGTTTCAGCCCCTCTGTTTCAGCCCCTCTGTTTCAGTCCCTCTTTTTCAGCCCCTCTGTTTCATGCCAATCTGTTTCAGCCCCTCTGTTTCTCGCCCTCTGTTTCAGCCCCTCTGTTTCTCGCCCTCTGTTTCAGCCCCTCTGGTCCAGCCCCTCTGTTTCAGCCCATCTGTTTCAGCCCCTCTGTTTCTCGCCCTCTGTTTCAGCCCCTCTCTTTCAGCCCCTCTGTTTCAGCCCCTCTGTTTCAGCCCCTCTGTTTCAGCCCCTCTGTTCCAGCCCCTCTGTTTCTCGCCCTCTGTTTCAGCCCCGCTGTTTCAGCCCCTCTGTTTCAGCCCCTCTGTTTCTCGCACTCTGTTTCTCGCCCTCTGTTTCTCGCCCTCTATTTCAGCCACTCTGATTCAGCCCCTCTGTTACAGCCCCTCTGTTTCAGCCCCTCTGTTTCAGCCCCACTATTTAAGCCCCTCTGTTTCTCGCCCTCTGTTTCAGCCCCTCTGTTTCTCGCCCTCTGTTTCTCCCCCTCTGTTTCAGCCCCTCTGTTTCAGCCCCTCTGTTTCAGCCCCTCTGTTTCAGCCCCTCTTTTTCAGCCTCTCTGTTTCAGCCCCTCTGTTTCAGCCCCTCTGTTTCAGCCCCTCTGTTTCTCGCTCTCTGTTTCTCGCCCTCTGTTTCAGCCCCTCTGTTTCTCGCCCACTGTTTCAGCCCCTCTGTTTCTCGCCCTCTGTTTCAGCCCCTCTGTTTCAGCCCCTCTGTTTCAGCCCCTATGTTTCAGCCCCACTGTTTCTCGCCCTCTTTTCAGCCCCTCTGTTTCAGCCCCTCTGTTTCTCGCCCTCTGTTTCAGACCCTCTGTTTCAGCCCCTCTGTTTCAGCCCCTCTGTTTCAGCCCCTCTGTTTCTCGCCCTCTGTTTCTCGCCCTCTGTTTCAGCCCCTCTTTTTCAGCCCCTCTGTTTCAGCCCCTCTGTTTCAGCCCCTCTGTTTCAGGGCCTCTGTTTCAGCCCCTCTGTTTCTCGCCCTCTGTTTCTCGCCCTCTGTTTCTCGCTCTCTGTTTCACGCCCTCTGTTTCTCGCCCTCTGTTTCTCGCCCTGTGTTTCAGCCCCTCTGTTTCACCCCCTCTGTTTCAGCCCCTCTGTTTCTCGCCCTCTGTTTCTCGCCCTCTGTTTCTCGCCCTCTGTTTCAGCCCCTCTGTTTCAGCCCCTCTGTTTCTCGCCCTCTGTTTCTCGCCCTCTGTTTCAGCCCCTCTGTTTCAGCCCCTCTGTTTCAGCCCCTCTGTTTCAGCCCCTCTGTTTCAGCCCCTCTGCTTCTCGCCCTCTGTTTCTCGCCAGCTGTTTCGGCCCCTCTGTTTCAGCCCCTCTGTTTCAGCCCCTCTGTATCAGCCTCTCTGTTTCAGCCCCTCTGTTTCTCGCCCTCTGTTTCTCGCCCTCTGTTTCTCGCTCTCTGTTTCTCGCCCTCTGTTTCTCGCCCTCTGTTTCTCGCCCTCTGTTTCTCGCCCTCTGTTTCAGCCCCTCTGTTTCAGCCCCTCTGTTTCAGACCCTCTGTTTCAGCCCCTCTGTTTCAGCCCCTCTGTTTCAGCCCCTCTGTTTCTCGCCCTTTGTTTCAGCCCCTCTGTTTCAGCCCCTCTGTTTCACCCCTCTGTTTCTCGCCCTCTGTTTCTCGCCCTCTGTTTCAGCCCCTCTGTTTCAGCCCCTCTGTTTCAGCCCCTCTGTTTCAGCCCCTCTGTTTCTCGCAATCTGTTAATCGCCCTCTGTTTCTCGCCCTCTGTGTCTCACCCTCTGTTACAGCCCCTCTGTTTCAGCCCCTCTGTTTCAGCCCCTCTGTTTCAGCCCCACTGTTTAATCCCCTCTGTTTCTCGCCCTCTGATCAGCCCCTCTGTTTCTCGGCCTCTGTTTCAGCCCCTCTCTTTCAGCCCCTCTGTTTCAGCCCCTCTGTTTCAGCCCCTCTGTTTCAGCCCCTCTGTTCCAGCCCCTCTGTTTCTCGCCCTCTGTTTCAGCCCCGCTGTTTCAGCCCCTCTGTTTCAGCCCCTCTGTTTCTCGCACTCTGTTTCTCGCCCTCTGTTTCTCGCCCTCTATTTCAGCTCCTCTGTTTCAGCCCCTCTGTTTCAGACCCTCTGTTTCAGCCCCTCTGTTTCAGCCCCTCTGTTTCAGCCCCTCTGTTTCTCGCCCTTTGTTTCAGCCCCTCTGTTTCAGCCCCTCTGTTTCACCCCTCTGTTTCTCGCCCTCTGTTTCTCGCCCTCTGTTTCAGCCCCTCTGTTTCAGCCCCTCTGTTTCAGCCCCTCTGTTTCAGCCCCTCTGTTTCTCGCAATCTGTTTCTCGCCCTCTGTTTCTCGCCCTCTGTGTCTCACCCTCTGTTACAGCCCGTCTGTTTCAGCACCTCTGTTTCAGCCCCTCTGTTTCAGCCCCACTGTTTAATCCCCTCTGTTTCTCGCCCTCTGATCAGCCCCTCTGTTTCTCGGCCTCTGTTTCAGCCCCTCTCTTTCAGCCCCTCTGTTTCAGCCCCTCTGTTTCAGCCCCTCTGTTTCAGCCCCTCTGTTCCAGCCCCTCTGTTTCTCGCCCTCTGTTTCAGCCCCGCTGTTTCAGCCCCTCTGTTTCAGCCCCTCTGTTTCTCGCACTCTGTTTCTCGCCCTCTGTTTCTCGCCCTCTATTTCAGCTCCTCTGTTTCAGCCCCTCTGTTTCAGCCCCTCTGTTTCAGTCCCTCTTTTTCAGCCCCTCTGTTTCATGCCAATCTGTTTCAGCCCCTCTGTTTCTCGCCCTCTGTTTCAGCCCCTCTGTTTCTCGCCCTCTGTTTCAGCCCCTCTGGTCCAGCCCCTCTGTTTCAGCCCATCTGTTTCAGCCCCTCTGTTTCTCGCCCTCTGTTTCAGCCCCTCTCTTTCAGCCCCTCTGTTTCAGCCCCTCTGTTTCAGCCCCTCTGTTTCAGCCCCTCTGTTCCAGCCCCTCTGTTTCTCGCCCTCTGTTTCAGCCCCGCTGTTTCAGCCCCTCTGTTTCAGCCCCTCTGTTTCTCGCACTCTGTTTCTCGCCCTCTGTTTCTCGCCCTCTATTTCAGCCACTCTGATTCAGCCCCTCTGTTACAGCCCCTCTGTTTCAGCCCCTCTGTTTCAGCCCCACTATTTAAGCCCCTCTGTTTCTCGCCCTCTGTTTCAGCCCCTCTGTTTCTCGCCCTCTGTTTCTCCCCCTCTGTTTCAGCCCCTCTGTTTCAGCCCCTCTGTTTCAGCCCCTCTGTTTCAGCCCCTCTTTTTCAGCCTCTCTGTTTCAGCCCCTCTGTTTCAGCCCCTCTGTTTCAGCCCCTCTGTTTCTCGCCCTCTGTTTCAGCCCCTCTGTTTCTCGCCCACTGTTTCAGCCCCTCTGTTTCTCGCCCTCTGTTTCAGCCCCTCTGTTTCAGCCCCTCTGTTTCAGCCCCTATGTTTCAGCCCCACTGTTTCTCGCCCTCTTTTCAGCCCCTCTGTTTCAGCCCCTCTGTTTCTCGCCCTCTGTTTCAGCCCCTCTGTTTCAGCCCCTCTGTTTCAGCCCCTCTGTTTCAGCCCCTCTGTTTCTCGCCCTCTGTTTCTCGCCCTCTGTTTCAGCCCCTCTTTTTCAGCCCCTCTGTTTCAGCCCCTCTGTTTCAGCCCCTCTGTTTCAGGGCCTCTGTTTCAGCCCCTCTGTTTCTCGCCCTCTGTTTCTCGCCCTCTGTTTCTCGCTCTCTGTTTCACGCCCTCTGTTTCTCGCCCTCTGTTTCTCGCCCTGTGTTTCAGCCCCTCTGTTTCACCCCCTCTGTTTCAGCCCCTCTGTTTCTCGCCCTCTGTTTCTCGCCCTCTGTTTCTCGCCCTCTGTTTCAGCCCCTCTGTTTCAGCCCCTCTGTTTCTCGCCCTCTGTTTCTCGCCCTCTGTTTCAGCCCCTCTGTTTCAGCCCCTCTGTTTCAGCCCCTCTGTTTCAGCCCCTCTGTTTCAGCCCCTCTGCTTCTCGCCCTCTGTTTCTCGCCAGCTGTTTCGGCCCCTCTGTTTCAGCCCCTCTGTTTCAGCCCCTCTGTTTCAGCCCCTCTGTTTCAGCCCCTCTGTTTCTCGCCCTCTGTTTCTCGCCCTCTGTTTCTCGCTCTCTGTTTCTCGCCCTCTGTTTCTCGCCCTCTGTTTCTCGCCCTCTGTTTCTCGCCCTCTGTTTCAGCCCCTCTGTTTCAGCCCCTCTGTTTCAGACCCTCTGTTTCAGCCCCTCTGTTTCAGCCCCTCTGTTTCAGCCCCTCTGTTTCTCGCCCTTTGTTTCAGCCCCTCTGTTTCAGCCCCTCTGTTTCACCCCTCTGTTTCTCGCCCTCTGTTTCTCGCCCTCTGTTTCAGCCCCTCTGTTTCAGCCCCTCTGTTTCAGCCCCTCTGTTTCAGCCCCTCTGTTTCTCGCAATCTGTTTCTCGCCCTCTGTTTCTCGCCCTCTGTGTCTCACCCTCTGTTACAGCCCCTCTGTTTCAGCCCCTCTGTTTCAGCCCCTCTGTTTCAGCCCCACTGTTTAATCCCCTCTGTTTCTCGCCCTCTGATCAGCCCCTCTGTTTCTCGGCCTCTGTTTCAGCCCCTCTCTTTCAGCCCCTCTGTTTCAGCCCCTCTGTTTCAGCCCCTCTGTTTCAGCCCCTCTGTTCCAGCCCCTCTGTTTCTCGCCCTCTGTTTCAGCCCCGCTGTTTCAGCCCCTCTGTTTCAGCCCCTCTGTTTCTCGCACTCTGTTTCTCGCCCTCTGTTTCTCGCCCTCTATTTCAGCTCCTCTGTTTCAGCCCCTCTGTTTCAGCCCCTCTGTTTCAGTCCCTCTTTTTCAGCCCCTCTGTTTCATGCCAATCTGTTTCAGCCCCTCTGTTTCTCGCCCTCTGTTTCAGCCCCTCTGTTTCTCGCCCTCTGTTTCAGCCCCTCTGGTCCAGCCCCTCTGTTTCAGCCCATCTGTTTCAGCCCCTCTGTTTCTCGCCCTCTGTTTCAGCCCCTCTCTTTCAGCCCCTCTGTTTCAGCCCCTCTGTTTCAGCCCCTCTGTTTCAGCCCCTCTGTTCCAGCCCCTCTGTTTCTCGCCCTCTGTTTCAGCCCCGCTGTTTCAGCCCCTCTGTTTCAGCCCCTCTGTTTCTCGCACTCTGTTTCTCGCCCTCTGTTTCTCGCCCTCTATTTCAGCCACTCTGATTCAGCCCCTCTGTTACAGCCCCTCTGTTTCAGCCCCTCTGTTTCAGCCCCACTATTTAAGCCCCTCTGTTTCTCGCCCTCTGTTTCAGCCCCTCTGTTTCTCGCCCTCTGTTTCTCCCCCTCTGTTTCAGCCCCTCTGTTTCAGCCCCTCTGTTTCAGCCCCTCTTTTTCAGCCTCTCTGTTTCAGCCACTCTGTTTCAGCCCCTCTGTTTCAGCCCCTCTGTTTCTCGCTCTCTGTTTCTCGCCCTCTGTTTCAGCCCCTCTGTTTCTCGCCCACTGTTTCAGCCCCTCTGTTTCTCGCCCTCTGTTTCAGCCCCTCTGTTTCAGCCCCTCTGTTTCAGCCCCTATGTTTCAGCCCCACTGTTTCTCGCCCTCTTTTCAGCCCCTCTGTTTCAGCCCCTCTGTTTCTCGCCCTCTGTTTCAGCCCCTCTGTTTCAGCCCCTCTGTTTCAGCCCCTCTGTTTCAGCCCCTCTGTTTCTCGCCCTCTGTTTCTCGCCCTCTGTTTCAGCCCCTCTTTTTCAGCCCCTCTGTTTCAGCCCCTCTGTTTCAGCCCCTCTGTTTCAGGGCCTCTGTTTCAGCCCCTCTGTTTCTCGCCCTCTGTTTCTCGCCCTCTGTTTCTCGCTCTCTGTTTCACGCCCTCTGTTTCTCGCCCTCTGTTTCTCGCCCTCTGTTTCAGCCCCTCTGTTTCACCCCCTCTGTTTCAGCCCCTCTGTTTCTCGCCCTCTGTTTCTCGCCCTCTGTTTCTCGCCCTCTGTTTCAGCCCCTCTGTTTCAGCCCCTCTGTTTCTCGCCCTCTGTTTCTCGCCCTCTGTTTCAGCCCCTCTGTTTCAGCCCCTCTGTTTCAGCCCCTCTGTTTCAGCCTCACTGTTTGTTGCCCTCTTTTCAGCCCCTCTGTTTCTCGCCCTCTGTTTCTCGCCCTCTGTTTCTCGCTCTCTGTTTCTCGCCCTCTGTTTCTCGCCCTCTGTTTCTCGCCCTCTGTTTCTCGCCCTCTGTTTCTCGCCCTCTGTTTCAGCCCCTCTGTTTCAGACCCTCTGTTTCAGCCCCTCTGTTTCAGCCCCTCTGTTTCTCGCCCTTTGTTTCAGCCCCTCTGTTTCAGCCCCTCTGTTTCACCCCTCTGTTTCTCGCCCTCTGTTTCTCGCCCTCTGTTTCAGCCCCTCTGTTTCAGCCCCTCTGTTTCAGCCCCTCTGTTTCAGCCCCTCTGTTTCTCGCAATCTGTTTCTCGCCCTCTGTTTCTCGCCCTCTGTGTCTCACCCTCTGTTACAGCCCCTCTGTTTCAGCCCCTCTGTTTCAGCCCCTCTGTTTCAGCCCCACTGTTTAATCCCCTCTGTTTCTCGCCCTCTGATCAGCCCCTCTGTTTCTCGGCCTCTGTTTCACGCCCTCTGTTTCAGCTCCTCTGTTTCAGCCCCTCTGTTTCAGCCCCTCTGTTTCAGCCCCTCTTTTTCAGCCACTCTGTTTCAGCCCATCTGTTTCAGCCCCTCTGTTTCTCGCCCTCTGTTTCAGCCCCTCTGTTTCTCGCACTCTGTTTCAGCCCCTCTGTTTCAGCCCCTCTGTTTCAGCGCATCTGTTTCAGCCCCTCTATTTCTCGCCCTCTGTTTCAGCCCCTCTCTTTCAGCCCCTCTGTTTCAGCCCCTCTGTTTCAGCCCCTCTGTTTCAGCCCCTCTGTTCCAGCCCCTCTGTTTCTCGCCCTCTGTTTCAGCCCCGCTGTTTCGTCCACTCTGTTTCAGCCCCTCTGTTTCAGCCACTCTGTTTCTCGCCCTCTGTTTCTCGCTCTCTGTTTCTCGCCCTCTTTTTCAGCCCCTCTGTTTCTCGCGCACTGTTTCAGCCCCTCTGTTTCTCGCCCTGTGTTTCAGTCCCTCTGTTTCAGCCCCTCTGTTTCAGCCCCTCTGTTTCAGCCCCTCTGTTTCTCGCCCTCTGTTTCAGCCCCTCTGTTTCAGCCCCTCTGTTTCTCGCCCTCTGTTTCAGCCCCTCTGTTTCAGCCCCTCTGTTTCAGCCCCTCTGTTTCAGCCCCTCTGTTTCAGCCCCTCTGCTTCTCGCCCTCTGTTTCTCGCCAGCTGTTTCGGCCCCTCTGTTTCAGCCCCTCTGTTTCAGCCCCTCTGTTTCAGCCCCTCTGTTTCAGCCCCTCTGTTTCTCGCCCTCTGTTTCTCGCCCTCTGTTTCTCGCTCTCTGTTTCTCGCCCTCTGTTTCTCGCCCTCTGTTTCTCGCCCTCTGTTTCTCGCCCTCTGTTTCAGCCCCTCTGTTTCAGCCCCTCTGTTTCAGACCCTCTGTTTCAGCCCCTCTGTTTCAGCCCCTCTGTTTCAGCCGCTCTGTTTCTCGCCCTTTGTTTCAGCCCCTCTGTTTCAGCCCCTCTGTTTCACCCCTCTGTTTCTCGCCCTCTGTTTCTCGCCCACTGTTTCAGCCCCTTTGTTTCAGCCCCTCTGTTTCAGCCCCTCTGTTTCAGCCCCTCTGTTTCTCGCAATCTGTTTCTCGCCCTCTGTTTCTCGCCCTCTGTGTCTCACCCTCTGTTACAGCCCCTCTGTTTCAGCCCCTCTGTTTCAGCCCCTCTGTTTCAGCCCCACTGTTTAATCCCCTCTGTTTCTCGCCCTCTGATCAGCCCCTCTGTTTCTCGGCCTCTGTTTCACGCCCTCTGTTTCAGCTCCTCTGTTTCAGCCCCTCTGTTTCAGCCCCTCTGTTTCAGTCCCTCTTTTTCAGCCCCTCTGTTTCATGCCAATCTGTTTCAGCCCCTCTGTTTCTCGCCCTCTGTTTCAGCCCCTCTGTTTCTCGCCCTCTGTTTCAGCCCCTCTGGTCCAGCCCCTCTGTTTCAGCCCATCTGTTTCAGCCCCTCTGTTTCTCGCCCTCTGTTTCAGCCCCTCTCTTTCAGCCCCTCTGTTTCAGCCCCTCTGTTTCAGCCCCTCTGTTTCAGCCCCTCTGTTCCAGCCCCTCTGTTTCTCGCCCTCTGTTTCAGCCCCGCTGTTTCAGCCCCTCTGTTTCAGCCCCTCTGTTTCTCGCACTCTGTTTCTCGCCCTCTGTTTCTCGCCCTCTATTTCAGCCACTCTGATTCAGCCCCTCTGTTACAGCCCCTCTGTTTCAGCCCCTCTGTTTCAGCCCCACTATTTAAGCCCCTCTGTTTCTCGCCCTCTGTTTCAGCCCCTCTGTTTCTCGCCCTCTGTTTCTCGCCCTCTGTTTCAGCCCCTCTGTTTCAGCCCCTCTGTTTCAGCCCCTCTGTTTCAGACCCTCTTTTTCAGCCTCTCTGTTTCAGCCCCTCTGTTTCAGCCCCTCTGTTTCAGCCCCTCTGTTTCTCGCCCTCTGTTTCTCGCCCTCTGTTTCAGCCCCTCTGTTTCTCGCCCACTGTTTCAGCCCCACTGTTTCTCGCCCTCTGTTTCAGCCCCTCTGTTTCAGCCCCTCTGTTTCAGCCCCTATGTTTCAGCCCCACTGTTTCTCGCCCTCTTTTCAGCCCCTCTGTTTCAGCCCCTCTGTTTCTCGCCCTCTGTTTCAGCCCCTCTGTTTCAGCCCCTCTGTTTCAGCCCCTCTGTTTCAGCCCCTCTGTTTCTCGCCCTCTGTTTCTCGCCCTCTGTTTCAGCCACTCTTTTTCAGCCCCTCTGTTTCAGCCCCTCTGTTTCAGCCCCTCTGTTTCAGGGCCTCTGTTTCAGCCCCTCTGTTTCTCGCCCTCTGTTTCTCGCCCTCTGTTTCTCGCTCTCTGTTTCACGCCCTCTGTTTCTCGCCCTCTGTTTCTCGCCCTCTGTTTCAGCCCCTCTGTTTCACCCCCTCTGTTTCAGCCCCTCTGTTTCTCGCCCTCTGTTTCTCGCCCTCTGTTTCTCGCCCTCTGTTTCAGCCCCTCTGTTTCAGCCCCTCTGTTTCTCGCCCTCTGTTTCTCGCCCTCTGTTTCAGCCCCTCTGTTTCAGCCCCTCTGTTTCAGCCCCTCTGTTTCAGCCTCACTGTTTGTCGCCCTCTTTTCAGCCCCTCTGTTTCTCGCCCTCTGTTTCTCGCCCTCTGTTTCTCGCTCTCTGTTTCTCGCCCTCTGTTTCTCGCCCTCTGTTTCTCGCCCTCTGTTTCTCGCCCTCTGTTTCAGCCCCTCTGTTTCAGCCCCTCTGTTTCAGACCCTCTGTTTCAGCCCCTCTGTTTCAGCCCCTCTGTTTCAGCCCCTCTGTTTCTCGCCCTTTGTTTCAGCCCCTCTGTTTCAGCCCCTCTGTTTCACCCCTCTGTTTCTCGCCCTCTGTTTCTCGCCCTCTGTTTCAGCCCCTCTGTTTCAGCCCCTCTGTTTCAGCCCCTCTGTTTCAGCCCCTCTGTTTCTCGCAATCTGTTTCTCGCCCTCTGTTTCTCGCCCTCTGTGTCTCACCCTCTGTTACAGCCCCTCTGTTTCAGCCCCTCTGTTTAAGCCCCTCTGTTTCAGCCCCACTGTTTAATCCCCTCTGTTTCTCGCCCTCTGATCAGCCCCTCTGTTTCTCGGCCTCTGTTTCACGCCCTCTGTTTCAGCTCCTCTGTTTCAGCCCCTCTGTTTCAGCCCCTCTGTTTCAGTCCCTCTTTTTCAGCCCCTCTGTTTCATGCCAATCTGTTTCAGCCCCTCTGTTTCTCGCCCTCTGTTTCAGCCCCTCTGTTTCTCGCCCTCTGTTTCAGCCCCTCTGGTCCAGCCCCTCTGTTTCAGCCCATCTGTTTCAGCCCCTCTGTTTCTCGCCCTCTGTTTCAGCCCCTCTCTTTCAGCCCCTCTGTTTCAGCCCCTCTGTTTCAGCCCCTCTGTTTCAGCCCCTCTGTTCCAGCCCCTCTGTTTCTCGCCCTCTGTTTCAGCCCCGCTGTTTCAGCCCCTCTGTTTCAGCCCCTCTGTTTCTCGCACTCTGTTTCTCGCCCTCTGTTTCTCGCACTCTATTTCAGCCACTCTGATTCAGCCCCTCTGTTACAGCCCCTCTGTTTCAGCCCCTCTGTTTCAGCCCCACTATTTAAGCCCCTCTGTTTCTCGCCCTCTGTTTCAGCCCCTCTGTTTCTCGCCCTCTGTTTCTCGCCCTCTGTTTCAGCCCCTCTGTTTCAGCCCCTCTGTTTCAGCCCCTCTGTTTCAGCCCCTCTTTTTCAGCCTCTCTGTTTCAGCCCCTCTGTTTCAGCCCCTCTGTTTCAGCCCCTCTGTTTCAGCCCCTCAGTTTCTCGCCCTCTGTTTCTCGCCCTCTGTTTCAGCCCCTCTTTTTCAGCCCCGCTGTTTCAGCCCCTCTGTTTCAGCCCCTCTGTTTCAGGGCCTCTGTTTCAGCCCCTCTGTTTCTCGCCCTCTGTTTCTCGCCCTCTGTTTCTCGCTCTCTGTTTCACGCCCTCTGTTTCTCGCCCTCTGTTTCTCGCCCTCTGTTTCAGCCCCTCTGTTTCACCCCCTCTGTTTCAGCCCCTCTGTTTCTCGCCCTCTGTTTCTCGCCCTCTGTTTCTCGCCCTCTGTTTCAGCCCCTCTGTTTCAGCCCCTCTGTTTCTCGCCCTCTGTTTCTCGCCCTCTGTTTCAGCCCCTCTGTTTCAGCCCCTCTGTTTCAGCCCCTCTGTTTCAGCCTCACTGTTTGTCGCCCTCTTTTCAAACCCTCTGTTTCTCGCCCTCTGTTTCTCGCCCTCTGTTTCTCGCTCTCTGTTTCTCGCCCTCTGTTTCTCGCCCTCTGTTTCTCGCCCTCTGTTTCTCGCCCTCTGTTTCAGCCCCTCTGTTTCAGCCCCTCTGTTTCAGACCCTCTGTTTCAGCCCCTCTGTTTCAGCCCCTCTGTTTCAGCCCCTCTGTTTCTCGCCCTTTGTTTCAGCCCCTCTGTTTCAGCCCCTCTGTTTCACCCCTCTGTTTCTCGCCCTCTGTTTCTCGCCCTCTGTTTCAGCCCCTCTGTTTCAGCCCCTCTTTTTCAGCCCCTCTGTTTCAGCCCCTCTGTTTCTCGCAATCTGTTTCTCGCCCTCTGTTTCTCGCCCTCTGTGTCTCACCCTCTGTTACAGCCCCTCTGTTTCAGCCCCTCTGTTTCAGCCCCTCTGTTTCAGCCCCACTGTTTAATCCCCTCTGTTTCTCGCCCTCTGAACAGCCCCTCTGTTTCTCGGCCTCTGTTTCACGCCCTCTGTTTCAGCTCCTCTGTTTCAGCCCCTCTGTTTCAGCCCCTCTGTTTCAGCCCCTCTTTTTCAGCCACTCTGTTTCAGCCCATCTGTTTCAGCCCCTCTGTTTCTCGCCCTCTGTTTCAGCCCCTCTGTTTCTCGCACTCTGTTTCAGCCCCTCTGTTTCAGCCCCTCTGTTTCAGCGCATCTGTTTCAGCCCCTCTGTTTCTCGCCCTCTGTTTCAGCCCCTCTCTTTCAGCCCCTCTGTTTCAGCCCCTCTGTTACAGCCCCTCTGTTTCAGCCCCTCTGTTCCAGCCCCTCTGTTTCTCGCCCTCTGTTTCAGCCCCGCTGTTTCGTCCACTCTGTTTCAGCCCCTCTGTTTCAGCCACTCTGTTTCTCGTCCTCTGTTTCTCGCTCTCTGATTCTCGCCCTCTTTTTCAGCCCCTCTGTTTCTCGCGCACTGTTTCAGCCCCTCTGTTTCTCGCCCTGTGTTTCAGTCCCTCTGTTTCAGCCCCTCTGTTTCAGCCCCTCTGTTTCAGCTCCTCTGTTTCTCGCCCTCTGTTTCAGCCCCTCTGTTTCAGCCCCTCTGTTTCTCGCCCTCTGTTTCAGCCCCTCTGTTTCAGCCCCTCTGTTTCAGCCCCTCTGTTTCAGCCCCTCTGCTTCTCGCCCTCTGTTTCTCGCCAGCTGTTTCGGCCCCTCTGTTTCAGCCCCTCTGTTTCAGCCCCTCTGTTTCAGCCCCTCTGTTTCAGCCCCTCTGTTTCTCGCCCTCTGTTTCTCGCCCTCTGTTTCTCGCTCTCTGTTTCTCGCCCTCTGTTTCTCGCTATCTGTTTCTCGCCCTCTGTTTCTCGCCCTCTGTTTCAGCCCCTCTGTTTCAGCCCCTCTGTTTCAGACCCTCTGTTTCAGCCCCTCTGTTTCAGCCCCTCTGTTTCAGCCCCTCTGTTTCTCGCCCTTTGTTTCAGCCCCTCTGTTTCAGCCCCTCTGTTTCACCCCTCTGTTTCTCGCCCTCTGTTTCTCGCCCTCTGTTTCAGCCCCTCTGTTTCAGCCCCTCTGTTTCAGCCCCTCTGTTTCAGCCCCTCTGTTTCTCGCAATCTGTTTCTCGCCCTCTGTTTCTCGCCCTCTGTGTCTCACCCTCTGTTACAGCCCCTCTGTTTCAGCCCCTCTGTTTCAGCCCCTCTGTTTCAGCCCCACTGTTTAATCCCCTGTGTTTCTCGCCCTCTGATCAGCCCCTCTGTTTCTCGGCCTCTGTTTCACGCCCTCTGTTTCAGCTCCTCTGTTTCAGCCCCTCTGTTTCAGCCCCTCTGTTTCAGTCCCTCTTTTTCAGCCCCTCTGTTTCATGCCAATCTGTTTCAGCCCCTCTGTTTCTCGCCCTCTGTTTCAGCCCCTCTGTTTCTCGCCCTCTGTTTCAGCCCCTCTGGTCCAGCCCCTCTGTTTCAGCCCATCTGTTTCAGCCCCTCTGTTTCTCGCCCTCTGTTTCAGCCCCTCTCTTTCAGCCCCTCTGTTTCAGCCCCTCAGTTTCAGCCCCTCTGTTTCAGCCCCTCTGTTCCAGCCCCTCTGTTTCTCGCCAACTGTTTCAGCCCCGCTGTTTCAGCCCCTCTGTTTCAGCCCCTCTGTTTCTCGCCCTCTGTTTCAGCCCCTCTGTTTCAGCCCCTCTGTTTCACCCCTCTGTTTCACGCCCTCTGTTTCTCGCCCTCTGTTTCAGCCCCTCTGTTT
The DNA here is from genome assembly GCF_030684315.1 of Stegostoma tigrinum. Lineage (NCBI taxonomy): Eukaryota > Metazoa > Chordata > Chondrichthyes > Orectolobiformes > Stegostomatidae > Stegostoma > Stegostoma tigrinum. The sequence goes on along the minus strand of NW_026728048.1, from coordinate 1,158,195 downwards.
CAGCCCCTCTGTTTCAGCCCCTCTGTTTCAGCCCCTCTGTTTCAGCCCCTCTGTTTCACCCCTCTGTTTCACGCCCTCGGTTTCCCGCCCTCTGTTTCTCGCCCTGTGTTTCAGTCCCTCTGTTTCAGCCCCTCTGTTTCAGTCCCTCTGTTTCAGCTCCTCTGTTTCTCGCCCTCTGTTTCAGCCCCTCTGTTTCAGCCCCTCTGTTTCTCGCCCTCTGTTTCAGCCCCTCTGTTTCAGCCCCTCTGTTTCAGCCCCTCTGTTTCAGCCCCTCTGCTTCTCGCCCTCTGTTTCTCGCCAGCTGTTTCGTCCCCTCTGTTTCAGCCCCTCTGTTTCAGCCCCTCTGTTTCAGCCCCTCTGTTTCAGCCCCTCTGTTTCTCGCCCTCTGTTTCTCGCCCTCTGTTTCTCGCTCTCTGTTTCTCGCCCTCTGTTTCTCGCTATCTGTTTCTCGCCCTCTGTTTCTCGCCCTCTGTTTCAGCCCCTCTGTTTCAGCCCCTCTGTTTCAGACCCTCTGTTTCAGCCCCTCTGTTTCAGCCCCTCTGTTTCAGCCCCTCTGTTTCTCGCCCTTTGTTTCAGCCCCTCTGTTTCAGCCCCTCTGTTTCACCCCTCTGTTTCTCGCCCTCTGTTTCTCGCCCTCTGTTTCAGCCCCTCTGTTTCAGCCCCTCTGTTTCAGCCCCTCTGTTTCAGCCCCTCTGTTTCTCGCAATCTGTTTCTCGCCCTCTGTTTCTCGCCCTCTGTGTCTCACCCTCTGTTACAGCCCCTCTGTTTCAGCCCCTCTGTTTCAGCCCCTCTGTTTCAGCCCCACTGTTTAATCCCCTGTGTTTCTCGCCCTCTGATCAGCCCCTCTGTTTCTCGGCCTCTGTTTCACGCCCTCTGTTTCAGCTCCTCTGTTTCAGCCCCTCTGTTTCAGCCCCTCTGTTTCAGTCCCTCTTTTTCAGCCCCTCTGTTTCATGCCAATCTGTTTCAGCCCCTCTGTTTCTCGCCCTCTGTTTCAGCCCCTCTGTTTCTCGCCCTCTGTTTCAGCCCCTCTGGTCCAGCCCCTCTGTTTCAGCCCATCTGTTTCAGCCCCTCTGTTTCTCGCCCTCTGTTTCAGCCCCTCTCTTTCAGCCCCTCTGTTTCAGCCCCTCAGTTTCAGCCCCTCTGTTTCAGCCCCTCTGTTCCAGCCCCTCTGTTTCTCGCCAACTGTTTCAGCCCCGCTGTTTCAGCCCCTCTGTTTCAGCCCCTCTGTTTCTCGCCCTCTGTTTCAGCCCCTCTGTTTCAGCCCCTCTGTTTCACCCCTCTGTTTCACGCCCTCTGTTTCTCGCCCTCTGTTTCAGCCCCTCTGTTTCAGCCCCTCTGTTTCAGCCCCTCTGTTTCAGCCCCTCTGTTTCAGCCCCTCTGTTTCACCCCTCTGTTTCACGCCCTCGGTTTCCCGCCCTCTGTTTCAGCCCCTCTGTTTCAGCCCCTCTGTTTCAGCCAATCTGCTTCAGCCCCACTCTTTCTCGCCCTCTGTTTCTCGCCCTCTGTTTCTCGCCCTCTGTTTCTCGCCCTCTATTTCAGCCCCTCTGTTTCAGCCCCTCTGTTTCAGCCCCTCTGTTTCAGCCCCTCTGTTTCAGCCACTCTGTTTCTCGCCCTCTGTTTCTCGCCCTCTGTTTCTCGCCCTCTGTTTCTCGCCCTCTGTTTCAGCCCCTCTGTTTCAGCCCCTCTGTTTCAGCCCCTCTGTTTCTGCTCCTCTGTTTCTCGCCCTCTGTTTCAGCCCCTCTGTTTCAGCGCCTCTGTTTCAGCCCCTCTGCTTCAGCCACTATGTTTCAGCTCCACTGTTTCAGCCCCTCTGTTTCTCGCCCTCTGTTTCTCTCCCTCTGTTTCTCGCCCTCTGTTTCAGCCCATCTGTTTCAGCCCCTCTGTTTCAGCCAATCTGTTTCAGCCCCTCTGTTTCTGGCCCTCTGTTTCAGCCCCTCTCTTTCAGCCCCTCTGTTTCAGCCCCTCTGTTTCTCGCCCTCTGTTTCAGCCCCTCTGTTTCAGCCCCTCTGTTTCTAGCCCTCTGTTTCAGCCCCGCTGTTTCAGCCCCTCTGTTTCAGCCACTCTGTTTCTCGCACTCTGTTTCTCGCCCTCTGTTTCTCGCCCTCTGTTTCAGCCACTCTGATTCAGCGCCTCTGTTCCAGCCCCTCTGTTTCAGCCCCTCTGTTTCAGCCCCACTGTTTAAGCCCCTCTGTTTCTCGTACTCTGTTTCAGCCCCTCTGTTTCAGCCCCTCTGTTTCTCAGCCTCTGTTTCAGCCCCTCTGTTTCTCGCCCTCTGTTTCAGCCCCTCTGTTTCAGCCCCTCTGTTTCAGCCCCTCTGTTTCAGCCACTCTGTTTCTCGCCCTCTGTTTCTCGCCCTCTGTTTCTCGCCCTCTGTTTCTCGCCCTCTGTTTCAGCCCCTCTGTTTCAGCCCCTCTGTTTCAGCCCCTCTGTTTCAGCTCCTCTGTTTCTCGCCCTCTGTTTCAGCCCCTGTGTTTCAGCCCCTCTGTTTCACCCCCTCTGTTTCAGCCCCTCTGTTTTAGACCCACTCTTTCTCGCCCTCTGTTTCTCGCCCTCTGTTTGTCGTCCTCTGTTTCAGCCCCTCTGTTTCAGCCCCTCTGTTTCAGCCCCTCTGTTTCAGACCCTCTGTTTCAGCTCCACTGTTTCAGCCCCTCTGTTTCTCGCCCTCTGTTTCAGCCCCTCTGTTTCTCGCCCTCTGGTTCAGCCGCTCTGTTTCAGCCCCTCTGTTTCAGCCCATCTGTTTCAGACGCTCTGTTTCAGCCCCTCTGTTTCAGCCCCACTGTTTAAGCCCCTCTGTTTCTCGCTCTCTCTTTCAGCCCCTCTGTTTCTCGCCTTCTGTTTCTCGCCCTCTGATTCAGCCCCTCTGTTTCAGCCCCTCTGTTTCAGCCCCTCTGTTTCAGCCCGTCTTTTTCAGCTACTCTGTTTCAGCCCCTCTGTTTCAGCCCCTCTGTTTCTCGCCCTCTGTTACTCGCTCTCTGTTTCTCGCCCTCTGTTTCAGTCCCTCTGTTTCTCGCGCACTGTTTCAGCCCCTCTGTTTCTCGCCCTGTGTTTTAGCCCCTCTGTTTCAGCCCCTCTCTTTCAGCCCCTCTGTTTCAGCCCCTCTGTTTCTCGCCCTCTGTTCAGCCCCGCTGTTTCAGCCCCTCTGTTTCTCGCCCACTGATTCTGCCCCTCTGTTTCAGCCCCTCTGTTTCAGCCCCTCTGTTTCAGCCCCTCTGTTTCTCGCCCTCTGTTTCTCGCCCTCTGTTTCAGCCCATCTGTTTCAGCCCCTCTGTTTCAGCCCCTCTGTTTCAGCCCCTCTGTTTCAGCCACTCTGTTTCTCGCCCTCTGTTTCTCGCCCTCTGTTTCTCGCCCTCTGTTTCTCGCCCTCTGTTTCAGCCCCTCTGTTTCAGCCCCTCTGTTTCAGACCCTCTGTTTCAGCCCCTCTGTTTCAGCCCCTCTGTTTCAGCCCCTCTGTTTCTCGCCCTCTGTTTCAGCCCCTCTGTTTCAGCCCCTCTGTTTCACCCCTCTGTTTCTCGCCCTCTGTTTCAGCCCCTCTGTTTCAGCCCCTCTGTTTCAGACCCTCTGTTTCAGCCCCTCTGTTTCAGCCCCTCTGTTTCAACCCCTCTGTTTCTCGCCCTCTGTTTCAGCCCCTCTGTTTCAGACCCTCTGTTTCACTCCTCTGTTTCTCGCCCTCTGTTTCTCGCCCTCTGTTTCAGCCCCTCTGTTTCAGCCCCTCTGTTTCAGCCCCTCTGTTCAAGCCCCTCTGTTTCTCGCAATCTGTTTCTCGCCCTCTGTTTCTCGCCCTCTGTTTCTCGCCCTCTGTTTCAGCCCCTCTGTTTCAGCCCCTCTGTTTCAGCCCCACTGTTTAATCCCCTCTGTTTCTCGCCCTCTGATCAGCCCCTCTGTTTCTCGGCCTCTGTTTCTCGCCCACTGTTTCAGCCCCTCTGTTTCAGCCCCTCTGTTTCAGCCCCTCTGTTTCAGCCCCTCTTTTTCAGCCCCTCTGTTTCAGCCCATCTGTTTCAGCCCCTCTGTTTCTCGCCCTCTGTTTCAGCCCCTCTGTTTCTCGCCCTCTGTTTCAGCCCCTCTGTTTCAGCCCCTCTGTTTCAGCCCATCTGTTTCAGCCCCTCTGTTTCTCGCCCTCTGTTTCAGCCCCTCTCTTTCAGCCCCTCTGTTTCAGCCCCTCTGTTTCAGCCCCTCTGTTTCAGCCCCTCTGTTCCAGCCCTCTGATTCTCGCCCTCTGTTTCAGCCCCGCTGTTTCATCCACTCTGTTTCAGCCCCTCTGTTTCAGCCCCTCTGTTTCTCGCCCTCTGTTTCTCGCCTTCTGTTTCTCGCCCTCTGTTTCTCACCCTCTGTTTCTCGCTCTCTGTTTCTCGCCCTCTGTTTCAGCACCTCTGTTTCTCGCGCAATGTTTCAGCCCCTCTGTTTCTCGCCCTCTGTTTCAGCCCCTCTGTTTCAGCCCCTATGTTTCAGCCCCTCTGTTTCAGCCCCTCTGTTTCTCGCCCTCTGTTCAGCCCCTCTGTTTCAGCCCCTCTGTTTCTCGCCCACTGATTCTGCCCCTCTGTTTCAGCCCCTCTGTTTCAGCACCTCTGTTTCAGCCCCTCTGTTTCTCGCCCTCTGTTTCTCGCCCTCTGTTTCAGCCCCTCTGTTTCAGCCCCTCTGTTTCAGCCCCTCTGTTTCAGACCCTCTGTTTCAGCCCCTCTGTTTCAGCCCCTCTGTTTCTCGCCCTCTGTTTCTCGCCCTCTGTTTCAGCCCCTCTGTTTCAGCCCCTCTGTTTCAGCCCCTCTGTTTCAGCCCCTCTGTTTCAGCCCCTCTGTTTCTCGCCCTCTGTTTCTCGCCCTCTGTTTCTCGCTCTCTGTTTCTCGCCCTCTGTTTCTCGCCCTCTGTTTCTCGCCCTCTGTTTCTCGCCCTCTGTTTCAGCCCCTCTGTTTCAGCCCCTCTGTTTCAGCCCATCTGTTTCAGCCCCTCTGTTTCAGCCCCTCTGTTTCAGCCCCTCTGTTTCTCGCCCTCTGTTTCAGCCCCTCTGTTTCAGCCCCTCTGTTTCACCCCTCTGTTTCACGCCCTCTGTTTCTCGCCCTCTGTTTCAGCCCCTCTGTTTCAGCCCCTCTGTTTCAGCCCCTCTGTTTCAGCCCCTCTGTTTCAGCCCCTCTGTTTCAGCCCCTCTGTTTCACCCCTCTGTTTCACGCCCTCGGTTTCCCGCCCTCTGTTTCAGCCCCTCTGTTTCAGCCCCTCTGTTTCAGCCAATCTGCTTCAGCCCCACTCTTTCTCGCCCTCTGTTTCTCGCCCTCTGTTTCTCGCCCTCTGTTTCTCGCCCTCTATTTCAGCCCCTCTGTTTCAGCCCCTCTGTTTCAGCCCCTCTGTTTCAGCCCCTCTGTTTCAGCCACTCTGTTTCTCGCCCTCTGTTTCTCGCCCTCTGTTTCTCGCCCTCTGTTTCTCGCCCTCTGTTTCAGCCCCTCTGTTTCAGCCCCTCTGTTTCAGCCCCTCTGTTTCTGCTCCTCTGTTTCTCGCCCTCTGTTTCAGCCCCTCTGTTTCAGCGCCTCTGTTTCAGCCCCTCTGCTTCAGCCACTATGTTTCAGCTCCACTGTTTCAGCCCCTCTGTTTCTCGCCCTCTGTTTCTCTCCCTCTGTTTCTCGCCCTCTGTTTCAGCCCATCTGTTTCAGCCCCTCTGTTTCAGCCAATCTGTTTCAGCCCCTCTGTTTCTGGCCCTCTGTTTCAGCCCCTCTCTTTCAGCCCCTCTGTTTCAGCCCCTCTGTTTCTCGCCCTCTGTTTCAGCCCCACTGTTTCAGCCCCTCTGTTTCTAGCCCTCTGTTTCAGCCCCGCTGTTTCAGCCCCTCTGTTTCAGCCACTCTGTTTCTCGCACTCTGTTTCTCGCCCTCTGTTTCTCGCCCTCTGTTTCAGCCACTCTGATTCAGCGCCTCTGTTCCAGCCCCTCTGTTTCAGCCCCTCTGTTTCAGCCCCACTGTTTAAGCCCCTCTGTTTCTCGTACTCTGTTTCAGCCCCTCTGTTTCAGCCCCTCTGTTTCTCAGCCTCTGTTTCAGCCCCTCTGTTTCTCGCCCTCTGTTTCAGCCCCTCTGTTTCAGCCCCTCTGTTTCAGCCCCTCTGTTTCAGCCACTCTGTTTCTCGCCCTCTGTTTCTCGCCCTCTGTTCCAGCCCCTCTGTTTCTCGCCCTCTGTTTCAGCCCCGCTGTTTCAGCCCCTCTGTTTCAGCCCCTCTGTTTCTCGCACTCTGTTTCTCGCCCTCTGTTTCTCGCCCTCTATTTCAGCCACTCTGATTCAGCCCCTCTGTTACAGCCCCTCTGTTTCAGCCCCTCTGTTTCAGCCCCACTATTTAAGCCCCTCTGTTTCTCGCCCTCTGTTTCAGCCCCTCTGTTTCTCGCCCTCTGTTTCTCCCCCTCTGTTTCAGCCCCTCTGTTTCAGCCCCTCTGTTTCAGCCCCTCTGTTTCAGCCCCTCTTTTTCAGCCTCTCTGTTTCAGCCCCTCTGTTTCAGCCCCTCTGTTTCAGCCCCTCTGTTTCTCGCCCTCTGTTTCAGCCCCTCTGTTTCTCGCCCACTGTTTCAGCCCCTCTGTTTCTCGCCCTCTGTTTCAGCCCCTCTGTTTCAGCCCCTCTGTTTCAGCCCCTATGTTTCAGCCCCACTGTTTCTCGCCCTCTTTTCAGCCCCTCTGTTTCAGCCCCTCTGTTTCTCGCCCTCTGTTTCAGCCCCTCTGTTTCAGCCCCTCTGTTTCAGCCCCTCTGTTTCAGCCCCTCTGTTTCTCGCCCTCTGTTTCTCGCCCTCTGTTTCAGCCCCTCTTTTTCAGCCCCTCTGTTTCAGCCCCTCTGTTTCAGCCCCTCTGTTTCAGGGCCTCTGTTTCAGCCCCTCTGTTTCTCGCCCTCTGTTTCTCGCCCTCTGTTTCTCGCTCTCTGTTTCACGCCCTCTGTTTCTCGCCCTCTGTTTCTCGCCCTGTGTTTCAGCCCCTCTGTTTCACCCCCTCTGTTTCAGCCCCTCTGTTTCTCGCCCTCTGTTTCTCGCCCTCTGTTTCTCGCCCTCTGTTTCAGCCCCTCTGTTTCAGCCCCTCTGTTTCTCGCCCTCTGTTTCTCGCCCTCTGTTTCAGCCCCTCTGTTTCAGCCCCTCTGTTTCAGCCCCTCTGTTTCAGCCCCTCTGTTTCAGCCCCTCTGCTTCTCGCCCTCTGTTTCTCGCCAGCTGTTTCGGCCCCTCTGTTTCAGCCCCTCTGTTTCAGCCCCTCTGTTTCAGCCCCTCTGTTTCAGCCCCTCTGTTTCTCGCCCTCTGTTTCTCGCCCTCTGTTTCTCGCTCTCTGTTTCTCGCCCTCTGTTTCTCGCCCTCTGTTTCTCGCCCTCTGTTTCTCGCCCTCTGTTTCAGCCCCTCTGTTTCAGCCCCTCTGTTTCAGACCCTCTGTTTCAGCCCCTCTGTTTCAGCCCCTCTGTTTCTCGCCCTTTGTTTCAGCCCCTCTGTTTCAGCCCCTCTGTTTCACCCCTCTGTTTCTCGCCCTCTGTTTCTCGCCCTCTGTTTCAGCCCCTCTGTTTCAGCCCCTCTGTTTCAGCCCCTCTGTTTCAGCCCCTCTGTTTCTCGCAATCTGTTTCTCGCCCTCTGTTTCTCGCCCTCTGTGTCTCACCCTCTGTTACAGCCCCTCTGTTTCAGCCCCTCTGTTTCAGCCCCTCTGTTTCAGCCCCACTGTTTAATCCCCTCTGTTTCTCGCCCTCTGATCAGCCCCTCTGTTTCTCGGCCTCTGTTTCAGCCCCTCTCTTTCAGCCCCTCTGTTTCAGCCCCTCTGTTTCAGCCCCTCTGTTTCAGCCCCTCTGTTCCAGCCCATCTGTTTCAGCCCCTCTGTTTCTCGCCCTCTGTTTCAGCCCCTCTCTTTCAGCCCCTCTGTTTCAGCCCCTCTGTTTCAGCCCCTCTGTTTCAGCCCCTCTGTTCCAGCCCTCTGATTCTCGCCCTCTGTTTCAGCCCCGCTGTTTCATCCACTCTGTTTCAGCCCCTCTGTTTCAGCCCCTCTGTTTCTCGCCCTCTGTTTCTCGCCTTCTGTTTCTCGCCCTCTGTTTCTCACCCTCTGTTTCTCGCTCTCTGTTTCTCGCCCTCTGTTTCAGCACCTCTGTTTCTCGCGCAATGTTTCAGCCCCTCTGTTTCTCGCCCTCTGTTTCAGCCCCTCTGTTTCAGCCCCTATGTTTCAGCCCCTCTGTTTCAGCCCCTCTGTTTCTCGCCCTCTGTTCAGCCCCTCTGTTTCAGCCCCTCTGTTTCTCGCCCACTGATTCTGCCCCTCTGTTTCAGCCCCTCTGTTTCAGCACCTCTGTTTCAGCCCCTCTGTTTCTCGCCCTCTGTTTCTCGCCCTCTGTTTCAGCCCCTCTGTTTCAGCCCCTCTGTTTCAGCCCCTCTGTTTCAGACCCTCTGTTTCAGCCCCTCTGTTTCAGCCCCTCTGTTTCTCGCCCTCTGTTTCTCGCCCTCTGTTTCAGCCCCTCTGTTTCAGCCCCTCTGTTTCAGCCCCTCTGTTTCAGCCCCTCTGTTTCAGCCCCTCTGTTTCTCGCCCTCTGTTTCTCGCCCTCTGTTTCTCGCTCTCTGTTTCTCGCCCTCTGTTTCTCGCCCTCTGTTTCTCGCCCTCTGTTTCTCGCCCTCTGTTTCAGCCCCTCTGTTTCAGCCCCTCTGTTTCAGCCCATCTGTTTCAGCCCCTCTGTTTCAGCCCCTCTGTTTCAGCCCCTCTGTTTCTCGCCCTCTGTTTCAGCCCCTCTGTTTCAGCCCCTCTGTTTCACCCCTCTGTTTCACGCCCTCTGTTTCTCGCCCTCTGTTTCAGCCCCTCTGTTTCAGCCCCTCTGTTTCAGCCCCTCTGTTTCAGCCCCTCTGTTTCAGCCCCTCTGTTTCAGCCCCTCTGTTTCACCCCTCTGTTTCACGCCCTCGGTTTCCCGCCCTCTGTTTCAGCCCCTCTGTTTCAGCCCCTCTGTTTCAGCCAATCTGCTTCAGCCCCACTCTTTCTCGCCCTCTGTTTCTCGCCCTCTGTTTCTCGCCCTCTGTTTCTCGCCCTCTATTTCAGCCCCTCTGTTTCAGCCCCTCTGTTTCAGCCCCTCTGTTTCAGCCCCTCTGTTTCAGCCACTCTGTTTCTCGCCCTCTGTTTCTCGCCCTCTGTTTCTCGCCCTCTGTTTCTCGCCCTCTGTTTCAGCCCCTCTGTTTCAGCCCCTCTGTTTCAGCCCCTCTGTTTCTGCTCCTCTGTTTCTCGCCCTCTGTTTCAGCCCCTCTGTTTCAGCGCCTCTGTTTCAGCCCCTCTGCTTCAGCCACTATGTTTCAGCTCCACTGTTTCAGCCCCTCTGTTTCTCGCCCTCTGTTTCTCTCCCTCTGTTTCTCGCCCTCTGTTTCAGCCCATCTGTTTCAGCCCCTCTGTTTCAGCCAATCTGTTTCAGCCCCTCTGTTTCTGGCCCTCTGTTTCAGCCCCTCTCTTTCAGCCCCTCTGTTTCAGCCCCTCTGTTTCTCGCCCTCTGTTTCAGCCCCACTGTTTCAGCCCCTCTGTTTCTAGCCCTCTGTTTCAGCCCCGCTGTTTCAGCCCCTCTGTTTCAGCCACTCTGTTTCTCGCACTCTGTTTCTCGCCCTCTGTTTCTCGCCCTCTGTTTCAGCCACTCTGATTCAGCGCCTCTGTTCCAGCCCCTCTGTTTCAGCCCCTCTGTTTCAGCCCCACTGTTTAAGCCCCTCTGTTTCTCGTACTCTGTTTCAGCCCCTCTGTTTCAGCCCCTCTGTTTCTCAGCCTCTGTTTCAGCCCCTCTGTTTCTCGCCCTCTGTTTCAGCCCCTCTGTTTCAGCCCCTCTGTTTCAGCCCCTCTGTTTCAGCCACTCTGTTTCTCGCCCTCTGTTTCTCGCCCTCTGTTCCAGCCCCTCTGTTTCTCGCCCTCTGTTTCAGCCCCGCTGTTTCAGCCCCTCTGTTTCAGCCCCTCTGTTTCTCGCACTCTGTTTCTCGCCCTCTGTTTCTCGCCCTCTATTTCAGCCACTCTGATTCAGCCCCTCTGTTACAGCCCCTCTGTTTCAGCCCCTCTGTTTCAGCCCCACTATTTAAGCCCCTCTGTTTCTCGCCCTCTGTTTCAGCCCCTCTGTTTCTCGCCCTCTGTTTCTCCCCCTCTGTTTCAGCCCCTCTGTTTCAGCCCCTCTGTTTCAGCCCCTCTGTTTCAGCCCCTCTTTTTCAGCCTCTCTGTTTCAGCCCCTCTGTTTCAGCCCCTCTGTTTCAGCCCCTCTGTTTCTCGCCCTCTGTTTCAGCCCCTCTGTTTCTCGCCCACTGTTTCAGCCCCTCTGTTTCTCGCCCTCTGTTTCAGCCCCTCTGTTTCAGCCCCTCTGTTTCAGCCCCTATGTTTCAGCCCCACTGTTTCTCGCCCTCTTTTCAGCCCCTCTGTTTCAGCCCCTCTGTTTCTCGCCCTCTGTTTCAGCCCCTCTGTTTCAGCCCCTCTGTTTCAGCCCCTCTGTTTCAGCCCCTCTGTTTCTCGCCCTCTGTTTCTCGCCCTCTGTTTCAGCCCCTCTTTTTCAGCCCCTCTGTTTCAGCCCCTCTGTTTCAGCCCCTCTGTTTCAGGGCCTCTGTTTCAGCCCCTCTGTTTCTCGCCCTCTGTTTCTCGCCCTCTGTTTCTCGCTCTCTGTTTCACGCCCTCTGTTTCTCGCCCTCTGTTTCTCGCCCTGTGTTTCAGCCCCTCTGTTTCACCCCCTCTGTTTCAGCCCCTCTGTTTCTCGCCCTCTGTTTCTCGCCCTCTGTTTCTCGCCCTCTGTTTCAGCCCCTCTGTTTCAGCCCCTCTGTTTCTCGCCCTCTGTTTCTCGCCCTCTGTTTCAGCCCCTCTGTTTCAGCCCCTCTGTTTCAGCCCCTCTGTTTCAGCCCCTCTGTTTCAGCCCCTCTGCTTCTCGCCCTCTGTTTCTCGCCAGCTGTTTCGGCCCCTCTGTTTCAGCCCCTCTGTTTCAGCCCCTCTGTTTCAGCCCCTCTGTTTCAGCCCCTCTGTTTCTCGCCCTCTGTTTCTCGCCCTCTGTTTCTCGCTCTCTGTTTCTCGCCCTCTGTTTCTCGCCCTCTGTTTCTCGCCCTCTGTTTCTCGCCCTCTGTTTCAGCCCCTCTGTTTCAGCCCCTCTGTTTCAGACCCTCTGTTTCAGCCCCTCTGTTTCAGCCCCTCTGTTTCTCGCCCTTTGTTTCAGCCCCTCTGTTTCAGCCCCTCTGTTTCACCCCTCTGTTTCTCGCCCTCTGTTTCTCGCCCTCTGTTTCAGCCCCTCTGTTTCAGCCCCTCTGTTTCAGCCCCTCTGTTTCAGCCCCTCTGTTTCTCGCAATCTGTTTCTCGCCCTCTGTTTCTCGCCCTCTGTGTCTCACCCTCTGTTACAGCCCCTCTGTTTCAGCCCCTCTGTTTCAGCCCCTCTGTTTCAGCCCCACTGTTTAATCCCCTCTGTTTCTCGCCCTCTGATCAGCCCCTCTGTTTCTCGGCCTCTGTTTCAGCCCCTCTCTTTCAGCCCCTCTGTTTCAGCCCCTCTGTTTCAGCCCCTCTGTTTCAGCCCCTCTGTTCCAGCCCCTCTGTTTCTCGCCCTCTGTTTCAGCCCCGCTGTTTCAGCCCCTCTGTTTCAGCCCCTCTGTTTCTCGCACTCTGTTTCTCGCCCTCTGTTTCTCGCCCTCTATTTCAGCTCCTCTGTTTCAGCCCCTCTGTTTCAGCCCCTCTGTTTCAGTCCCTCTTTTTCAGCCCCTCTGTTTCATGCCAATCTGTTTCAGCCCCTCTGTTTCTCGCCCTCTGTTTCAGCCCCTCTGTTTCTCGCCCTCTGTTTCAGCCCCTCTGGTCCAGCCCCTCTGTTTCAGCCCATCTGTTTCAGCCCCTCTGTTTCTCGCCCTCTGTTTCAGCCCCTCTCTTTCAGCCCCTCTGTTTCAGCCCCTCTGTTTCAGCCCCTCTGTTTCAGCCCCTCTGTTCCAGCCCCTGTGTTTCTCGCCCTCTGTTTCAGCCCCGCTGTTTCAGCCCCTCTGTTTCAGCCCCTCTGTTTCTCGCACTCTGTTTCTCGCCCTCTGTTTCTCGCCCTCTATTTCAGCCACTCTGATTCAGCCCCTCTGTTACAGCCCCTCTGTTTCAGCCCCTCTGTTTCAGCCCCACTATTTAAGCCCCTCTGTTTCTCGCCCTCTGTTTCAGCCCCTCTGTTTCTCGCCCTCTGTTTCTCCCCCTCTGTTTCAGCCCCTCTGTTTCAGCCCCTCTGTTTCAGCCCCTCTTTTTCAGCCTCTCTGTTTCAGCCACTCTGTTTCAGCCCCTCTGTTTCAGCCCCTCTGTTTCTCGCTCTCTGTTTCTCGCCCTCTGTTTCAGCCCCTCTGTTTCTCGCCCACTGTTTCAGCCCCTCTGTTTCTCGCCCTCTGTTTCAGCCCCTCTGTTTCAGCCCCTCTGTTTCAGCCCCTATGTTTCAGCCCCACTGTTTCTCGCCCTCTTTTCAGCCCCTCTGTTTCAGCCCCTCTGTTTCTCGCCCTCTGTTTCAGCCCCTCTGTTTCAGCCCCTCTGTTTCAGCCCCTCTGTTTCAGCCCCTCTGTTTCTCGCCCTCTGTTTCTCGCCCTCTGTTTCAGCCCCTCTTTTTCAGCCCCTCTGTTTCAGCCCCTCTGTTTCAGCCCCTCTGTTTCAGGGCCTCTGTTTCAGCCCCTCTGTTTCTCGCCCTCTGTTTCTCGCCCTCTGTTTCTCGCTCTCTGTTTCACGCCCTCTGTTTCTCGCCCTCTGTTTCTCGCCCTGTGTTTCAGCCCCTCTGTTTCACCCCCTCTGTTTCAGCCCCTCTGTTTCTCGCCCTCTGTTTCTCGCCCTCTGTTTCTCGCCCTCTGTTTCAGCCCCTCTGTTTCAGCCCCTCTGTTTCTCGCCCTCTGTTTCTCGCCCTCTGTTTCAGCCCCTCTGTTTCAGCCCCTCTGTTTCAGCCCCTCTGTTTCAGCCTCACTGTTTGTTGCCCTCTTTTCAGCCCCTCTGTTTCTCGCCCTCTGTTTCTCGCCCTCTGTTTCTCGCTCTCTGTTTCTCGCCCTCTGTTTCTCGCCCTCTGTTTCTCGCCCTCTGTTTCTCGCCCTCTGTTTCTCGCCCTCTGTTTCAGCCCCTCTGTTTCAGACCCTCTGTTTCAGCCCCTCTGTTTCAGCCCCTCTGTTTCTCGCCCTTTGTTTCAGCCCCTCTGTTTCAGCCCCTCTGTTTCACCCCTCTGTTTCTCGCCCTCTGTTTCTCGCCCTCTGTTTCAGCCCCTCTGTTTCAGCCCCTCTGTTTCAGCCCCTCTGTTTCAGCCCCTCTGTTTCTCGCAATCTGTTTCTCGCCCTCTGTTTCTCGCCCTCTGTGTCTCACCCTCTGTTACAGCCCCTCTGTTTCAGCCCCTCTGTTTCAGCCCCTCTGTTTCAGCCCCACTGTTTAATCCCCTCTGTTTCTCGCCCTCTGATCAGCCCCTCTGTTTCTCGGCCTCTGTTTCACGCCCTCTGTTTCAGCTCCTCTGTTTCAGCCCCTCTGTTTCAGCCCCTCTGTTTCAGCCCCTCTTTTTCAGCCACTCTGTTTCAGCCCATCTGTTTCAGCCCCTCTGTTTCTCGCCCTCTGTTTCAGCCCCTCTGTTTCTCGCACTCTGTTTCAGCCCCTCTGTTTCAGCCCCTCTGTTTCAGCGCATCTGTTTCAGCCCCTCTATTTCTCGCCCTCTGTTTCAGCCCCTCTCTTTCAGCCCCTCTGTTTCAGCCCCTCTGTTTCAGCCCCTCTGTTTCAGCCCCTCTGTTCCAGCCCCTCTGTTTCTCGCCCTCTGTTTCAGCCCCGCTGTTTCGTCCACTCTGTTTCAGCCCCTCTGTTTCAGCCACTCTGTTTCTCGCCCTCTGTTTCTCGCTCTCTGTTTCTCGCCCTCTTTTTCAGCCCCTCTGTTTCTCGCGCACTGTTTCAGCCCCTCTGTTTCTCGCCCTGTGTTTCAGTCCCTCTGTTTCAGCCCCTCTGTTTCAGCCCCTCTGTTTCAGCCCCTCTGTTTCTCGCCCTCTGTTTCAGCCCCTCTGTTTCAGCCCCTCTGTTTCTCGCCCTCTGTTTCAGCCCCTCTGTTTCAGCCCCTCTGTTTCAGCCCCTCTGTTTCAGCCCCTCTGTTTCAGCCCCTCTGCTTCTCGCCCTCTGTTTCTCGCCAGCTGTTTCGGCCCCTCTGTTTCAGCCCCTCTGTTTTAGCCCCTCTGTTTCAGCCCCTCTGTTTCAGCCCCTCTGTTTCTCGCCCTCTGTTTCTCGCCCTCTGTTTCTCGCTCTCTGTTTCTCGCCCTCTGTTTCTCGCCCTCTGTTTCTCGCCCTCTGTTTCTCGCCCTCTGTTTCAGCCCCTCTGTTTCAGCCCCTCTGTTTCAGACCCTCTGTTTCAGCCCCTCTGTTTCAGCCCCTCTGTTTCAGCCGCTCTGTTTCTCGCCCTTTGTTTCAGCCCCTCTGTTTCAGCCCCTCTGTTTCACCCCTCTGTTTCTCGCCCTCTGTTTCTCGCCCACTGTTTCAGCCCCTTTGTTTCAGCCCCTCTGTTTCAGCCCCTCTGTTTCAGCCCCTCTGTTTCTCGCAATCTGTTTCTCGAACTCTGTTTCTCGCCCTCTGTGTCTCACCCTCTGTTACAGCCCCTCTGTTTCAGCCCCTCTGTTTCAGCCCCTCTGTTTCAGCCCCACTGTTTAATCCCCTCTGTTTCTCGCCCTCTGATCAGCCCCTCTGTTTCTCGGCCTCTGTTTCACGCCCTCTGTTTCAGCTCCTCTGTTTCAGCCCCTCTGTTTCAGCCCCTCTGTTTCAGTCCCTCTTTTTCAGCCCCTCTGTTTCATGCCAATCTGTTTCAGCCCCTCTGTTTCTCGCCCTCTGTTTCAGCCCCTCTGTTTCTCGCCCTCTGTTTCAGCCCCTCTGGTCCAGCCCCTCTGTTTCAGCCCATCTGTTTCAGCCCCTCTGTTTCTCGCCCTCTGTTTCAGCCCCTCTCTTTCAGCCCCTCTGTTTCAGCCCCTCTGTTTCAGCCCCTCTGTTTCAGCCCCTCTGTTCCAGCCCCTCTGTTTCTCGCCCTCTGTTTCAGCCCCGCTGTTTCAGCCCCTCTGTTTCAGCCCCTCTGTTTCTCGCACTCTGTTTCTCGCCCTCTGTTTCTCGCCCTCTATTTCAGCCACTCTGATTCAGCCCCTCTGTTACAGCCCCTCTGTTTCAGCCCCTCTGTTTCAGCCCCACTATTTAAGCCCCTCTGTTTCTCGCCCTCTGTTTCAGCCCCTCTGTTTCTCGCCCTCTGTTTCTCGCCCTCTGTTTCAGCCCCTCTGTTTCAGCCCCTCTGTTTCAGCCCCTCTGTTTCAGCCCCTCTTTTTCAGCCTCTCTGTTTCAGCCCCTCTGTTTCAGCCCCTCTGTTTCAGCCCCTCTGTTTCTCGCCCTCTGTTTCTCGCCCTCTGTTTCAGCCCCTCTGTTTCTCGCCCACTGTTTCAGCCCCACTGTTTCTCGCCCTCTGTTTCAGCCCCTCTGTTTCAGCCCCTCTGTTTCAGCCCCTATGTTTCAGCCCCACTGTTTCTCGCCCTCTTTTCAGCCCCTCTGTTTCAGCCCCTCTGTTTCTCGCCCTCTGTTTCAGCCCCTCTGTTTCAGCCCCTCTGTTTCAGCCCCTCTGTTTCAGCCCCTCTGTTTCTCGCCCTCTGTTTCTCGCCCTCTGTTTCAGCCACTCTTTTTCAGCCCCTCTGTTTCAGCCCCTCTGTTTCAGCCCCTCTGTTTCAGGGCCTCTGTTTCAGCCCCTCTGTTTCTCGCCCTCTGTTTCTCGCCCTCTGTTTCTCGCTCTCTGTTTCACGCCCTCTGTTTCTCGCCCTCTGTTTCTCGCCCTCTGTTTCAGCCCCTCTGTTTCACCCCCTCTGTTTCAGCCCCTCTGTTTCTCGCCCTCTGTTTCTCGCCCTCTGTTTCTCGCCCTCTGTTTCAGCCCCTCTGTTTCAGCCCCTCTGTTTCTCGCCCTCTGTTTCTCGCCCTCTGTTTCAGCCCCTCTGTTTCAGCCCCTCTGTTTCAGCCCCTCTGTTTCAGCCTCACTGTTTGTCGCCCTCTTTTCAGCCCCTCTGTTTCTCGCCCTCTGTTTCTCGCCCTCTGTTTCTCGCTCTCTGTTTCTCGCCCTCTGTTTCTCGCCCTCTGTTTCTCGCCCTCTGTTTCTCGCCCTCTGTTTCAGCCCCTCTGTTTCAGCCCCTCTGTTTCAGACCCTCTGTTTCAGCCCCTCTGTTTCAGCCCCTCTGTTTCAGCCCCTCTGTTTCTCGCCCTTTGTTTCAGCCCCTCTGTTTCAGCCCCTCTGTTTCACCCCTCTGTTTCTCGCCCTCTGTTTCTCGCCCTCTGTTTCAGCCCCTCTGTTTCAGCCCCTCTGTTTCAGCCCCTCTGTTTCAGCCCCTCTGTTTCTCGCAATCTGTTTCTCGCCCTCTGTTTCTCGCCCTCTGTGTCTCACCCTCTGTTACAGCCCCTCTGTTTCAGCCCCTCTGTTTCAGCCCCTCTGTTTCAGCCCCACTGTTTAATCCCCTCTGTTTCTCGCCCTCTGATCAGCCCCTCTGTTTCTCGGCCTCTGTTTCACGCCCTCTGTTTCAGCTCCTCTGTTTCAGCCCCTCTGTTTCAGCCCCTCTGTTTCAGTCCCTCTTTTTCAGCCCCTCTGTTTCATGCCAATCTGTTTCAGCCCCTCTGTTTCTCGCCCTCTGTTTCAGCCCCTCTGTTTCTCGCCCTCTGTTTCAGCCCCTCTGGTCCAGCCCCTCTGTTTCAGCCCATCTGTTTCAGCCCCTCTGTTTCTCGCCCTCTGTTTCAGCCCCTCTCTTTCAGCCCCTCTGTTTCAGCCCCTCTGTTTCAGCCCCTCTGTTTCAGCCCCTCTGTTCCAGCCCCTCTGTTTCTCGCCCTCTGTTTCAGCCCCGCTGTTTCAGCCCCTCTGTTTCAGCCCCTCTGTTTCTCGCACTCTGTTTCTCGCCCTCTGTTTCTCGCACTCTATTTCAGCCACTCTGATTCAGCCCCTCTGTTACAGCCCCTCTGTTTCAGCCCCTCTGTTTCAGCCCCACTATTTAAGCCCCTCTGTTTCTCGCCCTCTGTTTCAGCCCCTCTGTTTCTCGCCCTCTGTTTCTCGCCCTCTGTTTCAGCCCCTCTGTTTCAGCCCCTCTGTTTCAGCCCCTCTGTTTCAGCCCCTCTTTTTCAGCCTCTCTGTTTCAGCCCCTCTGTTTCAGCCCCTCTGTTTCAGCCCCTCTGTTTCAGCCCCTCAGTTTCTCGCCCTCTGTTTCTCGCCCTCTGTTTCAGCCCCTCTTTTTCAGCCCCGCTGTTTCAGCCCCTCTGTTTCAGCCCCTCTGTTTCAGGGCCTCTGTTTCAGCCCCTCTGTTTCTCGCCCTCTGTTTCTCGCCCTCTGTTTCTCGCTCTCTGTTTCACGCCCTCTGTTTCTCGCCCTCTGTTTCTCGCCCTCTGTTTCAGCCCCTCTGTTTCACCCCCTCTGTTTCAGCCCCTCTGTTTCTCGCCCTCTGTTTCTCGCCCTCTGTTTCTCGCCCTCTGTTTCAGCCCCTCTGTTTCAGCCCCTCTGTTTCTCGCCCTCTGTTTCTCGCCCTCTGTTTCAGCCCCTCTGTTTCAGCCCCTCTGTTTCAGCCCCTCTGTTTCAGCCTCACTGTTTGTCGCCCTCTTTTCAACCCCTCTGTTTCTCGCCCTCTGTTTCTCGCCCTCTGTTTCTCGCTCTCTGTTTCTCGCCCTCTGTTTCTCGCCCTCTGTTTCTCGCCCTCTGTTTCTCGCCCTCTGTTTCAGCCCCTCTGTTTCAGCCCCTCTGTTTCAGACCCTCTGTTTCAGCCCCTCTGTTTCAGCCCCTCTGTTTCAGCCCCTCTGTTTCTCGCCCTTTGTTAAAGCCCCTCTGTTTCAGCCCCTCTGTTTCACCCCTCTGTTTCTCGCCCTCTGTTTCTCGCCCTCTGTTTCAGCCCCTCTGTTTCAGCCCCTCTTTTTCAGCCCCTCTGTTTCAGCCCCTCTGTTTCTCGCAATCTGTTTCTCGCCCTCTGTTTCTCGCCCTCTGTGTCTCACCCTCTGTTACAGCCCCTCTGTTTCAGCCCCTCTGTTTCAGCCCCTCTGTTTCAGCCCCACTGTTTAATCCCCTCTGTTTCTCGCCCTCTGATCAGCCCCTCTGTTTCTCGGCCTCTGTTTCACGCCCTCTGTTTCAGCTCCTCTGTTTCAGCCCCTCTGTTTCAGCCCCTCTGTTTCAGCCCCTCTTTTTCAGCCACTCTGTTTCAGCCCATCTGTTTCAGCCCCTCTGTTTCTCGCCCTCTGTTTCAGCCCCTCTGTTTCTCGCACTCTGTTTCAGCCCCTCTGTTTCAGCCCCTCTGTTTCAGCGCATCTGTTTCAGCCCCTCTGTTTCTCGCCCTCTGTTTCAGCCCCTCTCTTTCAGCCCCTCTGTTTCAGCCCCTCTGTTACAGCCCCTCTGTTTCAGCCCCTCTGTTCCAGCCCCTCTGTTTCTCGCCCTCTGTTTCAGCCCCGCTGTTTCGTCCACTCTGTTTCAGCCCCTCTGTTTCAGCCACTCTGTTTCTCGCCCTCTGTTTCTCGCTCTCTGATTCTCGCCCTCTTTTTCAGCCCCTCTGTTTCTCGCGCACTGTTTCAGCCCCTCTGTTTCTCGCCCTGTGTTTCAGTCCCTCTGTTTCAGCCCCTCTGTTTCAGCCCCTCTGTTTCAGCTCCTCTGTTTCTCGCCCTCTGTTTCAGCCCCTCTGTTTCAGCCCCTCTGTTTCTCGCCCTCTGTTTCAGCCCCTCTGTTTCAGCCCCTCTGTTTCAGCCCCTCTGTTTCAGCCCCTCTGCTTCTCGCCCTCTGTTTCTCGCCAGCTGTTTCGGCCCCTCTGTTTCAGCCCCTCTGTTTCAGCCCCTCTGTTTCAGCCCCTCTGTTTCAGCCCCTCTGTTTCTCGCCCTCTGTTTCTCGCCCTCTGTTTCTCGCTCTCTGTTTCTCGCCCTCTGTTTCTCGCTATCTGTTTCTCGCCCTCTGTTTCTCGCCCTCTGTTTCAGCCCCTCTGTTTCAGCCCCTCTGTTTCAGACCCTCTGTTTCAGCCCCTCTGTTTCAGCCCCTCTGTTTCAGCCCCTCTGTTTCTCGCCCTTTGTTTCAGCCCCTCTGTTTCAGCCCCTCTGTTTCACCCCTCTGTTTCTCGCCCTCTGTTTCTCGCCCTCTGTTTCAGCCCCTCTGTTTCAGCCCCTCTGTTTCAGCCCCTCTGTTTCAGCCCCTCTGTTTCTCGCAATCTGTTTCTCGCCCTCTGTTTCTCGCCCTCTGTGTCTCACCCTCTGTTACAGCCCCTCTGTTTCAGCCCCTCTGTTTCAGCCCCTCTGTTTCAGCCCCACTGTTTAATCCCCTGTGTTTCTCGCCCTCTGATCAGCCCCTCTGTTTCTCGGCCTCTGTTTCACGCCCTCTGTTTCAGCTCCTCTGTTTCAGCCCCTCTGTTTCAGCCCCTCTGTTTCAGTCCCTCTTTTTCAGCCCCTCTGTTTCATGCCAATCTGTTTCAGCCCCTCTGTTTCTCGCCCTCTGTTTCAGCCCCTCTGTTTCTCGCCCTCTGTTTCAGCCCCTCTGGTCCAGCCCCTCTGTTTCAGCCCATCTGTTTCAGCCCCTCTGTTTCTCGCCCTCTGTTTCAGCCCCTCTCTTTCAGCCCCTCTGTTTCAGCCCCTCAGTTTCAGCCCCTCTGTTTCAGCCCCTCTGTTCCAGCCCCTCTGTTTCTCGCCAACTGTTTCAGCCCCGCTGTTTCAGCCCCTCTGTTTCAGCCCCTCTGTTTCTCGCCCTCTGTTTCAGCCCCTCTGTTTCAGCCCCTCTGTTTCACCCCTCTGTTTCACGCCCTCTGTTTCTCGCCCTCTGTTTCAGCCCCTCTGTTTCAGCCCCTCTGTTTCAGCCCCTCTGTTTCAGCCCCTCTGTTTCAGCCCCTCTGTTTCACCCCTCTGTTTCACGCCCTCGGTTTCCCGCCCTCTGTTTCTCGCCCTGTGTTTCAGTCCCTCTGTTTCAGCCCCTCTGTTTCAGTCCCTCTGTTTCAGCTCCTCTGTTTCTCGCCCTCTGTTTCAGCCCCTCTGTTTCAGCCCCTCTGTTTCTCGCCCTCTGTTTCAGCCCCTCTGTTTCAGCCCCTCTGTTTCAGCCCCTCTGTTTCAGCCCCTCTGCTTCTCGCCCTCTGTTTCTCGCCAGCTGTTTCGGCCCCTCTGTTTCAGCCCCTCTGTTTCAGCCCCTCTGTTTCAGCCCCTCTGTTTCAGCCCCTCTGTTTCTCGCCCTCTGTTTCTCGCCCTCTGTTTCTCGCTCTCTGTTTCTCGCCCTCTGTTTCTCGCTATCTGTTTCTCGCCCTCTGTTTCTCGCCCTCTGTTTCAGCCCCTCTGTTTCAGCCCCTCTGTTTCAGACCCTCTGTTTCAGCCCCTCTGTTTCAGCCCCTCTGTTTCAGCCCCTCTGTTTCTCGCCCTTTGTTTCAGCCCCTCTGTTTCAGCCCCTCTGTTTCACCCCTCTGTTTCTCGCCCTCTGTTTCTCGCCCTCTGTTTCAGCCCCTCTGTTTCAGCCCCTCTGTTTCAGCCCCTCTGTTTCAGCCCCTCTGTTTCTCGCAATCTGTTTCTCGCCCTCTGTTTCTCGCCCTCTGTGTCTCACCCTCTGTTACAGCCCCTCTGTTTCAGCCCCTCTGTTTCAGCCCCTCTGTTTCAGCCCCACTGTTTAATCCCCTGTGTTTCTCGCCCTCTGATCAGCCCCTCTGTTTCTCGGCCTCTGTTTCACGCCCTCTGTTTCAGCTCCTCTGTTTCAGCCCCTCTGTTTCAGCCCCTCTGTTTCAGTCCCTCTTTTTCAGCCCCTCTGTTTCATGCCAATCTGTTTCAGCCCCTCTGTTTCTCGCCCTCTGTTTCAGCCCCTCTGTTTCTCGCCCTCTGTTTCAGCCCCTCTGGTCCAGCCCCTCTGTTTCAGCCCATCTGTTTCAGCCCCTCTGTTTCTCGCCCTCTGTTTCAGCCCCTCTCTTTCAGCCCCTCTGTTTCAGCCCCTCAGTTTCAGCCCCTCTGTTTCAGCCCCTCTGTTCCAGCCCCTCTGTTTCTCGCCAACTGTTTCAGCCCCGCTGTTTCAGCCCCTCTGTTTCAGCCCCTCTGTTTCTCGCCCTCTGTTTCAGCCCCTCTGTTTCAGCCCCTCTGTTTCACCCCTCTGTTTCACGCCCTCTGTTTCTCGCCCTCTGTTTCAGCCCCTCTGTTTCAGCCCCTCTGTTTCAGCCCCTCTGTTTCAGCCCCTCTGTTTCAGCCCCTCTGTTTCACCCCTCTGTTTCACGCCCTCGGTTTCCCGCCCTCTGTTTCAGCCCCTCTGTTTCAGCCCCTCTGTTTCAGCCAATCTGCTTCAGCCCCACTCTTTCTCGCCCTCTGTTTCTCGCCCTCTGTTTCTCGCCCTCTGTTTCTCGCCCTCTATTTCAGCCCCTCTGTTTCAGCCCCTCTGTTTCAGCCCCTCTGTTTCAGCCCCTCTGTTTCAGCCACTCTGTTTCTCGCCCTCTGTTTCTCGCCCTCTGTTTCTCGCCCTCTGTTTCTCGCCCTCTGTTTCAGCCCCTCTGTTTCAGCCCCTCTGTTTCAGCCCCTCTGTTTCTGCTCCTCTGTTTCTCGCCCTCTGTTTCAGCCCCTCTGTTTCAGCGCCTCTGTTTCAGCCCCTCTGCTTCAGCCACTATGTTTCAGCTCCACTGTTTCAGCCCCTCTGTTTCTCGCCCTCTGTTTCTCTCCCTCTGTTTCTCGCCCTCTGTTTCAGCCCATCTGTTTCAGCCCCTCTGTTTCAGCCAATCTGTTTCAGCCCCTCTGTTTCTGGCCCTCTGTTTCAGCCCCTCTCTTTCAGCCCCTCTGTTTCAGCCCCTCTGTTTCTCGCCCTCTGTTTCAGCCCCTCTGTTTCAGCCCCTCTGTTTCTAGCCCTCTGTTTCAGCCCCGCTGTTTCAGCCCCTCTGTTTCAGCCACTCTGTTTCTCGCACTCTGTTTCTCGCCCTCTGTTTCTCGCCCTCTGTTTCAGCCACTCTGATTCAGCGCCTCTGTTCCAGCCCCTCTGTTTCAGCCCCTCTGTTTCAGCCCCACTGTTTAAGCCCCTCTGTTTCTCGTACTCTGTTTCAGCCCCTCTGTTTCAGCCCCTCTGTTTCTCAGCCTCTGTTTCAGCCCCTCTGTTTCTCGCCCTCTGTTTCAGCCCCTCTGTTTCAGCCCCTCTGTTTCAGCCCCTCTGTTTCAGCCACTCTGTTTCTCGCCCTCTGTTTCTCGCCCTCTGTTTCTCGCCCTCTGTTTCTCGCCCTCTGTTTCAGCCCCTCTGTTTCAGCCCCTCTGTTTCAGCCCCTCTGTTTCAGCTCCTCTGTTTCTCGCCCTCTGTTTCAGCCCCTGTGTTTCAGCCCCTCTGTTTCACCCCCTCTGTTTCAGCCCCTCTGTTTTAGACCCACTCTTTCTCGCCCTCTGTTTCTCGCCCTCTGTTTGTCGTCCTCTGTTTCAGCCCCTCTGTTTCAGCCCCTCTGTTTCAGCCCCTCTGTTTCAGACCCTCTGTTTCAGCTCCACTGTTTCAGCCCCTCTGTTTCTCGCCCTCTGTTTCAGCCCCTCTGTTTCTCGCCCTCTGGTTCAGCCGCTCTGTTTCAGCCCCTCTGTTTCAGCCCATCTGTTTCAGACGCTCTGTTTCAGCCCCTCTGTTTCAGCCCCACTGTTTAAGCCCCTCTGTTTCTCGCTCTCTCTTTCAGCCCCTCTGTTTCTCGCCTTCTGTTTCTCGCCCTCTGATTCAGCCCCTCTGTTTCAGCCCCTCTGTTTCAGCCCCTCTGTTTCAGCCCGTCTTTTTCAGCTACTCTGTTTCAGCCCCTCTGTTTCAGCCCCTCTGTTTCTCGCCCTCTGTTACTCGCTCTCTGTTTCTCGCCCTCTGTTTCAGTCCCTCTGTTTCTCGCGCACTGTTTCAGCCCCTCTGTTTCTCGCCCTGTGTTTTAGCCCCTCTGTTTCAGCCCCTCTCTTTCAGCCCCTCTGTTTCAGCCCCTCTGTTTCTCGCCCTCTGTTCAGCCCCGCTGTTTCAGCCCCTCTGTTTCTCGCCCACTGATTCTGCCCCTCTGTTTCAGCCCCTCTGTTTCAGCCCCTCTGTTTCAGCCCCTCTGTTTCTCGCCCTCTGTTTCTCGCCCTCTGTTTCAGCCCATCTGTTTCAGCCCCTCTGTTTCAGCCCCTCTGTTTCAGCCCCTCTGTTTCAGCCACTCTGTTTCTCGCCCTCTGTTTCTCGCCCTCTGTTTCTCGCCCTCTGTTTCTCGCCCTCTGTTTCAGCCCCTCTGTTTCAGCCCCTCTGTTTCAGACCCTCTGTTTCAGCCCCTCTGTTTCAGCCCCTCTGTTTCAGCCCCTCTGTTTCTCGCCCTCTGTTTCAGCCCCTCTGTTTCAGCCCCTCTGTTTCACCCCTCTGTTTCTCGCCCTCTGTTTCAGCCCCTCTGTTTCAGCCCCTCTGTTTCAGACCCTCTGTTTCAGCCCCTCTGTTTCAGCCCCTCTGTTTCAACCCCTCTGTTTCTCGCCCTCTGTTTCAGCCCCTCTGTTTCAGACCCTCTGTTTCACTCCTCTGTTTCTCGCCCTCTGTTTCTCGCCCTCTGTTTCAGCCCCTCTGTTTCAGCCCCTCTGTTTCAGCCCCTCTGTTCAAGCCCCTCTGTTTCTCGCAATCTGTTTCTCGCCCTCTGTTTCTCGCCCTCTGTTTCTCGCCCTCTGTTTCAGCCCCTCTGTTTCAGCCCCTCTGTTTCAGCCCCACTGTTTAATCCCCTCTGTTTCTCGCCCTCTGATCAGCCCCTCTGTTTCTCGGACTCTGTTTCTCGCCCACTGTTTCAGCCCCTCTGTTTCAGCCCCTCTGTTTCAGCCCCTCTGTTTCAGCCCCTCTTTTTCAGCCCCTCTGTTTCAGCCCATCTGTTTCAGCCCCTCTGTTTCTCGCCCTCTGTTTCAGCCCCTCTGTTTCTCGCCCTCTGTTTCAGCCCCTCTGTTTCAGCCCCTCTGTTTCAGCCCATCTGTTTCAGCCCCTCTGTTTCACGCCCTCTGTTTCAGCCCCTCTCTTTCAGCCCCTCTGTTTCAGCCCCTCTGTTTCAGCCCCTCTGTTTCAGCCCCTCTGTTCCAGCCCTCTGATTCTCGCCCTCTGTTTCAGCCCCGCTGTTTCATCCACTCTGTTTCAGCCCCTCTGTTTCAGCCCCTCTGTTTCTCGCCCTCTGTTTCTCGCCTTCTGTTTCTCGCCCTCTGTTTCTCACCCTCTGTTTCTCGCTCTCTGTTTCTCGCCCTCTGTTTCAGCACCTCTGTTTCTCGCGCAATGTTTCAGCCCCTCTGTTTCTCGCCCTCTGTTTCAGCCCCTCTGTTTCAGCCCCTCTGTTTCAGCCCCTCTGTTTCAGCCCCTCTGTTTCTCGCCCTCTGTTCAGCCCCTCTGTTTCAGCCCCTCTGTTTCTCGCCCACTGATTCTGCCCCTCTGTTTCAGCCCCTCTGTTTCAGCACCTCTGTTTCAGCCCCTCTGTTTCTCGCCCTCTGTTTCTCGCCCTCTGTTTCAGCCCCTCTGTTTCAGCCCCTCTGTTTCAGCCCCTCTGTTTCAGACCCTCTGTTTCAGCCCCTCTGTTTCAGCCCCTCTGTTTCTCGCCCTCTGTTTCTCGCCCTCTGTTTCAGCCCCTCTGTTTCAGCCCCTCTGTTTCAGCCCCTCTGTTTCAGCCCCTCTGTTTCAGCCCCTCTGGTCCAGCCCCTCTGTTTCAGCCCATCTGTTTCAGCCCCTCTGTTTCTCGCCCTCTGTTTCAGCCCCTCTCTTTCAGCCCCTCTGTTTCAGCCCCTCAGTTTCAGCCCCTCTGTTTCAGCCCCTCTGTTTCAGCCCATCTGTTTCAGCCCCTCTGTTTCAGCCCCTCTGTTTCAGCCCCTCTGTTTCTCGCCCTCTGTTTCAGCCCCTCTGTTTCAGCCCCTCTGTTTCACCCCTCTGTTTCACGCCCTCTGTTTCTCGCCCTCTGTTTCAGCCCCTCTGTTTCAGCCCCTCTGTTTCAGCCCCTCTGTTTCAGCCCCTCTGTTTCAGCCCCTCTGTTTCAGCCCCTCTGTTTCACCCCTCTGTTTCACGCCCTCGGTTTCCCGCCCTCTGTTTCAGCCCCTCTGTTTCAGCCCCTCTGTTTCAGCCAATCTGCTTCAGCCCCACTCTTTCTCGCCCTCTGTTTCTCGCCCTCTGTTTCTCGCCCTCTGTTTCTCGCCCTCTATTTCAGCCCCTCTGTTTCAGCCCCTCTGTTTCAGCCCCTCTGTTTCAGCCCCTCTGTTTCAGCCACTCTGTTTCTCGCCCTCTGTTTCTCGCCCTCTGTTTCTCGCCCTCTGTTTCTCGCCCTCTGTTTCAGCCCCTCTGTTTCAGCCCCTCTGTTTCAGCCCCTCTGTTTCTGCTCCTCTGTTTCTCGCCCTCTGTTTCAGCCCCTCTGTTTCAGCGCCTCTGTTTCAGCCCCTCTGCTTCAGCCACTATGTTTCAGCTCCACTGTTTCAGCCCCTCTGTTTCTCGCCCTCTGTTTCTCTCCCTCTGTTTCTCGCCCTCTGTTTCAGCCCATCTGTTTCAGCCCCTCTGTTTCAGCCAATCTGTTTCAGCCCCTCTGTTTCTGGCCCTCTGTTTCAGCCCCTCTCTTTCAGCCCCTCTGTTTCAGCCCCTCTGTTTCTCGCCCTCTGTTTCAGCCCCACTGTTTCAGCCCCTCTGTTTCTAGCCCTCTGTTTCAGCCCCGCTGTTTCAGCCCCTCTGTTTCAGCCACTCTGTTTCTCGCACTCTGTTTCTCGCCCTCTGTTTCTCGCCCTCTGTTTCAGCCACTCTGATTCAGCGCCTCTGTTCCAGCCCCTCTGTTTCAGCCCCTCTGTTTCAGCCCCACTGTTTAAGCCCCTCTGTTTCTCGTACTCTGTTTCAGCCCCTCTGTTTCAGCCCCTCTGTTTCTCAGCCTCTGTTTCAGCCCCTCTGTTTCTCGCCCTCTGTTTCAGCCCCTCTGTTTCAGCCCCTCTGTTTCAGCCCCTCTGTTTCAGCCACTCTGTTTCTCGCCCTCTGTTTCTCGCCCTCTGTTTCTCGCCCTCTGTTTCTCGCCCTCTGTTTCAGCCCCTCTGTTTCAGCCCCTCTGTTTCAGCCCCTCTGTTTCAGCTCCTCTGTTTCTCGCCCTCTGTTTCAGCCCCTGTGTTTCAGCCCCTCTGTTTCACCCCCTCTGTTTCAGCCCCTCTGTTTTAGACCCACTCTTTCTCGCCCTCTGTTTCTCGCCCTCTGTTTGTCGTCCTCTGTTTCAGCCCCTCTGTTTCAGCCCCTCTGTTTCAGCCCCTCTGTTTCAGACCCTCTGTTTCAGCTCCACTGTTTCAGCCCCTCTGTTTCTCGCCCTCTGTTTCAGCCCCTCTGTTTCTCGCCCTCTGGTTCAGCCGCTCTGTTTCAGCCCCTCTGTTTCAGCCCCTCTGTTTCAGACGCTCTGTTTCAGCCCCTCTGTTTCAGCCCCACTGTTTAAGCCCCTCTGTTTCTCGCTCTCTCTTTCAGCCCCTCTGTTTCTCGCCTTCTGTTTCTCGCCCTCTGATTCAGCCCCTCTGTTTCAGCCCCTCTGTTTCAGCCCCTCTGTTTCAGCCCGTCTTTTTCAGCTACTCTGTTTCAGCCCCTCTGTTTCAGCCCCTATGTTTCTCGCCCTCTGTTACTCGCTCTCTGTTTCTCGCCCTCTGTTTCAGTCCCTCTGTTTCTCGCGCACTGTTTCAGCCCCTCTGTTTCTCGCCCTGTGTTTTAGCCCCTCTGTTTCAGCCCCTCTCTTTCAGCCCCTCTGTTTCAGCCCCTCTGTTTCTCGCCCTCTGTTCAGCCCCGCTGTTTCAGCCCCTCTGTTTCTCGCCCACTGATTCTGCCCCTCTGTTTCAGCCCCTCTGTTTCAGCCCCTCTGTTTCAGCCCCTCTTTTTCTCGCCCTCTGTTTCTCGCCCTCTGTTTCAGCCCATCTGTTTCAGCCCCTCTGTTTCAGCCCCTCTGTTTCAGCCCCTCTGTTTCAGCCACTCTGTTTCTCGCCCTCTGTTTCTCGCCCTCTGTTTCTCGCCCTCTGTTTCTCGCCCTCTGTTTCAGCCCCTCTGTTTCAGCCCCTCTGTTTCAGACCCTCTGTTTCAGCCCCTCTGTTTCAGCCCCTCTGTTTCAGCCCCTCTGTTTCTCGCCCTCTGTTTCAGCCCCTCTGTTTCAGCCCCTCTGTTTCACCCCTCTGTTTCTCGCCCTCTGTTTCAGCCCTTCTGTTTCAGCCCCTCTGTTTCAGACCCTCTGTTTCAGCCCCTCTGTTTCAGCCCCTCTGTTTCAACCCCTCTGTTTCTCGCCCTCTGTTTCAGCCCCTCTGTTTCAGACCCTCTGTTTCACTCCTCTGTTTCTCGCCCTCTGTTTCTCGCCCTCTGTTTCAGCCCCTCTGTTTCAGCCCCTCTGTTTCAGCCCCTCTGTTCAAGCCCCTCTGTTTCTCGCAATCTGTTTCTCGCCCTCTGTTTCTCGCCCTCTGTTTCAGCCCCTCTGTTTCAGCCCCTCTGTTTCAGCCCCACTGTTTAATCCCCTCTGTTTCTCGCCCTCTGATCAGCCCCTCTGTTTCTCGGCCTCTGTTTCTCGCCCACTGTTTCAGCCCCTCTGTTTCAGCCCCTCTGTTTCAGCCCCTCTGTTTCAGCCCCTCTTTTTCAGCCCCTCTGTTTCAGCCCATCTGTTTCAGCCCCTCTGTTTCTCGCCCTCTGTTTCAGCCCCTCTGTTTCTCGCCCTCTGTTTCAGCCCCTCTGTTTCAGCCCCTCTGTTTCAGCCCATCTGTTTCAGCCCCTCTGTTTCTCGCCCTCTGTTTCAGCCCCTCTCTTTCAGCCCCTCTGTTTCAGCCCCTCTGTTTCAGCCCCTCTGTTTCAGCCCCTCTGTTCCAGCCCCTCTGATTCTCGCCCTCTGTTTCAGCCCCGCTGTTTCATCCACTCTGTTTCAGCCCCTCTGTTTCAGCCCCTCTGTTTCTCGCCCTCTGTTTCTCGCCCTCTGTTTCTCGCCCTCTGTTTCTCACCCTCTGTTTCTCGCTCTCTGTTTCTCGCCCTCTGTTTCAGCCCCTCTGTTTCTCGCGCAATGTTTCAGCCCCTCTGTTTCTCGCCCTCTGTTTCAGCCCCTCTGTTTCAGCCCCTCTGTTTCAGCCCCTCTGTTTCAGCCCCTCTGTTTCTCGCCCTCTGTTCAGCCCCTCTGTTTCAGCCCCTCTGTTTCTCGCCCACTGATTCTGCCCCTCTGTTTCAGCCCCTCTGTTTCAGCCCCTCTGTTTCAGCCCCTCTGTTTCTCGCCCTCTGTTTCTCGCCCTCTGTTTCAGCCCCTCTGTTTCAGCCCCTCTGTTTCAGCCCCTCTGTTTCAGCCCCTCTGTTTCTCGCACCTCTGTTTCTCGCCCTCTGTTTCTCGCTCTCTGTTTCTCGCCCTCTGTTTCTCGCCCTCTGTTTCTCGCCCTCTGTTTCAGCCCCTCTGTTTCAGCCCCTCTGTTTCAGACCCTCTGTTTCAGCCC
Organism: Stegostoma tigrinum; assembly: GCF_030684315.1. Taxonomy (NCBI): domain Eukaryota; kingdom Metazoa; phylum Chordata; class Chondrichthyes; order Orectolobiformes; family Stegostomatidae; genus Stegostoma; species Stegostoma tigrinum. The sequence goes on along the minus strand of NW_026728048.1, from coordinate 1,129,973 downwards.
CTCTATTTCAGCCCCTCTGTTTCAGCCCCTCTGTTTCTCGCCCTCTGTTTCAGCCCCTCTGTTTCAGCCCCTCTGTTTCACCCCTCTGTTTCACGCCCTCTGTTTCTCGCCCTCTGTTTCAGCCCCTCTGTTTCAGCCCCTCTGTTTCAGCCCCTCTGTTTCAGCCCCTCTGTTTCAGCCCCTCTGTTTCTCGCCCTCTGTTTCTCGCCCTCTGTTTCTCGCTCTCTGTTTCTCGCCCTCTGTTTCTCGCCCTCTGTTTCTCGCCCTCTGTTTCTCGCCCTCTGTTTCAGCCCCTCTGTTTCAGCCCCTCTGTTTCAGACCCTCTGTTTCAGCCCCTCTGTTTCAGCCCCTCTGTTTCAGCCCCTCTGTTTCTCGCCCTCTGTTTCAGCCCCTCTGTTTCAGCCCCTCTGTTTCACCGCTCTGTTTCACGCCCTCTGTTTCTCGCCCTCTATTTCAGCCCCTCTGTTTCAGCCCCTCTGTTTCAGCCCCTCTGTTTCAGCCCCTCTGTTTCAGCCCCTCTGTTTCAGCCCCTCTGTTTCACACCTCTGTTTCTCGCCCTCTGTTTCAGCCCCTCTGTTTCAGCCCCTCTGTTTCAGACCCTCTGTTTCAGCCCCTCTGTTTCAGCCCCTCTGTTTCAGCCCCTCTGTTTCTCGCCCTCTGTTTCAGCCCCTCTGTTTCAGCCCCTCTGTTTCACCCCTCTGTTTCACGCCCTCTGTTTCTCGCCCTCTGTTTCAGCCCCTCTGTTTCAGCCCCTCTGTTTCAGACCCTCTGTTTCAGCCCCTCTGTTTCAGCCCCTCTGTTTCAGCCCCTCTGTTTCTCGCCCTCTGTTTCAGCCCCTCTGTTTCAGCCCCTCTGTTTCACCCCTCTGTTTCTCGCCCTCTGTTTCAGCCCCTCTGTTTCAGCCCCTCTGTTTCAGACCCTCTGTTTCAGCCCCTCTGTTTCAGCCCCTCTGTTTCAACCCCTCTGTTTCTCGCCCTCTGTTTCAGCCCCTCTGTTTCAGACCCTCTGTTTCACTCCTCTGTTTCTCGCCCTCTGTTTCTCGCCCTCTGTTTCAGCCCCTCTGTTTCAGCCCCTCTGTTTCAGCCCCTCTGTTCAAGCCCCTCTGTTTCTCGCAATCTGTTTCTCGCCCTCTGTTTCTCGCCCTCTGTTTCTCGCCCTCTGTTTCAGCCCCTCTGTTTCAGCCCCTCTGTTTCAGCCCCACTGTTTAATCCCCTCTGTTTCTCGCCCTCTGATCAGCCCCTCTGTTTCTCGCCCTCTGTTTCTCGCCCTCTGTTTCAGCCCCTCTGTTTCAGCCCCTCTGTTTCAGCCCCACTGTTTAATCCCCTCTGTTTCTCGCTCTCTGTTTCTCGCCCTCTGTTTCTCGCCCTCTGTTTCTCGCCCTCTGTTTCTCGCCCTCTGTTTCAGCCCCTCTGTTTCAGCCCCTCTGTTTCAGACCCTCTGTTTCAGCCCCTCTGTTTCAGCCCCTCTGTTTCAGCCCCTCTGTTTCTCGCCCTCTGTTTCAGCCCCTCTGTTTCAGCCCCTCTGTTTCACCCCTCTGTTTCACGCCCTCTGTTTCTCGCCCTCTGTTTCAGCCCCTCTGTTTCAGCCCCTCTGTTTCAGACCCTCTGTTTCAGCCACTCTGTTTCTCGCCCTCTGTTTCTCGCCCTCTGTTTCTCGCCCTCTGTTTCTCGCCCTCTGTTTCAGCCCCTCTGTTTCAGCCCCTCTGTTTCAGCCCCTCTGTTTCAGCTCCTCTGTTTCTCGCCCTCTGTTTCAGCCCCTGTGTTTCAGCCCCTCTGTTTCACCCCCTCTGTTTCAGCCCCTCTGTTTTAGACCCACTCTTTCTCGCCCTCTGTTTCTCGCCCTCTGTTTGTCGTCCTCTGTTTCAGCCCCTCTGTTTCAGCCCCTCTGTTTCAGCCCCTCTGTTTCAGACCCTCTGTTTCAGCTCCACTGTTTCACCCCCTCTGTTTCTCGCCCTCTGTTTCAGCCCCTCTGTTTCTCGCCCTCTGGTTCAGCCGCTCTGTTTCAGCCCCTCTGTTTCAGCCCCTCTGTTTCAGACGCTCTGTTTCAGCCCCTCTGTTTCAGCCCCACTGTTTAAGCCCCTCTGTTTCTCGCTCTCTCTTTCAGCCCCTCTGTTTCTCGCCTTCTGTTTCTCGCCGTCTGATTCAGCCCCTCTGTTTCAGCCCCTCTGTTTCAGCCCCTCTGTTTCAGCCCGTCTTTTTCAGCTACTCTGTTTCAGCCCCTCTGTTTCAGCCCCTATGTTTCTCGCCCTCTGTTACTCGCTCTCTGTTTCTCGCCCTCTGTTTCAGTCCCTCTGTTTCTCGCGCACTGTTTCAGCCCCTCTGTTTCTCGCCCTGTGTTTAAGCCCCTCTGTTTCAGCCCCTCTCTTTCAGCCCCTCTGTTTCAGCCCCTCTGTTTCTCGCCCTCTGTTCAGCCCCGCTGTTTCAGCCCCTCTGTTTCTCGCCCACTGATTCTGCCCCTCTGTTTCAGCCCCTCTGTTTCAGCCCCTCTGTTTCAGCCCCTCTGTTTCTCGCCCTCTGTTTCTCGCCCTCTGTTTCAGCCCATCTGTTTCAGCCCCTCTGTTTCAGCCCCTCTGTTTCAGCCCCTCTGTTTCAGCCACTCTGTTTCTCGCCCTCTGTTTCTCGCCCTCTGTTTCTCGCCCTCTGTTTCTCGCCCTCTGTTTCAGCCCCTCTGTTTCAGCCCCTCTGTTTCAGACCCTCTGTTTCAGCCCCTCTGTTTCAGCCCCTCTGTTTCAGCCCCTCTGTTTCTCGCCCTCTGTTTCAGCCCCTCTGTTTCAGCCCCTCTGTTTCACCCCTCTGTTTCTCGCCCTCTGTTTCAGCCCCTCTGTTTCAGCCCCTCTGTTTCAGACCCTCTGTTTCAGCCCCTCTGTTTCAGCCCCTCTGTTTCAACCCCTCTGTTTCTCGCCCTCTGTTTCAGCCCCTCTGTTTCAGACCCTCTGTTTCACTCCTCTGTTTCTCGCCCTCTGTTTCTCGCCCTCTGTTTCAGCCCCTCTGTTTCAGCCCCTCTGTTTCAGCCCCTCTGTTCAAGCCCCTCTGTTTCTCGCAATCTGTTTCTCGCCCTCTGTTTCTCGCCCTCTGTTTCTCGCCCTCTGTTTCAGCCCCTCTGTTTCAGCCCCTCTGTTTCAGCCCCACTGTTTAATCCCCTCTGTTTCTCGCCCTCTGATCAGCCCCTCTGTTTCTCGGCCTCTGTTTCTCGCCCACTGTTTCAGCCCCTCTGTTTCAGCCCCTCTGTTTCAGCCCCTCTGTTTCAGCCCCTCTTTTTCAGCCCCTCTGTTTCAGCCCATCTGTTTCAGCCCCTCTGTTTCTCGCCCTCTGTTTCAGCCCCTCTGTTTCTCGCCCTCTGTTTCAGCCCCTCTGTTTCAGCCCCTCTGTTTCAGCCCATCTGTTTCAGCCCCTCTGTTTCTCGCCCTCTGTTTCAGCCCCTCTCTTTCAGCCCCTCTGTTTCAGCCCCTCTGTTTCAGCCCCTCTGTTTCAGCCCCTCTGTTCCAGCCCCTCTGATTCTCGCCCTCTGTTTCAGCCCCGCTGTTTCATCCACTCTGTTTCAGCCCCTCTGTTTCAGCCCCTCTGTTTCTCGCCCTCTGTTTCTCGCCCTCTGTTTCTCGCCCTCTGTTTCTCACCCTCTGTTTCTCGCTCTCTGTTTCTCGCCCTCTGTTTCAGCCCCTCTGTTTCTCGCGCAATGTTTCAGCCCCTCTGTTTCTCGCCCTCTGTTTCAGCCCCTCTGTTTCAGCCCCTCTGTTTCAGCCCCTCTGTCTCAGCCCCTCTGTTTCTCGCCCTCTGTTCAGCCCCTCTGTTTCAGCCCCTCTGTTTCTCGCCCACTGATTCTGCCCCTCTGTTTCAGCCCCTCTGTTTCAGCCCCTCTGTTTCAGCCCCTCTGTTTCTCGTCCTCTGTTTCTCGCCCTCTGTTTCAGCCCCTCTGTTTCAGCCCCTCTGTTTCAGCCCCTCTGTTTCAGCCCCTCTGTTTCTCGCACCTCTGTTTCTCGCCCTCTGTTTCTCGCTCTCTGTTTCTCGCCCTCTGTTTCTCGCCCTCTGTTTCTCGCCCTCTGTTTCAGCCCCTCTGTTTCAGCCCCTCTGTTTCAGACCCTCTGTTTCAGCCCCTCTGTTTCAGCCCCTCTGTTTCAGCCCCTCTGTTTCTCGCCCTCTGTTTTAGCCCCTCTGTTTCAGCCCCTCTGTTTCACCCCTCTGTTTCACGCCCTCTGTTTCTCGCCCTCTGTTTCAGCCCCTCTGTTTCAGCCCCTCTGTTTCAGCCCCTCTGTTTCAGCCCCTCTGTTTCAGCCCCTCTGTTTCTCGCCCTCTGTTTCTCGCCCTCTGTTTCTCGCTCTCTGTTTCTCGCCCTCTGTTTCTCGCCCTCTGTTTCTCGCCCTCTGTTTCTCGCCCTCTGTTTCAGCCCCTCTGTTTCAGCCCCTCTGTTTCAGACCCTCTGTTTCAGCCCCTCTGTTTCAGCCCCTCTGTTTCAGCCCCTCTGTTTCTCGCCCTCTGTTTCAGCCCCTCTGTTTCAGCCCCTCTGTTTCACCCCTCTGTTTCACGCCCTCTGTTTCTCGCCCTCTATTTCAGCCCCTCTGTTTCAGCCCCTCTGTTTCAGCCCCTCTGTTTCAGCCCCTCTGTTTCAGCCCCTCTGTTTCAGCCCCTCTGTTTCACCCCTCTGTTTCTCGCCCTCTGTTTCAGCCCCTCTGTTTCAGCCCCTTTGTTTCAGACCCTCTGGTTCAGCCCCTCTGTTTCAGCCCCTCTGTTTCAGCCCCTCAGTTTCTCGCTCTCTGTTTCAGCCCCTCTGTTTCAGCCCCTCTGTTTCACCCCTCTGTTTCACGCCCTCTGTTTCTCGCCCTCTGTTTCAGCCCCTCTGTTTCAGCCCCTCTGTTTCAGACCCTCTGTTTCAGCCCCTCTGTTTCAGCCCCTCTGTTTCAGCCCCTCTGTTTCTCGCCCTCTGTTTCAGCCCCTCTGTTTCAGCCCCTCTGTTTCACCCCTCTGTTTCTCGCCCTCTGTTTCAGCCCCTCTGTTTCAGCCCCTCTGTTTCAGACCCTCTGTTTCAGCCCCTCTGTTTCAGCCCCTCTGTTTCAACCCCTCTGTTTCTCGCCCTCTGTTTCAGCCCCTCTGTTTCAGACCCTCTGTTTCACTCCTCTGTTTCTCGCCCTCTGTTTCTCGCCCTCTGTTTCAGCCCCTCTGTTTCAGCCCCTCTGTTTCAGCCCCTCTGTTCAAGCCCCTCTGTTTCTCGCAATCTGTTTCTCGCCCTCTGTTTCTCGCCCTCTGTTTCTCGCCCTCTGTTTCAGCCCCTCTGTTTCAGCCCCTCTGTTTCAGCCCCACTGTTTAATCCCCTCTGTTTCTCGCCCTCTGATCAGCCCCTCTGTTTCTCGCCCTCTGTTTCTCGCCCTCTGTTTCAGCCCCTCTGTTTCAGCCCCTCTGTTTCAGCCCCACTGTTTAATCCCCTCTGTTTCTCGCTCTCTGTTTCTCGCCCTCTGTTTCTCGCCCTCTGTTTCTCGCCCTCTGTTTCTCGCCCTCTGTTTCAGCCCCTCTGTTTCAGCCCCTCTGTTTCAGACCCTCTGTTTCAGCCCCTCTGTTTCAGCCCCTCTGTTTCAGCCCCTCTGTTTCTCGCCCTCTGTTTCAGCCCCTCTGTTTCAGCCCCTCTGTTTCACCCCTCTGTTTCACGCCCTCTGTTTCTCGCCCTCTGTTTCAGCCCCTCTGTTTCAGCCCCTCTGTTTCAGACCCTCTGTTTCAGCCCCTCTGTTTCAGCCCCTCTGTTTCAGCCCCTCTGTTTCTCGCCCTCTGTTTCAGCCCCTCTGTTTCAGCCCCTCTGTTTCACCCCTCTGTTTCTCGCCCTCTGTTTCAGCCCCTCTGTTTCAGCCCCTCTGTTTCAGACCCTCTGTTTCAGCCCCTCTGTTTCAGCCCCTCTGTTTCAACCCCTCTGTTTCTCGCAATCTGTTTCAGCCCCTCTGTTTCAGACCCTCTGTTTCACTCCTCTGTTTCTCGCCCTCTGTTTCTCGCCCTCTGTTTCAGCCCCTCTGTTTCAGCCCCTCTGTTTCAGCCCCTCTGTTCAAGCCCCTCTGTTTCTCGCAATCTGTTTCTCGCCCTCTGTTTCTCGCCCTCTGTTTCTCGCCCTCTGTTTCAGCCCCTCTGTTTCAGCCCCTCTGTTTCAGCCCCACTGTTTAATCCCCTCTGTTTCTCGCCCTCTGATCAGCCCCTCTGTTTCTCGGCCTCTGTTTCTCGCCCACTGTTTCAGCCCCTCTGTTTCAGCCCCTCTGTTTCAGCAACTCTGTTTCAGCCCCTCTTTTTCAGCCCCTCTGTTTCAGCCCATCTGTTTCAGCCCCTCTGTTTCTCGCCCTCTGTTTCAGCCCCTCTGTTTCTCGCCCTCTGTTTCAGCCCCTCTGTTTCAGCCCCTCTGTTTCAGCCCATCTGTTTCAGCCCCTCTGTTTCTCGCCCTCTGTTTCAGCCCCTCTCTTTCAGCCCCTCTGTTTCAGCCCCTCTGTTTCAGCCCCTCTGTTTCAGCCCCTCTGTTCCAGCCCCTCTGATTCTCGCCCTCTGTTTCAGCCCCGCTGTTTCATCCACTCTGTTTCAGCCCCTCTGTTTCAGCCCCTCTGTTTCTCGCCCTCTGTTTCTCGCCCTCTGTTTCTCGCCCTCTGTTTCTCACCCTCTGTTTCTCGCTCTCTGTTTCTCGCCCTCTGTTTCAGCCCCTCTGTTTCTCGCGCAATGTTTCAGCCCCTCTGTTTCTCGCCCTCTGTTTCAGCCCCTCTGTTTCAGCCCCTCTGTTTCAGCCCCTCTGTTTCAGCCCCTCTGTTTCTCGCCCTCTGTTCAGCCCCTCTGTTTCAGCCCCTCTGTTTCTCGCCCACTGATTCTGCCCCTCTGTTTCAGCCCCTCTGTTTCAGCCCCTCTGTTTCAGCCCCTCTGTTTCTCGCCCTCTGTTTCTCGCCCTCTGTTTCAGCCCCTCTGTTTCAGCCCCTCTGTTTCAGCCCCTCTGTTTCAGCCCCTCTGTTTCTCGCACCTCTGTTTCTCGCCCTCTGTTTCTCGCTCTCTGTTTCTCGCCCTCTGTTTCTCGCCCTCTGTTTCTCGCCCTCTGTTTCAGCCCCTCTGTTTCAGCCCCTCTGTTTCAGACCCTCTGTTTCAGCCCCTCTGTTTCAGCCCCTCTGTTTCAGCCCCTCTGTTTCTCGCCCTCTGTTTCAGCCCCTCTGTTTCAGCCCCTCTGTTTCACCCCTCTGTTTCACGCCCTCTGTTTCTCGCCCTCTGTTTCAGCCCCTCTGTTTCAGCCCCTCTGTTTCAGCCCCTCTGTTTCAGCCCCTCTGTTTCAGCCCCTCTGTTTCTCGCCCTCTGTTTCTCGCCCTCTGTTTCTCGCTCTCTGTTTCTCGCCCTCTGTTTCTCGCCCTCTGTTTCTCGCCCTCTGTTTCTCGCCCTCTGTTTCAGCCCCTCTGTTTCAGCCCCTCTGTTTCAGACCCTCTGTTTCAGCCCCTCTGTTTCAGCCCCTCTGTTTCAGCCCCTCTGTTTCTCGCCCTCTGTTTCAGCCCCTCTGTTTCAGCCCCTCTGTTTCACCCCTCTGTTTCACGCCCTCTGTTTCTCGCCCTCTGTTTCAGCCCCTCTGTTTCAGCCCCTCTGTTTCAGCCCCTCTGTTTCAGCCCCTCTGTTTCAGCCCCTCTGTTTCAGCCCCTCTGTTTCACCCCTCTGTTTCACGCCCTCGGTTTCCCGCCCTCTGTTTCAGCCCCTCTGTTTCAGCCCCTCTGTTTCAGCCAATCTGTTTCAGCCCCACTCTTTCTCGCCCTCTGTTTCTCGCCCTCTGTTTCTCGCCCTCTATTTCAGCCCCTCTGTTTCAGCCCCTCTGTTTCAGCCCCTCTGTTTCAGCCCCTCTGTTTCAGCCACTCTGTTTCTCGCCCTCTGTTTCTCGCCCTCTGTTTCTCGCCCTCTGTTTCTCGCCCTCTGTTTCAGCCCCTCTGTTTCAGCCCCTCTGTTTCAGCCCCTCTGTTTCTGCTCCTCTGTTTCTCGCCCTCTGTTTCAGCCCCTCTGTTTCAGCGCCTCTGTTTCAGCCCCTCTGCTTCAGCCACTATGTTTCAGCTCCACTGTTTCAGCCCCTCTGTTTCTCGCCCTCTGTTTCTCTCCCTCTGTTTCTCGCCCTCTGTTTCAGCCCATCTGTTTCAGCCCCTCTGTTTCAGCAAATCTGTTTCAGCCCCTCTGTTTCTGTCCCTCTGTTTCAGCCCCTCTCTTTCAGCCCCTCTGTTTCAGCCCCTCTGTTTCTCGCCCTCTGTTTCAGCCCCTCTGTTTCAGCCCCTCTGTTTCTAGCCCTCTGTTTCAGCCCCGCTGTTTCAGCCCCTCTGTTTCAGCCCCTCTGTTTCTCGCACTCTGTTTCTCGCCCTCTGTTTCTCGCCCTCTGTTTCAGCCACTCTGATTCAGCGCCTCTGTTCCAGCCCCTCTGTTTCAGCCCCTCTGTTTCAGCCCCACTGTTTAAGCCCCTCTGTTTCTCGTACTCTGTTTCAGCCCCTCTGTTTCAGCCCCTCTGTTTCTCAGCCTCTGTTTCAGCCCCTCTGTTTCTCGCCCTCTGTTTCAGCCCCTCTGTTTCAGCCCCTCTGTTTCAGCCCCTCTGTTTCAGCCACTCTGTTTCTCGCCCTCTGTTTCTCGCCCTCTGTTTCTCGCCCTCTGTTTCTCGCCCTCTGTTTCAGCCCCTCTGTTTCAGCCCCTCTGTTTCAGCCCCTCTGTTTCAGCTCCTCTGTTTCTCGCCCTCTGTTTCAGCCCCTCTGTTTCAGCCCCTCTGTTTCACCCCCTCTGTTTCAGCCCCTCTGTTTTAGACCCACTCTTTCTCGCCCTCTGTTTCTCGCCCTCTGTTTGTCGTCCTCTGTTTCAGCCCCTCTGTTTCAGCCCCTCTGTTTCAGCCCCTCTGTTTCAGCCCCTCTGTTTCAGCTCCACTGTTTCAGCCCCTCTGTTTCTCGCCCTCTGTTTCAGCCCCTCTGTTTCTCGCCCTCTGGTTCAGCCGCTCTGTTTCAGCCCCTCTGTTTCAGCCCCTCTGTTTCAGACCCTCTGTTTCAGCCCCTCTGTTTCAGCCCCACTGTTTAAGCCCCTCTGTTTCTCGCTCTCTCTTTCAGCCCCTGTGTTTCTCGCCTTCTGTTTCTCGCCCTCTGATTCAGCCCCTCTGTTTCAGCCCCTCTGTTTCAGCCCCTCTGTTTCAGCCCGTCTTTTTCAGCCACTCTGTTTCAGCCCCTCTGTTTCAGCCCCTCTGTTTCTCGCCCTCTGTTACTCGCTCTCTTTTTCTCGCCCTCTGTTTCAGCCCCTCTGTTTCTCGCACACTGTTTCAGCCCCTCTGTTTATCGCCCTGTGTTTTAGCCCCTCTGTTTCAGCCCCTCTCTTTCAGCCCCTCTGTTTCAGCCCCTCTGTTTCTCGCCCTCTGTTCAGCCCCTCTGTTTCAGCCACTCTGTTTCTCGCCCACTGATTCTGCCCCTCTGTTTCAGCCCCTCAGTTTCAGCCCCTCTGTTTCAGCCCCTCTGTTTCTCGCCCTCTGTTTCTCGCCCTCTGTTTCAGCCCATCTGTTTCAGCCCCTCTGTTTCAGCCCCTCTGTTTCAGCCCCTCTGTTTCAGCCACTCTGTTTCTCGCCCTCTGTTTCTCGCCCTCTGTTTCTCGCCCTCTGTTTCTCGCCCTCTGTTTCAGCCCCTCTGTTTCAGCCCCTCTGTTTCAGACCCTCTGTTTCAGCCCCTCTGTTTCAGCCCCTCTGTTTCAGCCCCTCTGTTTCTCGCCCTCTGTTTCAGCCCCTCTGTTTCAGCCCCTCTGTTTCACCCCTCTGTTTCTCGCCCTCTGTTTCTCGCCATCTGTTTCTCACCCTTTGTTTCTCGCTCTCTGTTTCTCGCCCTCTGTTTCAGCCCCTCTGTTTCTCGCGCAATGTTTCAGCCCCTCTGTTTCTCGCCCTCTGTTTCAGCCCCTCTGTTTCAGCCCCTCTGTTTCAGCCCCTCTGTTTCAGCCCCTCTGTTTCTCGCCCTCTGTTCAGCCCCTCTGTTTCAGCCCCTCTGTTTCTCGCCCTCTGTTTCTGCCCCTCTGTTTCAGCCCCTCTGTTTCAGCCCCTCTGTTTCAGCCCCTCTGTTTCTCGCCCTCTGTTTCTCGCCCTCTGTTTCAGCCCCTCTGTTTCAGCCCCTCTGTTTCAGCCCCTCTGTTTCAGCCCCTCTGTTTCAGCCCCTCTGTTTCTCGCCCTCTGTTTCTCGCCCTCTGTTTCTCGCTCTCTCTTTCTCGCCCTCTGTTTCTCGCCCTCTGTTTCTCGCCCTCTGTTTCTCGCCCTCTGTTTCAGCCCCTCTGTTTCAGCCCCTCTGTTTCAGACCCTCTGTTTCAGCCCCTCTGTTTCAGCCCCTCTGTTTCAGCCCCTCTGTTTCTCGCCCTCTGTTTCAGCCCCTCTGTTTCAGCCCCTCTGTTTCACCCCTCTGTTTCACGCCCTCTGTTTCTCGCCCTCTGTTTCAGCCCCTCTGTTTCAGCCCCTCTGTTTCAGCCCCTCTGTTTCAGCCCCTCTGTTTCTCGCCCTCTGTTTCTCGCCCTGTGTTTCTCGCTCTCTGTTTCTCGCCCTCTGTTTCTCGCCCTCTGTTTCTCGCCCTCTGTTTCAGCCCCTCTGTTTCAGCTCCTCTGTTTCAGACCCTCTGTTTCAGCCCCTCTGTTTCAGCCCCTCTGTTTCAGCCCCTCTGTTTCTCGCCCTCTGTTTCAGCCCCTCTGTTTCAGCCCCTCTGTTTCACCCCTCTGTTTCACGCCCTCTGTTTCTCGCCCTCTGTTTCAGCCCCTCTGTTTCAGCCCCTCTGTTTCAGCCCCTCTGTTTCAGCCCCTCTGTTTCAGCCCCTCTGTTTCACCCCTCTGTTTCACGCCCTCGGTTTCCCGCCCTCTGTTTCAGCCCCTCTGTTTCAGCCCCTCTGTTTCAGCCAATCTGTTTCAGCCCCACTCTTTCTCGCCCTCTGTTTCTCGCCCTCTGTTTCTCGCCCTCTATTTCAGCCCCTCTGTTTCAGCCCCTCTGTTTCAGCCCCTCTGTTTCAGCCCCTCTGTTTCAGCCACTCTGTTTCTCGCCCTCTGTTTCTCGCCCTCTGTTTCTCGCCCTCTGTTTCTCGCCCTCTGTTTCAGCCCCTCTGTTTCAGCCCCTCTGTTTCAGCCCCTCTGTTTCTGCTCCTCTGTTTCTCGCCCTCTGTTTCAGCCCCTCTGTTTCAGCGCCTCAGTTTCAGCCCCTCTGCTTCAGCCACTATGTTTCAGCTCCACTGTTTCAGCCCCTCTGTTTCTCGCCCTCTGTTTCTCTCCCTCTGTTTCTCGCCCTCTGTTTCAGCCCATCTGTTTCAGCCCCTCTGTTTCAGCAAATCTGTTTCAGCCCCTCTGTTTCTGGCCCTCTGTTTCAGCCCCTCTCTTTCAGCCCCTCTGTTTCAGCCCCTCTGTTTCTCGCCCTCTGTTTCAGCCCCTCTGTTTCAGCCCCTCTGTTTCTAGCCCTCTGTTTCAGCCCCGCTGTTTCAGCCCCTCTGTTTCAGCCCCTCTGTTTCTCGCACTCTGTTTCTCGCCCTCTGTTTCTCGCCCTCTGTTTCAGCCACTCTGATTCAGCGCCTCTGTTCCAGCCCCTCTGTTTCAGCCCCTCTGTTTCAGCCCCACTGTTTAAGCCCCTCTGTTTCTCGTACTCTGTTTCAGCCCCTCTGTTTCAGCCCCTCTGTTTCTCAGCCTCTGTTTCAGCCCCTCTGTTTCTCGCCCTCTGTTTCAGCCCCTCTGTTTCAGCCCCTCTGTTTCAGCCCCTCTGTTTCAGCCACTCTGTTTCTCGCCCTCTGTTTCTCGCCCTCTGTTTCTCGCCCTCTGTTTCTCGCCCTCTGTTTCAGCCCCTCTGTTTCAGCCCCTCTGTTTCACCCCCTCTGTTTCAGCCCCTCTGTTTTAGACCCACTCTTTCTCGCCCTCTGTTTCTCGCCCTCTGGTGTCGTCCTCTGTTTCAGCCCCTCTGTTTCAGCCCCTCTGTTTCAGCCCCTCTGTTTCAGCCCCTCTGTTTCACCTCCACTGTTTCAGCCCCTCTGTTTCAGCCCCTCTGTTTCTCGCCCTCTGTTTCAGCCCCTCTGTTTCTCGCCCTCTGTTTCAGCCCCTCTGTTTCAGCCCCTCTGTTTCAGCCCATCTGTTTCAGCCCCTCTGTTTCTCGCCCTCTGTTTCAGCCCCTCTCTTTCAGCCCCTCTGTTTCAGCCCCTCTGTTTCAGCCCCTCTGTTTCAGCCCCTCTGTTCCAGCCCCTCTGATTCTCGCCCTCTGTTTCAGCCCCGCTGTTTCATCCACTCTGTTTCAGCCCCTCTGTTTCAGCCCCTCTGTTTCTCGCCCTCTGTTTCTCGCCCTCTGTTTCTCGCCCTCTGTTTCTCACCCTCTGTTTCTCGCTCTCTGTTTCTCGCCCTCTGTTTCAGCCCCTCTGTTTCTCGCCCTCTGTTTCTCGCCCTCTGTTTCAGCCCCTCTGTTTCAGCCCCTCTGTTTCAGCCCCTCTGTTTCAGCCCCTCTGTTTCTCGCACCTCTGTTTCTCGCCCTCTGTTTCTCGCTCTCTGTTTCTCGCCCTCTGTTTCTCGCCCTCTGTTTCTCGCCCTCTGTTTCAGCCCCTCTGTTTCAGCCCCTCTGTTTCAGACCCTCTGTTTCAGCCCCTCTGTTTCAGCCCCTCTGTTTCACCCCCTCTGTTTCTCGCCCTCTGTTTCAGCCCCTCTGTTTCAGCCCCTCTGTTTCACCCCTCTGTTTCACGCCCTCTGTTTCTCGCCCTCTGTTTCAGCCCCTCTGTTTCAGCCCCTCTGTTTCAGCCCCTCTGTTTCAGCCCCTCTGTTTCAGCCCCTCTGTTTCTCGCCCTCTGTTTCTCGCCCTCTGTTTCTCGCTCTCTGTTTCTCGCCCTCTGTTTCTCGCCCTCTGTTTCTCGCCCTCTGTTTCTCGCCCTCTGTTTCAGCCCCTCTGTTTCAGCCCCTCTGTTTCAGACCCTCTGTTTCAGCCCCTCTGTTCAGCCCCTCTGTTTCAGCCCCTCTGTTTCTCGCCCTCTGTTTCAGCCCCTCTGTTTCAGCCCCTCTGTTTCACCCCTCTGTTTCACGCCCTCTGTTTCTCGCCCTCTGTTTCAGCCCCTCTGTTTCAGCCCCTCTGTTTCAGCCCCTCTGTTTCAGCCCCTCTGTTTCAGCCCCTCTGTTTCAGCCGCTCTGTTTCACCCCTCTGTTTCTCGCCCTCTGTTTCAGCCCCTCTGTTTCAGCCCCTCTGTTTCAGACCCTCTGTTTCAGCCCCTCTGTTTCAGCCCCTCTGTTTCAGCCCCTCTGTTTCTCGCCCTCTGTTTCAGCCCCTCTGTTTCAGCCCCTCTGTTTCACCCCTCTGTTTCACGCCCTCTGTTTCTCGCCCTCTGTTTCAGCCCCTCTGTTTCAGCCCCTCTGTTTCAGACCCTCTGTTTCAGCCCCTCTGTTTCAGCCCCTCTGTTTCAGCCCCTCTGTTTCTCGCCCTCTGTTTCAGCCCCTCTGTTTCAGCCCCTCTGTTTCACCCCTCTGTTTCTCGCCCTCTGTTTCAGCCCCTCTGTTTCAGCCCCTCTGTTTCAGACCCTCTGTTTCAGCCCCTCTGTTTCAGCCCCTCTGTTTCAACCCCTCTGTTTCTCGCCCTCTGTTTCAGCCCCTCTGTTTCAGACCCTCTGTTTCACTCCTCTGTTTCTCGCCCTCTGTTTCTCGCCCTCTGTTTCAGCCCCTCTGTTTAGGCCCTCTGTTTCAGCCCCTCTGTTCAAGCCCCTCTGTTTCTCGCAATCTGTTTCTCGCCCTCTGTTTCTCGCCCTCTGTTTCTCGCCCTCTGTTTCAGCCCCTCTGTTTCAGCCCCTCTGTTTCAGCCCCACTGTTTAATCCCCTCTGTTTCTCGCCCTCTGATCAGCCCCTCTGTTTCTCGCCCTCTGTTTCTCGCCCTCTGTTTCAGCCCCTCTGTTTCAGCCCCTCTGTTTCAGCCCCACTGTTTAATCCCCTCTGTTTCTCGCTCTCTGTTTCTCGCCCTCTGTTTCTCGCCCTCTGTTTCTCGCCCTCTGTTTCTCGCCCTCTGATTCAGCCCCTCTGTTTCAGCCCCTCTGTTTCAGACCCTCTGTTTCAGCCCCTCTGTTTCAGCCCCTCTGTTTCAGCCCCTCTGTTTCTCGCCCTCTGTTTCAGCCCCTCTGTTTCAGCCCCTCTGTTTCACCCCTCTGTTTCACGCCCTCTGTTTCTCGCCCTCTGTTTCAGCCCCTCTGTTTCAGCCCCTCTGTTTCAGACCCTCTGTTTCAGCCCCTCTGTTTCAGCCCCTCTGTTTCAGCCCCTCTGTTTCTCGCCCTCTGTTTCAGCCCCTCTGTTTCAGCCCCTCTGTTTCACCCCTCTGTTTCTCGCCCTCTGTTTCAGCCTCTCTGTTTCAGCCCCTCTGTTTCAGACCCTCTGTTTCAGCCCCTCTGTTTCAGCCCCTCTGTTTCAACCCCTCTGTTTCTCGCCCTCTGTTTCAGCCCCTCTGTTTCAGACCCTCTGTTTCACTCCTCTGTTTCTCGCCCTCTGTTTCTCGCCCTCTGTTTCAGCCCCTCTGTTTCAGCCCCTCTGTTTCAGCCCCTCTGTTCAAGCCCCTCTGTTTCTCGCAATCTGTTTCTCGCCCTCTGTTTCTCGCCCTCTGTTTCTCGCCCTCTGTTTCAGCCCCTCTGTTTCAGCCCCTCTGTTTCAGCCCCACTGTTTAATCCCCTCTGTTTCTCGCCCTCTGATCAGCCCCTCTGTTTCTCGGCCTCTGTTTCTCGCCCACTGTTTCAGCCCCTCTGTTTCAGCCCCTCTGTTTCAGCCCCTCTGTTTCAGCCCCTCTTTTTCAGCCCCTCTGTTTCAGCCCATCTGTTTCAGCCCCTCTGTTTCTCGCCCTCTGTTTCAGCCCCTCTGTTTCTCGCCCTCTGTTTCAGCCCCTCTGTTTCAGCCCCTCTGTTTCAGCCCATCTGTTTCAGCCCCTCTGTTTCTCGCCCTCTGTTTCAGCCCCTCTCTTTCAGCCCCTCTGTTTCAGCCCCTCTGTTTCAGCCCCTCTGTTTCAGCCCCTCTGTTCCAGCCCCTCTGATTCTCGCCCTCTGTTTCAGCCCCGCTGTTTCATCCACTCTGTTTCAGCCCCTCTGTTTCAGCCCCTCTGTTTCTCGCCCTCTGTTTCTCGCCCTCTGTTTCTCGCCCTCTGTTTCTCACCCTCTGTTTCTCGCTCTCTGTTTCTCGCCCTCTGTTTCAGCCCCTCTGTTTCTCGCGCAATGTTTCAGCCCCTCTGTTTCTCGCCCTCTGTTTCAGCCCCTCTGTTTCAGCCCCTCTGTTTCAGCCCCTCTGTTTCTCGCCCTCTGTTCAGCCCCTCTGTTTCAGCCCCTCTGTTTCTCGCCCACTGATTCTGCCCCTCTGTTTCAGCCCCTCTGTTTCAGCCCCTCTGTTTCAGCCCCTCTGTTTCTCGCCCTCTGTTTCTCGCCCTCTGTTTCAGCCCCTCTGTTTCAGCCCCTCTGTTTCAGCCCCTCTGTTTCAGCCCCTCTGTTTCTCGCACCTCTGTTTCTCGCCCTCTGTTTCTCGCTCTCTGTTTCTCGCCCTCTGTTTCTCGCCCTCTGTTTCTCGCCCTCTGTTTCAGCCCCTCTGTTTCAGCCCCTCTGTTTCAGACCCTCTGTTTCAGCCCCTCTGTTTCAGCCCCTCTGTTTCAGCCCCTCTGTTTCTCGCCCTCTGTTTCAGCCCCTCTGTTTCAGCCCCTCTGTTTCACCCCTCTGTTTCACGCCCTCTGTTTCTCGCCCTCTGTTTCAGCCCCTCTGTTTCAGCCCCTCTGTTTCAGCCCCTCTGTTTCAGCCCCTCTGTTTCAGCCCCTCTGTTTCTCGCCCTCTGTTTCTCGCCCTCTGTTTCTCGCTCTCTGTTTCTCGCCCTCTGTTTCTCGCCCTCTGTTTCTCGCCCTCTGTTTCTCGCCCTCTGTTTCAGCCCCTCTGTTTCAGCCCCTCTGTTTCAGACCCTCTGTTTCAGCCCCTCTGTTTCAGCCCCTCTGTTTCAGCCCCTCTGTTTCTCGCCCTCTGTTTAAGCCCCTCTGTTTCAGCCCCTCTGTTTCACCCCTCTGTTTCACGCCCTCTGTTTCTCGCCCTCTGTTTCAGCCCCTCTGTTTCAGCCCCTCTGTTTCAGCCCCTCTGTTTCAGCCCCTCTGTTTCAGCCCCTCTGTTTCAGCCCCTCTGTTTCACCCCTCTGTTTCACGCCCTCGGTTTCCCGCCCTCTGTTTCAGCCCCTCTGTTTCAGCCCCTCTGTTTCAGCCAATCTGTTTCAGCCCCACTCTTTCTCGCCCTCTGTTTCTCGCCCTCTGTTTCTCGCCCTCTATTTCAGCCCCTCTGTTTCAGCCCCTCTGTTTCAGCCCCTCTGTTTCAGCCCCTCTGTTTCAGCCACTCTGTTTCTCGCCCTCTGTTTCTCGCCCTCTGTTTCTCGCCCTCTGTTTCTCGCCCTCTGTTTCAGCCCCTCTGTTTCAGCCCCTCTGTTTCAGCCCCTCTGTTTCTGCTCCTCTGTTTCTCGCCCTCTGTTTCAGCCCCTCTGTTTCAGCGCCTCTGTTTCAGCCCCTCTGCTTCAGCCACTATGTTTCAGCTCCACTGTTTCAGCCCCTCTGTTTCTCGCCCTCTGTTTCTCTCCCTCTGTTTCTCGCCCTCTGTTTCAGCCCATCTGTTTCAGCCCCTCTGTTTCAGCAAATCTGTTTCAGCCCCTCTGTTTCTGGCCCTCTGTTTCAGCCCCTCTCTTTCAGCCCCTCTGTTTCAGCCCCTCTGTTTCTCGCCCTCTGTTTCAGCCCCTCTGTTTCAGCCCCTCTGTTTCTAGCCCTCTGTTTCAGCCCCGCTGTTTCAGCCCCTCTGTTTCAGCCCCTCTGTTTCTCGCACTCTGTTTCTCGCCCTCTGTTTCTCGCCCTCTGTTTCAGCCACTCTGATTCAGCGCCTCTGTTCCAGCCCCTCTGTTTCAGCCCCTCTGTTTCAGCCCCACTGTTTAAGCCCCTCTGTTTCTCGTACTCTGTTTCAGCCCCTCTGTTTCAGCCCCTCTGTTTCTCAGCCTCTGTTTCAGCCCCTCTGTTTCTCGCCCTCTGTTTCAGCCCCTCTGTTTCAGCCCCTCTGTTTCAGCCCCTCTGTTTCAGCCACTCTGTTTCTCGCCCTCTGTTTCTCGCCCTCTGTTTCTCGCCCTCTGTTTCTCGCCCTCTGTTTCAGCCCCTCTGTTTCAGCCCCTCTGTTTCAGCCCCTCTGTTTCAGCTCCTCTGTTTCTCGCCCTCTGTTTCAGCCCCTCTGTTTCAGCCCCTCTGTTTCACCCCCTCTGTTTCAGCCCCTCTGTTTTAGACCCACTCTTTCTCGCCCTCTGTTTCTCGCCCTCTGTTTGTCGTCCTCTGTTTCAGCCCCTCTGTTTCAGCCCCTCTGTTTCAGCCCCTCTGTTTCAGCCCCTCTGTTTCAGCTCCACTGTTTCAGCCCCTCTGTTTCTCGCCCTCTGTTTCAGCCCCTCTGTTTCTCGCCCTCTGGTTCAGCCGCTCTGTTTCAGCCCCTCTGTTTCAGCCCCTCTGTTTCAGACCCTCTGTTTCAGCCCCTCTGTTTCAGCCCCACTGTTTAAGCCCCTCTGTTTCTCGCTCTCTCTTTCAGCCCCTGTGTTTCTCGCCTTCTGTTTCTCGCCCTCTGATTCAGCCCCTCTGTTTCAGCCCCTCTGTTTCAGCCCGTCTGTTTCAGCCCGTCTTTTTCAGCCACTCTGTTTCAGCCCCTCTGTTTCAGCCCCTCTGTTTCTCGCCCTCTGTTACTCGCTCTCTTTTTCTCGCCCTCTGTTTCAGCCCCTCTGTTTCTCGCACACTGTTTCAGCCCCTCTGTTTCTCGCCCTGTGTTTTAGCCCCTCTGTTTCAGCCCCTCTCTTTCAGCCCCTCTGTTTCAGCCCCTCTGTTTCTCGCCCTCTGTTCAGCCCCTCTGTTTCAGCCCCTCTGTTTCTCGCCCACTGATTCTGCCCCTCTGTTTCAGCCCCTCAGTTTCAGCCCCTCTGTTTCAGCCCCTCTGTTTCTCGCCTTCTGTTTCTCGCCCTCTGTTTCAGCCCATCTGTTTCAGCCCCTCTGTTTCAGCCCCTCTGTTTCAGCCCCTCTGTTTCTGCCACTCTGTTTCTCGCCCTCTGTTTCTCGCCCTCTGTTTCTCGCCCTCTGTTTCTCGCCCTCTGTTTCAGCCCCTCTGTTTCAGCCCCTCTGTTTCAGACCCTCTGTTTCAGCCCCTCTGTTTCAGCCCCTCTGTTTCAGCCCCTCTGTTTCTCGCCCTCTGTTTCAGCCCCTCTGTTTCAGCCCCTCTGTTTCACCCCTCTGTTTCTCGCCCTCTGTTTCTCGCCCTCTGTTTCTCACCCTCTGTTTCTCGCTCTCTGTTTCTCGCCCTCTGTTTCAGCCCCTCTGTTTCTCGCGCAATGTTTCAGCCCCTCTGTTTCTCGCCCTCTGTTTCAGCCCCTCTGTTTCAGCCCCTCTGTTTCAGCCCCTCTGTTTCAGCCCCTCTGTTTCTCGCCCTCTGTTCAGCCCCTCTGTTTCAGCCCCTCTGTTTCTCGCCCTCTGTTTCTGCCCCTCTGTTTCAGCCCCTCTGTTTCAGCCCCTCTGTTTCAGCCCCTCTGTTTCTCGCCCTCTGTTTCTCGCCCTCTGTTTCAGCCCCTCTGTTTCAGCCCCTCTGTTTCAGCCCCTCTGTTTCAGCCCCTCTGTTTCAGCCCCTCTGTTTCTCGCCCTCTGTTTCTCGCCCTCTGTTTCTCGCTCTCTCTTTCTCGCCCTCTGTTTCTCGCCCTCTGTTTCTCGCCCTCTGTTTCTCGCCCTCTGTTTCAGCCCCTCTGTTTCAGCCCCTCTGTTTCAGACCCTCTGTTTCAGCCCCTCTGTTTCAGCCCCTCTGTTTCAGCCCCTCTGTTTCTCGCCCTCTGTTTCAGCCCCTCTGTTTCAGCCCCTCTGTTTCACCCCTCTGTTTCACGCCCTCTGTTTCTCGCCCTCTGTTTCAGCCCCTCTGTTTCAGCCCCTCTGTTTCAGCCCCTCTGTTTCAGCCCCTCTGTTTCTCGCCCTCTGTTTCTCGCCCTGTGTTTCTCGCTCTCTGTTTCTCGCCCTCTGTTTCTCGCCCTCTGTTTCTCGCCCTCTGTTTCAGCCCCTCTGTTTCAGCTCCTCTGTTTCAGACCCTCTGTTTCAGCCCCTCTGTTTCAGCCCCTCTGTTTCAGCCCCTCTGTTTCTCGCCCTCTGTTTCAGCCCCTCTGTTTCAGCCCCTCTGTTTCACCCCTCTGTTTCACGCCCTCTGTTTCTCGCCCTCTGTTTCAGCCCCTCTGTTTCAGCCCCTCTGTTTCAGCCCCTCTGTTTCAGCCCCTCTGTTTCAGCCCCTCAGTTTCACCCCTCTGTTTCACGCCCTCGGTTTCCCGCCCTCTGTTTCAGCCCCTCTGTTTCAGCCCCTCTGTTTCAGCCAATCTGTTTCAGCCCCACTCTTTCTCGCCCTCTGTTTCTCGCCCTCTGTTTCTCGCCCTCTATTTCAGCCCCTCTGTTTCAGCCCCTCTGTTTCAGCCCCTCTGTTTCAGCCCCTCTGTTTCAGCCACTCTGTTTCTCGCCCTCTGTTTCTCGCCCTCTGTTTCTCGCCCTCTGTTTCTCGCCCTCTGTTTCAGCCCCTCTGTTTCAGCCCCTCTGTTTCAGCCCCTCTGTTTCTGCTCCTCTGTTTCTCGCCCTCTGTTTCAGCCCCTCTGTTTCAGCGCCTCTGTTTCAGCCCCTCTGCTTCCGCCACTATGTTTCAGCTCCACTGTTTCTCGCCCTCTGTTTCAGCCCCTCTGTTTCAGCCCCTCTGTTTCACCCCCTCTGTTTCAGCCCCTCTGTTTTAGACCCACTCTTTCTCGCCCTCTGTTTCTCGCCCTCTGTTTCTCGCCCTCTGTTACTCGCCCTCTGTTTCAGCCCCTCTGTTTCAGCCCCTCTGTTTCAGCCCCTCTGTTTCAGCTCCTCTGTTTCTCGCCCTCTGTTTCAGCCCCTCTGTTTCAGCCCCTCTGTTTCACCCCCTCTGTTTCAGCCCCTCTGTTTTAGACCCACTCTTTCTCGCCCTCTGTTTCTCGCCCTCTGTTTGTCGTCCTCTGTTTCAGCCCCTCTGTTTCAGCCCCTCTGTTTCAGCCCCTCTGTTTCAGCCCCTCTGTTTCAGCTCCACTGTTTCAGCCCCTCTGTTTCTCGCCCTCTGTTTCAGCCCCTCTGTTTCTCGCCCTCTGGTTCAGCCGCTCTGTTTCAGCCCCTCTGTTTCAGCCCCTCTGTTTCAGACCCTCTGTTTCAGCCCCTCTGTTTCAGCCCCACTGTTTAAGCCCCTCTGTTTCTCGCTCTCTCTTTCAGCCCCTGTGTTTCTCGCCTTCTGTTTCTCGCCCTCTGATTCAGCCCCTCTGTTTCAGCCCCTCTGTTTCAGCCCGTCTGTTTCAGCCCGTCTTTTTCAGCCACTCTGTTTCAGCCCCTCTGTTTCAGCCCCTCTGTTTCTCGCCCTCTGTTACTCGCTCTCTTTTTCTCGCCCTCTGTTTCAGCCCCTCTGTTTCTCGCACACTGTTTCAGCCCCTCTGTTTCTCGCCCTGTGTTTTAGCCCCTCTGTTTCAGCCCCTCTCTTTCAGCCCCTCTGTTTCAGCCCCTCTGTTTCTCGCCCTCTGTTCAGCCCCTCTGTTTCAGCCCCTCTGTTTCTCGCCCACTGATTCTGCCCCTCTGTTTCAGCCCCTCAGTTTCAGCCCCTCTGTTTCAGCCCCTCTGTTTCTCGCCTTCTGTTTCTCGCCCTCTGTTTCAGCCCATCTGTTTCAGCCCCTCTGTTTCAGCCCCTCTGTTTCAGCCCCTCTGTTTCTGCCACTCTGTTTCTCGCCCTCTGTTTCTCGCCCTCTGTTTCTCGCCCTCTGTTTCTCGCCCTCTGTTTCAGCCCCTCTGTTTCAGCCCCTCTGTTTCAGACCCTCTGTTTCAGCCCCTCTGTTTCAGCCCCTCTGTTTCAGCCCCTCTGTTTCTCGCCCTCTGTTTCAGCCCCTCTGTTTCAGCCCCTCTGTTTCACCCCTCTGTTTCTCGCCCTCTGTTTCTCGCCCTCTGTTTCTCACCCTCTGTTTCTCGCTCTCTGTTTCTCGCCCTCTGTTTCAGCCCCTCTGTTTCTCGCGCAATGTTTCAGCCCCTCTGTTTCTCGCCCTCTGTTTCAGCCCCTCTGTTTCAGCCCCTCTGTTTCAGCCCCTCTGTTTCAGCCCCTCTGTTTCTCGCCCTCTGTTCAGCCCCTCTGTTTCAGCCCCTCTGTTTCTCGCCCTCTGTTTCTGCCCCTCTGTTTCAGCCCCTCTGTTTCAGCCCCTCTGTTTCAGCCCCTCTGTTTCTCGCCCTCTGTTTCTCGCCCTCTGTTTCAGCCCCTCTGTTTCAGCCCCTCTGTTTCAGCCCCTCTGTTTCAGCCCCTCTGTTTCTCGCCCTCTGTTTCTCGCCCTCTGTTTCTCGCTCTCTCTTTCTCGCCCTCTGTTTCTCGCCCTCTGTTTCTCGCCCTCTGTTTCTCGCCCTCTGTTTCAGCCCCTCTGTTTCAGCCCCTCTGTTTCAGACCCTCTGTTTCAGCCCCTCTGTTTCAGCCCCTCTGTTTCAGCCCCTCTGTTTCTCGCCCTCTGTTTCAGCCCCTCTGTTTCAGCCCCTCTGTTTCACCCCTCTGTTTCACGCCCTCTGTTTCTCGCCCTCTGTTTCAGCCCCTCTGTTTCAGCCCCTCTGTTTCAGCCCCTCTGTTTCAGCCCCTCTGTTTCTCGCCCTCTGTTTCTCGCCCTGTGTTTCTCGCTCTCTGTTTCTCGCCCTCTGTTTCTCGCCCTCTGTTTCTCGCCCTCTGTTTCAGCCCCTCTGTTTCAGCTCCTCTGTTTCAGACCCTCTGTTTCAGCCCCTCTGTTTCAGCCCCTCTGTTTCAGCCCCTCTGTTTCTCGCCCTCTGTTTCAGCCCCTCTGTTTCAGCCCCTCTGTTTCACCCCTCTGTTTCACGCCCTCTGTTTCTCGCCCTCTGTTTCAGCCCCTCTGTTTCAGCCCCTCTGTTTCAGCCCCTCTGTTTCAGCCCCTCTGTTTCAGCCCCTCTGTTTCACCCCTCTGTTTCACGCCCTCGGTTTCCCGCCCTCTGTTTCAGCCCCTCTGTTTCAGCCCCTCTGTTTCAGCCAATCTGTTTCAGCCCCACTCTTTCTCGCCCTCTGTTTCTCGCCCTCTGTTTCTCGCCCTCTATTTCAGCCCCTCTGTTTCAGCCCCTCTGTTTCAGCCCCTCTGTTTCAGCCCCTCTGTTTCAGCCACTCTGTTTCTCGCCCTCTGTTTCTCGCCCTCTGTTTCTCGCCCTCTGTTTCTCGCCCTCTGTTTCAGCCCCTCTGTTTCAGCCCCTCTGTTTCAGCCCCTCTGTTTCTGCTCCTCTGTTTCTCGCCCTCTGTTTCAGCCCCTCTGTTTCAGCGCCTCTGTTTCAGCCCCTCTGCTTCCGCCACTATGTTTCAGCTCCACTGTTTCTCGCCCTCTGTTTCAGCCCCTCTGTTTCAGCCCCTCTGTTTCACCCCCTCTGTTTCAGCCCCTCTGTTTTAGACCCACTCTTTCTCGCCCTCTGTTTCTCGCCCTCTGTTTCTCGCCCTCTGTTTCTCGCCCTCTGTTTCAGCCCCTCTGTTTCAGCCCCTCTGTTTCAGCCCCTCTGTTTCAGCTCCTCTGTTTCTCGCCCTCTGTTTCAGCCCCTCTGTTTCAGCCCCTCTGTTTCACCCCCTCTGTTTCAGCCCCTCTGTTTTAGACCCACTCTTTCTCGCCCTCTGTTTCTCGCCCTCTGTTTGTCGTCCTCTGTTTCAGCCCCTCTGTTTCAGCCCCTCTGTTTCAGCCCCTCTGTTTCAGCCCCTCTGTTTCAGCTCCACTGTTTCAGCCCCTCTGTTTCTCGCCCTCTGTTTCAGCCCCTCTGTTTCTCGCCCTCTGGTTCAGCCGCTCTGTTTCAGCCCCTCTGTTTCAGCCCCTCTGTTTCAGACCCTCTGTTTCAGCCCCTCTGTTTCAGCCCCACTGTTTAAGCCCCTCTGTTTCTCGCTCTCTCTTTCAGCCCCTGTGTTTCTCGCCTTCTGTTTCTCGCCCTCTGATTCAGCCCCTCTGTTTCAGCCCCTCTGTTTCAGCCCGTCTGTTTCAGCCCGTCTTTTTCAGCCACTCTGTTTCAGCCCCTCTGTTTCAGCCCCTCTGTTTCTCGCCCTCTGTTACTCGCTCTCTTTTTCTCGCCCTCTGTTTCAGCCCCTCTGTTTCTCGCACACTGTTTCAGCCCCTCTGTTTCTCGCCCTGTGTTTTAGCCCCTCTGTTTCAGCCCCTCTCTTTCAGCCCCTCTGTTTCAGCCCCTCTGTTTCTCGCCCTCTGTTCAGCCCCTCTGTTTCAGCCCCTCTGTTTCTCGCCCACTGATTCTGCCCCTCTGTTTCAGCCCCTCAGTTTCAGCCCCTCTGTTTCAGCCCCTCTGTTTCTCGCCTTCTGTTTCTCGCCCTCTGTTTCAGCCCATCTGTTTCAGCCCCTCTGTTTCAGCCCCTCTGTTTCAGCCCCTCTGTTTCTGCCACTCTGTTTCTCGCCCTCTGTTTCTCGCCCTCTGTTTCTCGCCCTCTGTTTCTCGCCCTCTGTTTCAGCCCCTCTGTTTCAGCCCCTCTGTTTCAGACCCTCTGTTTCAGCCCCTCTGTTTCAGCCCCTCTGTTTCAGCCCCTCTGTTTCTCGCCCTCTGTTTCAGCCCCTCTGTTTCAGCCCCTCTGTTTCACCCCTCTGTTTCTCGCCCTCTGTTTCTCGCCCTCTGTTTCTCACCCTCTGTTTCTCGCTCTCTGTTTCTCGCCCTCTGTTTCAGCCCCTCTGTTTCTCGCGCAATGTTTCAGCCCCTCTGTTTCTCGCCCTCTGTTTCAGCCCCTCTGTTTCAGCCCCTCTGTTTCAGCCCCTCTGTTTCAGCCCCTCTGTTTCTCGCCCTCTGTTCAGCCCCTCTGTTTCAGCCCCTCTGTTTCTCGCCCTCTGTTTCTGCCCCTCTGTTTCAGCCCCTCTGTTTCAGCCCCTCTGTTTCAGCCCCTCTGTTTCTCGCCCTCTGTTTCTCGCCCTCTGTTTCAGCCCCTCTGTTTCAGCCCCTCTGTTTCAGCCCCTCTGTTTCAGCCCCTCTGTTTCAGCCCCTCTGTTTCTCGCCCTCTGTTTCTCGCCCTCTGTTTCTCGCTCTCTCTTTCTCGCCCTCTGTTTCTCGCCCTCTGTTTCTCGCCCTCTGTTTCTCGCCCTCTGTTTCAGCCCCTCTGTTTCAGCCCCTCTGTTTCAGACCCTCTGTTTCAGCCCCTCTGTTTCAGCCCCTCTGTTTCAGCCCCTCTGTTTCTCGCCCTCTGTTTCAGCCCCTCTGTTTCAGCCCCTCTGTTTCACCCCTCTGTTTCACGCCCTCTGTTTCTCGCCCTCTGTTTCAGCCCCTCTGTTTCAGCCCCTCTGTTTCAGCCCCTCTGTTTCAGCCCCTCTGTTTCTCGCCCTCTGTTTCTCGCCCTGTGTTTCTCGCTCTCTGTTTCTCGCCCTCTGTTTCTCGCCCTCTGTTTCTCGCCCTCTGTTTCAGCCCCTCTGTTTCAGCTCCTCTGTTTCAGACCCTCTGTTTCAGCCCCTCTGTTTCAGCCCCTCTGTTTCAGCCCCTCTGTTTCTCGCCCTCTGTTTCAGCCCCTCTGTTTCAGCCCCTCTGTTTCACCCCTCTGTTTCACGCCCTCTGTTTCTCGCCCTCTGTTTCAGCCCCTCTGTTTCAGCCCCTCTGTTTCAGCCCCTCTGTTTCAGCCCCTCTGTTTCAGCCCCTCTGTTTCACCCCTCTGTTTCACGCCCTCGGTTTCCCGCCCTCTGTTTCAGCCCCTCTGTTTCAGCCCCTCTGTTTCAGCCAATCTGTTTCAGCCCCACTCTTTCTCGCCCTCTGTTTCTCGCCCTCTGTTTCTCGCCCTCTATTTCAGCCCCTCTGTTTCAGCCCCTCTGTTTCAGCCCCTCTGTTTCAGCCCCTCTGTTTCAGCCACTCTGTTTCTCGCCCTCTGTTTCTCGCCCTCTGTTTCTCGCCCTCTGTTTCTCGCCCTCTGTTTCAGCCCCTCTGTTTCAGCCCCTCTGTTTCAGCCCCTCTGTTTCTGCTCCTCTGTTTCTCGCCCTCTGTTTCAGCCCCTCTGTTTCAGCGCCTCTGTTTCAGCCCCTCTGCTTCAGCCACTATGTTTCCGCTCCACTGTTTCAGCCCCTCTGTTTCTCGCCCTCTGTTTCTCTCCCTCTGTTTCTCGCCCTCTGTTTCAGCCCATCTGTTTCAGCCCCTCTGTTTCAGCAAATCTGTTTCAGCCCCTCTGTTTCTGGCCCTCTGTTTCAGCCCCTCTCTTTCAGCCCCTCTGTTTCAGCCCCTCTGTTTCTCGCCCTCTGTTTCAGCCCCTCTGTTTCAGCCCCTCTGTTTCTAGCCCTCTGTTTCAGCCCCGCTGTTTCAGCCCCTCTGTTTCAGCCCCTCTGTTTCTCGCACTCTGTTTCTCGCCCTCTGTTTCTCGCCCTCTGTTTCAGCCACTCTGATTCAGCGCCTCTGTTCCAGCCCCTCTGTTTCAGCCCCTCTGTTTCAGCCCCACTGTTTAAGCCCCTCTGTTTCTCGTACTCTGTTTCAGCCCCTCTGTTTCAGCCCCTCTGTTTCTCAGCCTCTGTTTCAGCCCCTCTGTTTCTCGCCCTCTGTTTCAGCCCCTCTGTTTCAGCCCCTCTGTTTCAGCCCCTCTGTTTCAGCCACTCTGTTTCTCGCCCTCTGTTTCTCGCCCTCTGTTTCTCGCCCTCTGTTTCTCGCCCTCTGTTTCAGCCCCTCTGTTTCAGCCCCTCTGTTTCACCCCCTCTGTTTCAGCCCCTCTGTTTTAGACCCACTCTTTCTCGCCCTCTGTTTCTCGCCCTCTGTTTGTCGTCCTCTGTTTCAGCCCCTCTGTTTCAGCCCCTCTGTTTCAGCCCCTCTGTTTCAGCCCCTCTGTTTCACCTCCACTGTTTCAGCCCCTCTGTTTCTCGCCCTCTGTTTCAGCCCCTCTGTTTCTCGCCCTCTGGTTCAGCCGCTCTGTTTCAGCCCCTCTGTTTCAGCCCCTCTGTTTCAGCCCCTCTGTTTCAGCCCCTCTGTTTCAGCCCCACTGTTTAAGCCCCTCTGTTTCTCGCTCTCTCTTTCAGCCCCTGTGTTTCTCGCCTTCTGTTTCTCGCCCTCTGATTCAGCCCCTCTGTTTCAGCCCCTCTGTTTCAGCCCCTCTGTTTCAGCCCGTCTTTTTCAGCCACTCTGTTTCAGCCCCTCTGTTTCAGCCCCTCTGTTTCTCGCCCTCTGTTACTCGCTCTCTTTTTCTCGCCCTCTGTTTCAGCCCCTCTGTTTCTCGCACACTGTTTCAGCCCCTGTGTTTCTCGCCCTGTGTTTTAGCCACTCTGTGTCAGCCACTCTCTTTCAGCCCCTCTGTTTCAGCCCCTCTGTTTCTCGCCCTCTGTTCAGCCCCTCTGTTTCAGCCCCTCTGTTTCTCGCCCACTGATTCTGCCCCTCTGTTTCAGCCCCTCTGTTTCAGCCCCTCTGTTTCAGCCCCTCTGTTTCTCGCCCTCTGTTTCTCGCCCTCTGTTTCAGCCCATCTGTTTCAGCCCCTCTGTTTCAGCCCCTCTGTTTCAGCCACTCTGTTTCTCGCCCTCTGTTTCTCGCCCTCTGTTTCTCGCCCTCTGTTTCTCGCCCTCTGTTTCAGCCCCTCTGTTTCAGCCCCTCTGTTTCAGACCCTCTGTTTCAGCCCCTCTGTTTCAGCCCCTCTGTTTCAGCCCCTCTGTTTCTCGCCCTCTGTTTCAGCCCCTCTGTTTCAGCCCCTCTGTTTCACCCCTCTGTTTCTCGCCCTCTGTTTCTCGCCCTCTGTTTCAGCCCCTCTGTTTCAGCCCCTCTGTTTCAGCCCCTCTGTTTCAGCCCCTCTGTTTCTCGCAATCTGTTTCTCGCCCTCTGTTTCAGCCCCTCTGTTTCAGCCCCTCTGTTTCAGCCCCTCTGTTTCAGCCCCACTGTTTAATCCCCTCTGTTTCTCGCCCTCTGATCAGCCCCTCTGTTTCTCGGCCTCTGTTTCTCGCCCACTGTTTCAGCCCCTCTGTTTCAGCCCCTCTGTTTCAGCCCCTCTGTTTCAGCCCCTCTTTTTCAGCCACTCTGTTTCAGCCCATCTGTTTCAGCCCCTCTGTTTCTCGCCCTCTGTTTCAGCCCCTCTGTTTCTCGCACTCTGTTTCAGCCCCTCTGTTTCAGCCCCTCTGTTTCAGCGCATCTGTTTCAGCCCCTCTGTTTCTCGCCCTCTGTTTCAGCCCCTCTCTTTCAGCCCCTCTGTTTCAGCCCCTCTGTTTCAGCCCCTCTGTTTCAGCCCCTCTGTTCCAGCCCCTCTGTTTCTCGCCCTCTGTTTCAGCCCCGCTGTTTCGTCCACTCTGTTTCAGCCCCTCTTTTTCAGCCACTCTGTTTCTCGCCCTCTGTTTCTCGCTCTCTGTTTCTCGCCCTCTTTTTCAGCCCCTCTGTTTCTCGCGCACTGTTTCAGCCCCTCTGTTTCTCGCCCTGTGTTTCAGTCCCTCTGTTTCAGCCCCTCTGTTTCAGCCCCTCTGTTTCAGCCCCTCTGTTTCTCGCCCTCTGTTTCAGCCCCTCTGTTTCAGCCCCTCTGTTTCTCGCCCTCTGTTTCAGCCCCTCTGTTTCAGCCCCTCTGTTTCAGCCCCTCTGTTTCAGCCCCTCTGTTTCAGCCCCTCTGCTTCTCGCCCTCTGTTTCTCGCCAGCTGTTTCGGCCCCTCTGTTTCAGCCCCTCTGTTTCAGCCCCTCTGTTTCAGCCCCTCTGTTTCAGCCCCTCTGTTTCTCGCCCTCTGTTTCTCGCCCTCTGTTTCTCGCTCTCTGTTTCTCGCCCTCTGTTTCTCGCCCTCTGTTTCTCGCCCTCTGTTTCTCGCCCTCTGTTTCAGCCCCTCTGTTTCAGCCCCTCTGTTTCAGACCCTCTGTTTCAGCCCCTCTGTTTCAGCCCCTCTGTTTCAGCCCCTCTGTTTCTCGCCCTTTGTTTCAGCCCCTCTGTTTCAGCCCCTCTGTTTCACCCCTCTGTTTCTCGCCCTCTGTTTCTCGCCCTCTGTTTCAGCCCCTCTGTTTCAGCCCCTCTGTTTCAGCCCCTCTGTTTCAGCCCCTCTGTTTCTCGCAATCTGTTTCTCGCCCTCTGTTTCTCGCCCTCTGTGTCTCACCCTCTGTTACAGCCCCTCTGTTTCAGCCCCTCTGTTTCAGCCCCTCTGTTTCAGCCCCACTGTTTAATCCCCTCTGTTTCTCGCCCTCTGATCAGCCCCTCTGTTTCTCGGCCTCTGTTTCAGCCCCTCTCTTTCAGCCCCTCTGTTTCAGCCCCTCTGTTTCAGCCCCTCTGTTTCAGCCCCTCTGTTCCAGCCCCTCTGTTTCTCGCCCTCTGTTTCAGCCCCGCTGTTTCAGCCCCTCTGTTTCAGCCCCTCTGTTTCTCGCACTCTGTTTCTCGCCCTCTGTTTCTCGCCCTCTATTTCAGCTCCTCTGTTTCAGCCCCTCTGTTTCAGCCCCTCTGTTTCAGTCCCTCTTTTTCAGCCCCTCTGTTTCATGCCAATCTGTTTCAGCCCCTCTGTTTCTCGCCCTCTGTTTCAGCCCCTCTGTTTCTCGCCCTCTGTTTCAGCCCCTCTGGTCCAGCCCCTCTGTTTCAGCCCATCTGTTTCAGCCCCTCTGTTTCTCGCCCTCTGTTTCAGCCCCTCTCTTTCAGCCCCTCTGTTTCAGCCCCTCTGTTTCAGCCCCTCTGTTTCAGCCCCTCTGTTCCAGCCCCTCTGTTTCTCGCCCTCTGTTTCAGCCCCGCTGTTTCAGCCCCTCTGTTTCAGCCCCTCTGTTTCTCGCACTCTGTTTCTCGCCCTCTGTTTCTCGCCCTCTATTTCAGCCACTCTGATTCAGCCCCTCTGTTACAGCCCCTCTGTTTCAGCCCCTCTGTTTCAGCCCCACTATTTAAGCCCCTCTGTTTCTCGCCCTCTGTTTCAGCCCCTCTGTTTCTCGCCCTCTGTTTCTCGCCCTCTGTTTCAGCCCCTCTGTTTCAGCCCCTCTGTTTCAGCCCCTCTGTTTCAGCCCCTCTTTTTCAGCCTCTCTGTTTCAGCCCCTCTGTTTCAGCCCCTCTGTTTCAGCCCCTCTGTTTCTCGCTCTCTGTTTCTCGCCCTCTGTTTCAGCCCCTCTGTTTCTCGCCCACTCTTTCAGCCCCTCTGTTTCTCGCCCTCTGTTTCAGCCCCTCTGTTTCAGCCCCTCTGTTTCAGCCCCTATGTTTCAGCCCCACTGTTTCTCGCCCTCTTTTCAGCCCCTCTGTTTCAGCCCCTCTGTTTCTCGCCCTCTGTTTCAGCCCCTCTGTTTCAGCCCCTCTGTTTCAGCCCCTCTGTTTCAGCCCCTCTGTTTCTCGCCCTCTGTTTCTCGCCCTCTGTTTCAGCCCCTCTTTTTCAGCCCCTCTGTTTCAGCCCCTCTGTTTCAGCCCCTCTGTTTCAGGGCCTCTGTTTCAGCCCCTCTGTTTCTCGCCCTCTGTTTCTCGCCCTCTGTTTCTCGCTCTCTGTTTCACGCCCTCTGTTTCTCGCCCTCTGTTTCTCGCCCTGTGTTTCAGCCCCTCTGTTTCACCCCCTCTGTTTCAGCCCCTCTGTTTCTCGCCCTCTGTTTCTCGCCCTCTGTTTCTCGCCCTCTGTTTCAGCCCCTCTGTTTCAGCCCCTCTGTTTCTCGCCCTCTGTTTCTCGCCCTCTGTTTCAGCCCCTCTGTTTCAGCCCCTCTGTTTCAGCCCCTCTGTTTCAGCCTCACTGTTTGTTGCCCTCTTTTCAGCCCCTCTGTTTCTCGCCCTCTGTTTCTCGAACTCTGTTTCTCGCTCTAGATTTCTCGCCCTCTGTTTCTCGCCCTCTGTTTCTCGCCCTCTGTTTCTCGCCCTCTGTTTCAGCCCCTCTGTTTCAGCCCCTCTGTTTCAGACCCTCTGTTTCAGCCCCTCTGTTTCAGCCCCTCTGTTTCAGCCCCTCTGTTTCTCGCCCTTTGTTTCAGCCCCTCTGTTTCAGCCCCTCTGTTTCACCCCTCTGTTTCTCGCCCTCTGTTTCTCGCCCTCTGTTTCAGCCCCTCTGTTTCAGCCCCTCTGTTTCAGCCCCTCTGTTTCAGCCCCTCTGTTTCTCGCAATCTGTTTCTCGCCCTCTGTTTCTCGCCCTCTGTGTCTCACCCTCTGTTACAGCCCCTCTGTTTCAGCCCCTCTGTTTCAGCCCCTCTGTTTCAGCCCCACTGTTTAATCCCCTCTGTTTCTCGCCCTCTGATCAGCCCCTCTGTTTCTCGGCCTCTGTTTCACGCCCTCTGTTTCAGCTCCTCTGTTTCAGCCCCTCTGTTTCAGCCCCTCTGTTTCAGCCCCTCTTTTTCAGCCACTCTGTTTCAGCCCATCTGTTTCAGCCCCTCTATTTCTCGCCCTCTGTTTCAGCCCCTCTGTTTCTCGCACTCTGTTTCAGCCCCTCTGTTTCAGCCCCTCTGTTTCAGCGCATCTGTTTCAGCCCCTCTATTTCTCGCCCTCTGTTTCAGCCCCTCTCTTTCAGCCCCTCTGTTTCAGCCCCTCTGTTTCAGCCCCTCTGTTTCAGCCCCTCTGTTCCAGCCCCTCTGTTTCTCGCCCTCTGTTTCAGCCCCGCTGTTTCGTCCACTCTGTTTCAGCCCCTCTGTTTCAGCCACTCTGTTTCTCGCCCTCTGTTTCTCGCTCTCTGTTTCTCGCCCTCTTTTTCAGCCCCTCTGTTTCTCGCGCACTGTTTCAGCCCCTCTGTTTCTCGCCCTGTGTTTCAGTCCCTCTGTTTCAGCCCCTCTGTTTCAGCCCCTCTGTTTCAGCCCCTCTGTTTCTCGCCCTCTGTTTCAGCCCCTCTGTTTCAGCCCCTCTGTTTCTCGCCCTCTGTTTCAGCCCCTCTGTTTCAGCCCCTCTGTTTCAGCCCCTCTGTTTCAGCCCCTCTGTTTCAGCCCCTCTGCTTCTCGCCCTCTGTTTCTCGCCAGCTGTTTCGGCCCCTCTGTTTCAGCCCCTCTGTTTCAGCCCCTCTGTTTCAGCCCCTCTGTTTCAGCCCCTCTGTTTCTCGCCCTCTGTTTCTCGCCCTCTGTTTCTCGCTCTCTGTTTCTCGCCCTCTGTTTCTCGCCCTCTGTTTCTCGCCCTCTGTTTCTCGCCCTCTTTTTCAGCCCCTCTGTTTCAGCCCCTCTGTTTCAGACCCTCTGTTTCAGCCCCTCTGTTTCAGCCCCTCTGTTTCAGCCGCTCTGTTTCTCGCCCTTTGTTTCAGCCCCTCTGTTTCAGCCCCTCTGTTTCACCCCTCTGTTTCTCGCCCTCTGTTTCTCGCCCTCTGTTTCAGCCCCTCTGTTTCAGCCCCTCTGTTTCAGCCCCTCTGTTTCAGCCCCTCTGTTTCTCGCAATCTGTTTCTCGCCCATTGTTTCTCGCCCTCTGTGTCTCACCCTCTGTTACAGCCCCTCTGTTTCAGCCCCTCTGTTTCAGACCCTCTGTTTCAGCCCCACTGTTTAATCCCCTCTGTTTCTCGCCCTCTGATCAGCCCCTCTGTTTCTCGGCCTCTGTTTCACGCCCTCTGTTTCAGCTCCTCTGTTTCAGCCCCTCTGTTTCAGCCCCTCTGTTTCAGTCCCTCTTTTTCAGCCCCTCTGTTTCATGCCAATCTGTTTCAGCCCCTCTGTTTCTCGCCCTCTGTTTCAGCCCCTCTGTTTCTCGCCCTCTGTTTCAGCCCCTCTGGTCCAGCCCCTCTGTTTCAGCCCATCTGTTTCAGCCCCTCTGTTTCTCGCCCTCTGTTTCAGCCCCTCTCTTTCAGCCCCTCTGTTTCAGCCCCTCTGTTTCAGCCCCTCTGTTTCAGCCCCTCTGTTCCAGCCCCTCTGTTTCTCGCCCTCTGTTTCAGCCCCGCTGTTTCAGCCCCTCTGTTTCAGCCCCTCTGTTTCTCGCACTCTGTTTCTCGCCCTCTGTTTCTCGCCCTCTATTTCAGCCACTCTGATTCAGCCCCTCTGTTACAGCCCCTCTGTTTCAGCCCCTCTGTTTCAGCCCCACTATTTAAGCCCCTCTGTTTCTCGCCCTCTGTTTCAGCCCCTCTGTTTCTCGCCCTCTGTTTCTCGCCCTCTGTTTCAGCCCCTCTGTTTCAGCCCCTCTGTTTCAGCCCCTCTGTTTCAGCCCCTCTTTTTCAGCCTCTCTGTTTCAGCCCCTCTGTTTCAGCCCCTCTGTTTCAGCCCCTCTGTTTCTCGCCCTCTGTTTCTCGCCCTCTGTTTCAGCCCCTCTGTTTCTCGCCCACTGTTTCAGCCCCTCTGTTTCTCGCCCTCTGTTTCAGCCCCTCTGTTTCAGCCCCTCTGTTTCAGCCCCTATGTTTCAGCCCCACTGTTTCTCGCCCTCTTTTCAGCCCCTCTGTTTCAGCCCCTCTGTTTCTCGCCCTCTGTTTCAGCCCCTCTGTTTCAGCCCCTCTGTTTCAGCCCCTCTGTTTCAGCCCCTCTGTTTCTCGCCCTCTGTTTCTCGCCCTCTGTTTCAGCCACTCTTTTTCAGCCCCTCTGTTTCATCCCCTCTGTTTCAGCCCCTCTGTTTCAGGGCCTCTGTTTCAGCCCCTCTGTTTCTCGCCCTCTGTTTCTCGCCCTCTGTTTCTCGCTCTCTGTTTCACGCCCTCTGTTTCTCGCCCTCTGTTTCTCGCCCTCTGTTTCAGCCCCTCTGTTTCACCCCCTCTGTTTCAGCCCCTCTGTTTCTCGCCCTCTGTTTCTCGCCCTCTGTTTCTCGCCCTCTGTTTCAGCCCCTCTGTTTCAGCCCCTCTGTTTCTCGCCCTCTGTTTCTCGCCCTCTGTTTCAGCCCCTCTGTTTCAGCCCCTCTGTTTCAGCCCCTCTGTTTCAGCCTCACTGTTTGTCGCCCTCTTTTCAGCCCCTCTGTTTCTCGCCCTCTGTTTCTCGCCCTCTGTTTCTCGCTCTCTGTTTCTCGCCCTCTGTTTCTCGCCCTCTGTTTCTCGCCCTCTGTTTCTCGCCCTCTGTTTCAGCCCCTCTGTTTCAGCCCCTCTGTTTCAGACCCTCTGTTTCAGCCCCTCTGTTTCAGCCCCTCTGTTTCAGCCCCTCTGTTTCTCGCCCTTTGTTTCAGCCCCTCTGTTTCAGCCCCTCTGTTTCACCCCTCTGTTTCTCGCCCTCTGTTTCTCGCCCTCTGTTTCAGCCCCTCTGTTTCAGCCCCTCTGTTTCAGCCCCTCTGTTTCAGCCCCTCTGTTTCTCGCAATCTGTTTCTCGCCCTCTGTTTCTCGCCCTCTGTGTCTCACCCTCTGTTACAGCCCCTCTGTTTCAGCCCCTCTGTTTCAGCCCCTCTGTTTCAGCCCCACTGTTTAATCCCCTCTGTTTCTCGCCCTCTGATCTGCCCCTCTGTTTCTCGGCCTCTGTTTCACGCCCTCTGTTTCAGCTCCTCTGTTTCAGCCCCTCTGTTTCAGCCCCTCTGTTTCAGTCCCTCTTTTTCAGCTCCTCTGTTTCATGCCAATCTGTTTCAGCCCCTCTGTTTCTCGCCCTCTGTTTCAGCCCCTCTGTTTCTCGCCCTCTGTTTCAGCCCCTCTGGTCCAGCCCCTCTGTTTCAGCCCATCTGTTTCAGCCCCTCTGTTTCTCGCCCTCTGTTTCAGCCCCTCTCTTTCAGCCCCTCTGTTTCAGCCCCTCTGTTTCAGCCCCTCTGTTTCAGCCCCTCTGTTCCAGCCCCTCTGTTTCTCGCCCTCTGTTTCAGCCCCGCTGTTTCAGCCCCTCTGTTTCAGCCCCTCTGTTTCTCGCACTCTGTTTCTCGCCCTCTGTTTCTCGCACTCTATTTCAGCCACTCTGATTCAGCCCCTCTGTTACAGCCCCTCTGTTTCAGCCCCTCTGTTTCAGCCCCACTATTTAAGCCCCTCTGTTTCTCGCCCTCTGTTTCAGCCCCTCTGTTTCAGCCCCTCTGTTTCAGCCCCTATGTTTCAGCCCCACTGTTTCTCGCCCTCTTTTCAGCCCCTCTGTTTCAGCCCCTCTGTTTCTCGCCCTCTGTTTCAGCCCCTCTGTTTCAGCCCCTCTGTTTCAGCCCCTCTGTTTCAGCCCCTCAGTTTCTCGCCCTCTGTTTCTCGCCCTCTGTTTCAGCCCCTCTTTTTCAGCCCCGCTGTTTCAGCCCCTCTGTTTCAGCCCCTCTGTTTCAGGGCCTCTGTTTCAGCCCCTCTGTTTCTCGCCCTCTGTTTCTCGCCCTCTGTTTCTCGCTCTCTGTTTCACGCCCTCTGTTTCTCGCCCTCTGTTTCTCGCCCTCTGTTTCAGCCCCTCTGTTTCACCCCCTCTGTTTCAGCCCCTCTGTTTCTCGCCCTCTGTTTCTCGCCCTCTGTTTCTCGCCCTCTGTTTCAGCCCCTCTGTTTCAGCCCCTCTGTTTCTCGCCCTCTGTTTCTCGCCCTCTGTTTCATCCCCTCTGTTTCAGCCCCTCTGTTTCAGCCCCTCTGTTTCAGCCTCACTGTTTGTCGCCCTCTTTTCAGCCCCTCTGTTTCTCGCCCTCTGTTTCTCGCCCTCTGTTTCTCGCTCTCTGTTTCTCGCCCTCTGTTTCTCGCCCTCTGTTTCTCGCCCTCTGTTTCTCGCCCTCTGTTTCAGCCCCTCTGTTTCAGCCCCTCTGTTTCAGACCCTCTGTTTCAGCCCCTCTGTTTCAGCCCCTCTGTTTCAGCCCCTCTGTTTCTCGCCCTTTGTTTCAGCCCCTCTGTTTCAGCCCCTCTGTTTCACCCCTCTGTTTCTCGCCCTCTGTTTCTCGCCCTCTGTTTCAGCCCCTCTGTTTCAGCCCCTCTGTTTCAGCCCCTCTGTTTCAGCCCCTCTGTTTCTCGCAATCTGTTTCTCGCCCTCTGTTTCTCGCCCTCTGTGTCTCACCCTCTGTTACAGCCCCTCTGTTTCAGCCCCTCTGTTTCAGCCCCTCTGTTTCAGCCCCACTGTTTAATCCCCTCTGTTTCTCGCCCTCTGATCAGCCCCTCTGTTTCTCGGCCTCTGTTTCACGCCCTCTGTTTCAGCTCCTCTGTTTCAGCCCCTCTGTTTCAGCCCCTCTGTTTCAGCCCCTCTTTTTCAGCCACTCTGTTTCAGCCCATCTGTTTCAGCCCCTCTGTTTCTCGCCCTCTGTTTCAGCCCCTCTGTTTCTCGCACTCTGTTTCAGCCCCTCTGTTTCAGCCCCTCTGTTTCAGCGCATCTGTTTCAGCCCCTCTGTTTCTCGCCCTCTGTTTCAGCCCCTCTCTTTCAGCCCCTCTGTTTCAGCCCCTCTGTTTCAGCCCCTCTGTTTCAGCCCCTCTGTTCCAGCCCCTCTGTTTCTCGCCCTCTGTTTCAGCCCCGCTGTTTCGTCCACTCTGTTTCAGCCCCTCTGTTTCAGCCACTCTGTTTCTCGCCCTCTGTTTCTCGCTCTCTGATTCTCGCCCTCTTTTTCAGCCCCTCTGTTTCTCGCGCACTGTTTCAGCCCCTCTGTTTCTCGCCCTGTGTTTCAGTCCCTCTGTTTCAGCCCCTCTGTTTCAGCCCCTCTGTTTCAGCCCCTCTGTTTCTCGCCCTCTGTTTCAGCCCCTCTGTTTCAGCCCCTCTGTTTCTCGCCCTCTGTTTCAGCCCCTCTGTTTCAGCCCCTCTGTTTCAGCCCCTCTGTTTCAGCCCCTCTGTTTCAGCCCCTCTGCTTCTCGCCCTCTGTTTCTCGCCAGCTGTTTCGGCCCCTCTGCTTCAGCCCCTCTGTTTCAGCCCCACTGTTTCAGCCCCTCTGTTTCAGCCCCTCTGTTTCTCGCCCTCTGTTTCTCGCCCTCTGTTTCTCGCTCTCTGTTTCTCGCCCTCTGTTTCACGCCCTCTGTTTCTCGCCCTCTGTTTCTCGCCCTCTGTTTCAGCCCCTCTGTTTCAGCCCCTCTGTTTCAGACCCTCTGTTTCAGCCCCTCTGTTTCAGCCCCTCTGTTTCAGCCCCTCTGTTTCTCGCCCTTTGTTTCAGCCCCTCTGTTTCAGCCCCTCTGTTTCACCCCTCTGTTTCTCGCCCTCTGTTTCTCGCCCTCTGTTTCAGCCCCTCTGTTTCAGCCCCTCTGTTTCAGCCCCTCTGTTTCAGCCCCTCTGTTTCTCGAAATCTGTTTCTCGCCCTCTGTTTCTCGCCCTCTGTGTCTCACCCTCTGTTACAGCCCCTCTGTTTCAGCCCCTCTGTTTCAGCCCCTCTGTTTCAGCCCCACTGTTTAATCCCCTCTGTTTCTCGCCCTCTGATCAGCCCCTCTGTTTCTCGGCCTCTGTTTCACGCCCTCTGTTTCAGCTCCTCTGTTTCAGCCCCTCTGTTTCAGCCCCTCTGTTTCAGTCCCTCTTTTTCAGCCCCTCTGTTTCATGCCAATCTGTTTCAGCCCCTCTGTTTCTCGCCCTCTGTTTCAGCCCCTCTGTTTCTCGCCCTCTGTTTCAGCCCCTCTGGTCCAGCCCCTCTGTTTCAGCCCATCTGTTTCAGCCCCTCTGTTTCTCGCCCTCTGTTTCAGCCCCTCTCTTTCAGCCCCTCTGTTTCAGCCCCTCTGTTTCAGCCCCTCTGTTTCAGCCCCTCTGTTCCAGCCCCTCTGTTTCTCGCCAACTGTTTCAGCCCCTCTGTTTCAGCCCCTCTGTTTCAGCCCCTCTGTTTCTCGCACTCTGTTTCTCGCCCTCTGTTTCTCGCCCTCTATTTCAGCCACTCTGATTCAGCCCCTCTGTTACAGCCCCTCTGTTTCAGCCCCTCTGTTTCAGCCCCACTATTTAAGCCCCTCTGTTTCTCGCCCTCTGTTTCAGCCCCTCTGTTTCTCGCCCTCTGTTTCTCCCCCTCTGTTTCAGCCCCTCTGTTTCAGCCCCTCTGTTTCAGCCCCTCTGATTCAGCCCCTCTTTTTCAGCCTCTCTGTTTCAGCCCCTCTGTTTCAGCCCCTCTGTTTCAGCCCCTCTGTTTCTCGCTCTCTGTTTCTCGCCCTCTGATTCAGCCCCTCTGTTTCTCGCCCACTGTTTCAGCCCCTCTGTTTCTCGCCCTCTGTTTCAGCCCCTCTGTTTCAGCCCCTCTGTTTCAGCCCCTATGTTTCAGCCCCACTGTTTCTCGCCCTCTTTTCAGCCCCTCTGTTTCAGCCCCTCTGTTTCTCGCCCTCTGTTTCAGCCCCTCTGTTTCAGCCCCTCTGTTTCAGCCCCTCTGTTTCAGCCCCTCTGTTTCTCGCCCTCTGTTTCTCGCCCTCTGTTTCAGCCCCTCTTTTTCAGCCCCTCTGTTTCAGCCCCTCTGTTTCAGCCCCTCTGTTTCAGGGCCTCTGTTTCAGCCCCTCTGTTTCTCGCCCTCTGTTTCTCGCCCTCTGTTTCTCGCTCTCTGTTTCACGCCCTCTGTTTCTCGCCCTCTGTTTCTCGCCCTCTGTTTCAGCCCCTCTGTTTCACCCCCTCTGTTTCAGCCCCTCTGTTTCTCGCCCTCTGTTTCTCGCCCTCTGTTTCTCGCCCTCTGTTTCAGCCCCTCTGTTTCAGCCCCTCTGTTTCTCGCCCTCTGTTTCTCGCCCTCTGTTTCAGCCCCTCTGTTTCAGCCCCTCTGTTTCAGCCCCTCTGTTTCAGCCTCACTGTTTGTCGCCCTCTTTTCAGCCCCTCTGTTTCTCGCCCTCTGTTTCTCGCCCTCTGTTTCTCGCTCTCTGTTTCTCGCCCTCTGTTTCTCGCCCTCTGTTTCTCGCCCTCTGTTTCTCGCCCTCTGTTTCAGCCCCTCTGTTTCAGCCCCTCTGTTTCAGACCCTCTGTTTCAGCCCCTCTGTTTCAGCCCCTCTGTTTCAGCCCCTCTGTTTCTCGCCCTTTGTTTCAGCCCCTCTGTTTCAGCCCCTCTGTTTCACCCCTCTGTTTCTCGCCCTCTGTTTCTCGCCCTCTGTTTCAGCCCCTCTGTTTCAGCCCCTCTGTTTCAGCCCCTCTGTTTCAGCCCCTCTGTTTCTCGCAATCTGTTTCTCGCCCTCTGTTTCTCGCCCTCTGTGTCTCACCCTCTGTTACAGCCCCTCTGTTTCAGCCCCTCTGTTTCAGCCCCTCTGTTTCAGCCCCACTGTTTAATCCCCTCTGTTTCTCGCCCTCTGATCAGCCCCTCTGTTTCTCGGCCTCTGTTTCACGCCCTCTGTTTCAGCTCCTCTGTTTCAGCCCCTCTGTTTCAGCCCCTCTGTTTCAGTCCCTCTTTTTCAGCCCCTCTGTTTCATGCCAATCTTTTTGAGCCCCTCTGTTTCTCGCCCTCTGTTTCAGCCCCTCTGTTTCTCGCCCTCTGTTTCAGCCCCTCTGGTCCAGCCCCTCTGTTTCAGCCCATCTGTTTCAGCCCCTCTGTTTCTCGCCCTCTGTTTCAGCCCCTCTCTTTCAGCCCCTCTGTTTCAGCCCCTCTGTTTCAGCACCTCTGTTTAAGCCCCTCTGTTCCAGCCCCTCTGTTTCTCGCCCTCTGTTTCAGCCCCGCTGTTTCAGCCCCTCTGTTTCAGCCCCTCTGTTTCTCGCACTCTGTTTCTCGCCCTCTGTTTCTCGCCCTCTATTTCAGCCACTCTGATTCAGCCCCTCTGTTACAGCCCCTCTGTTTCAGCCCCTCTGTTTCAGCCCCACTATTTAAGCCCCTCTGTTTCTCGCCCTCTGTTTCAGCCCCTCTGTTTCTCGCCCTCTGTTTCTCGCCCTCTGTTTCAGCCCCTCTGTTTCAGCCCCTCTGTTTCAGCCCCTCTGTTTCAGCCCCTCTTTTTCAGCCTCTCTGTTTCAGCCCCTCTGTTTCAGCCCCTCTGTTTCAGCCCCTCTGTTTCTCGCTCTCTGTTTCTCGCCCTCTGTTTCAGCCCCTCTGTTTCTCGCCCACTGTTTCAGCCCCTCTGTTTCTCGCCCTCTGTTTCAGCCCCTCTGTTTCAGCCCCTCTGTTTCAGCCCCTATGTTTCAGCCCCACTGTTTCTCGCCCTCTTTTCAGCCCCTCTGTTTCAGCCCCTCTGTTTCTCGCCCTCTGTTTATGCCCCTCTGTTTCAGCCCCTCTGTTTCAGCCCCTCTGTTTCAGCCCCTCTGTTTCTCGCCCTCTGTTTCTCGCCCTCTGTTTCAGCCCCTCTTTTTCAGCCCCTCTGTTTCAGCCTCTCTGTTTCAGCCCCTCTGTTTCAGGGCCTCTGTTTCAGCCCCTCTGTTTCTCGCCCTCTGTTTCTCGCCCTCTGTTTCTCGCTCTCTGTTTCACGCCCTCTGTTTCTCGCCCTCTGTTTCTCGCCCTCTGTTTCAGCCCCTCTGTTTCACCCCCTCTGTTTCAGCCCCTCTGTTTCTCGCCCTCTGTTTCTCGCCCTCTGTTTCTCGCCCTCTGTTTCAGCCCCTCTGTTTCAGCCCCTCTGTTTCTCGCCCTCTGTTTCTCGCCCTCTGTTTCAGCCCCTCTGTTTCAGCCCCTCTGTTTCAGCCCCTCTGTTTCAGCCTCACTGTTTGTCGCCCTCTTTTCAGCCCCTCTGTTTCTCGCCCTCTGTTTCTCGCCCTCTGTTTCTCGCTCTCTGTTTCTCGCCCTCTGTTTCTCGCCCTCTGTTTCTCGCCCTCTGTTTCTCGCCCTCTGTTTCAGCCCCTCTGTTTCAGCCCCTCTGTTTCAGACCCTCTGTTTCAGCCCCTCTGTTTCAGCCCCTCTGTTTCAGCCCCTCTGTTTCTCGCCCTTTGTTTCAGCCCCTCTGTTTCAGCCCCTCTGTTTCACCCCTCTGTTTCTCGCCCTCTGTTTCTCGCCCTCTGTTTCAGCCCCTCTGTTTCAGCCCCTCTGTTTCAGCCCCTCTGTTTCAGCCCCTCTGTTTCTCGCAATCTGTTTCTCGCCCTCTGTTTCTCGCCCTCTGTGTCTCACCCTCTGTTACAGCCCCTCTGTTTCAGCCCCTCTGTTTCAGCCCATCTGTTTCAGCCCCACTGTTTAATCCCCTCTGTTTCTCGCCCTCTGATCAGCCCCTCTGTTTCTCGGCCTCTGTTTCACGCCCTCTGTTTCAGCTCCTCTGTTTCAGCCCCTCTGTTTCAGCCCCTCTGTTTCAGTCCCTCTTTTTCAGCCCCTCTGTTTCATGCCAATCTGTTTCAGCCCCTCTGTTTCTCGCCCTCTGTTTCAGCCCCTCTGTTTCTCGCCCTCTGTTTCAGCCCCTCTGGTCCAGCCCCTCTGTTTCAGCCCATCTGTTTCAGCTCCTCTGTTTCTCGCCCTCTGTTTCAGCCCCTCTCTTTCAGCCCCTCTGTTTCAGCCCCTCTGTTTCAGCCCCTCTGTTTCAGCCCCTCTGTTCCAGCCCCTCTGTTTCTCGCCGTCTGTTTCAGCCCCGCTGTTTCAGCCCCTCTGTTTCAGCCCCTCTGTTTCTCGCACTCTGTTTCTCGCCCTCTGTTTCTCGCCCTCTATTTCAGCCACTCTGATTCAGCCCCTCTGTTACAGCCCCTCTGTTTCAGCCCCTCTGTTTCAGCCCCACTATTTAAGCCCCTCTGTTTCTCGCCCTCTGTTTCAGCCCCTCTGTTTCTCGCCCTCTGTTTCTCGCCCTCTGTTTCAGCCCCTCTGTTTCAGCCCCTCTGTTTCAGCCCCTCTGTTTCAGCCCCTCTTTTTCAGCCTCTCTGTTTCAGCCCCTCTGTTTCAGCCCCTCTGTTTCAGCCCCTCTGTTTCTCGCTCTCTGTTTCTCGCCCTCTGTTTCAGCCCCTCTGTTTCTCGCCCACTGTTTCAGCCCCTCTGTTTCTCGCCCTCTGTTTCAGCCCCTCTGTTTCAGCCCCTCTGTTTCAGCCCCTATGTTTCAGCCCCACTGTTTCTCGCCCTCTTTTCAGCCCCTCTGTTTCAGCCCCTCTGTTTCTCGCCCTCTGTTTATGCCCCTCTGTTTCAGCCCCTCTGTTTCAGCCCCTCTGTTTCAGCCCCTCTGTTTCTCGCCCTCTGTTTCTGGCCCTCTGTTTCAGCCCCTCTTTTTCAGCCCCTCTGTTTCAGTCCCTCTGTTTCAGCCCCTCTGTTTCAGGGCCTCTGTTTCAGCCCCTCTGTTTCTCGCCCTCTGTTTCTCGCCCTCTGTTTCTCGCTCTCTGTTTCACGCCCTCTGTTTCTCGCCCTCTGTTTCTCGCCCTCTGTTTCAGCCCCTCTGTTTCACCCCCTCTGTTTCAGCCCCTCTGTTACTCGCCCTCTGTTTCTCGCCCTCTGTTTCTCGCCCTCTGTTTCAGCCCCTCTGTTTCAGCCCCTCTGTTTCTCGCCCTCTGTTTCTCGCCCTCTGTTTCAGCCCCTCTGTTTCAGCCCCTCTGTTTCAGCCCCTCTGTTTCAGCCTCACTGTTTCTCGCCCTCTTTTCAGCCCCACTGTTTCAGCCCCTCTGTTTCTCGCCCTCTGATTCAGCCCCTCTGTTTCAGCCCCTCTGTTTCAGCCCCTCTGTTTCTCGCACTCTGTTTCTCGCCCTCTGTTTCAGCCCCTCTTTTTCAGCAACTCTGTTTCAGCCCCTCTGTTTCTCGCCCTCTGTTTCTCGCCCTCTGTTTCTCGCCCTCTGTTTCAGCCCCTCTGTTTCACCCCCTCTGTTTCAGCCCCTCTGTTTCTCGCCCTCTGTTTCACGCCCTCTGTTTCTCGCCCTCTGTTTCAGCCCCTCTGTTTCAGCCCCTCTGTTTCAGCCACTCTGTTTCAGCCCCTCTGATTCACCCCCTCTGTTTCAGCCCCTCTGTTTCTCGCCCTCTGTTTCAGCCCCTCTGTTTCAGCTCCTCTGTTTCAGCCCCTCTGTTTCTCGCCCTCTGTTTCAGCCCCTCTGTTTCAGCCCCTCTGTTTCACCCCCTCTGTTTCAGTCCCTCTGTTTCAGCCCCACTCTTTCTCGCCCTCTGTTTCTCGCCCTCTGTTTCTCGCCCTCTGTTTCATCCCCTCTGTTTCAGCCCCTCTGTTTCAGACCCTCTGTTTCAGCCCCTCTGTTTCAGCCCCTCTTTTTCAGCCCCTCTGTTTCTCGCCCTCTGTTTCAGCCCCTCTGTTTCTCGCACTCTGTTTCTCGCCCTCTGTTTCTCGCCCTCT
Source organism: Stegostoma tigrinum (assembly GCF_030684315.1). Taxonomy (NCBI): domain Eukaryota; kingdom Metazoa; phylum Chordata; class Chondrichthyes; order Orectolobiformes; family Stegostomatidae; genus Stegostoma; species Stegostoma tigrinum. Next base: position 1,088,368 of record NW_026728048.1, on the reverse strand, counting down.
GTTTCTCGCCAACTGTTTCAGCCCCTCTGTTTCAGCCCCTCTGTTTCAAACCCTCTGTTTCTTGACCTCTGTTTCAGCCCCTCTGTTTCAGCCCCTCTGTTTCAGCCCCTCAGTTTCAGCCCCACTGTTTCTCGCCCTCTGTTTCTCGTCCTCTGTTTCAGCCCCTCTGTTTCAGCCACTCTGTTTCTCAACCTCTGTTTCAGCCCCTCTGTTTCTCGCCCTCTGTTTCAGCCCCTCTGTTTCAGCCCCTCTGTTTCAGCCACTCTGTTTCTCGCCCTCTGTTTCTCGCCCTCTGTTTCTCGCCCTCTGTTTCTCGCCCTCTGTTTCAGCCCCTCTGTTTCAGCCCCTCTGTTTCAGCCCCTCTGTTTCAGCTCCTCTGTTTCTAGCCCTCTGTTTCAGCCCCTCTGTTTCAGCCCCTCTGTTTCAACCCCTCTGTTTCAGCCCCTCTGTTTCAGCCCCTCTGTTTCAGCCCCTCTGTTTCACCCCCTCTGTTTCTCGCCCTCTGTTTCTCTCCCTCTGTTTCTCGCCCTCTGTTTCAGCACCTCTGTTTCAGCCCCTCTGTTTCAGCCCCTCTGTTTCAGCCCCACTGTTTAAGCCCCTCTGTTTCTCGCCCTCTGTTTCAGCCCCTCTGTTTCTCGCCCTCTGTTTCTCGCCCTCTGTTTCAGCCCCTCTGTTTCAGCCCCTCTGTTTCAGCCCCTCTGTTTCAGCCCCTCTTTTTCAGCCACTCTGTTTCAGCCCCTCTGTTTCAGCCCCTCTGTTTCTCGCCCTCTGTTTCTCGCTCTCTGTTTCTCGCCCTCTGTTTCAGCCCCTCTGTTTCTCGCCCAGTGTTTCAGCCCCTCTGTTTCTCGCCCTCTGTTTCAGCCCCTCTGTTTCAGCCCCTCTGTTTCAGCCCCACTGTTTCTCGCCCTCTTTTCACCCCCTCTGTTTCAGCCCCTCTGTTTCTCGCCCTCTGTTTCTGCCCCTCTGTTTCAGCCCCTCTGTTTCAGCCCCTCTGTTTCAGCCCCTCTGTTTATCGCCATCTGTTTCTCGCCCTCTGTTTCAGCCCCTCTGTTTCAGCCCCTCTGTTTCAGCCCCTCTGTTTCTCGCCCTCAGTTTCTCACCCTCTGTTTCTCGCTCTCTGTTTCACGCCCTCTGTTTTTCGCCCTCTGTTTCTCGCCCTCTGTTTCAGGCCCTCTGTTTCACCCCCTCTGTTTCAGCCCCTCTGTTTCTCGCCCTTTGTTTCTCGCCCTCTGTTTCTCGCCCTCTGTTTCAGCCCCTCTGTTTCAGCCCCTCTGTTTCAGCCCCACTGTTTCAGCCCCTCTGCTTCACCCCCTCTGTTTCAGCCCCTCTGTTTCTCGCCCTCTGTTTCAGCCCCTCTGTTTCAGCTCCTCTGTTTCAGCCTCTCTGTTTCTCGCCCTCTGTTTCAGCCCCACTGTTTCAGCCCCTCTGTTTCACTCCCTCTGTTTCAGCCCCTCTGTTTCAGCCCCTCTGTTTCAGCCCCACTCTTTCTCGCCCTCTGTTTCTCGCCCTCTGTTTCTCGCCATCTGTTTCAGCCCCTCTGTTTCTCGCCCACTGTTTCAGCCCCTCTGTTTCTCGCCCTCTGTTTCAGCCCCTCTGTTTCAGCCCCTCTGTTTCAGCCCCACTGTTTCTCGCCCTCTTTTCAGCCCCTCTGTTTCAGCCCCTCTGTTTCTCGCCCTCTGTTTCTGCCCCTCTGTTTCAGCCCCTCTGTTTCAGCCCCTCTGTTTCAGCCCCTCTGTTTATCGCCATCTGTTTCTCGCCCTCTGTTTCAGCCCCTCTGTTTCAGCCCCTCTGTTTCAGCCCCTCTGTTTCTCGCCCTCAGTTTCTCACCCTCTGTTTCTCGCTCTCTGTTTCACGCCCTCTGTTTCTCGCCCTCTGTTTCTCGCCCTCTGTTTCAGGCCCTCTGTTTCACCCCCTCTGTTTCAGCCCCTCTGTTTCTCGCCCTCTGTTTCTCGCCCTCTGTTTCTCGCCCTCTGTTTCAGCCCCTCTGTTTCAGCCCCTCTGTTTCAGCCCCACTGTTTCAGCCCCTCTGCTTCACCCCCTCTGTTTCAGCCCCTCTGTTTCTCGCCCTCTGTTTCAGCCCCTCTGTTTCAGCTCCTCTGTTTCAGCCTCTCTGTTTCTCGCCCTCTGTTTCAGCCCCTCTGTTTCAGCCCCTCTGTTTCACCCCCTCTGTTTCAGCCCCTCTGTTTCAGCCCCTCTGTTTCAGCCCCACTCTTTCTCGCCCTCTGTTTCTCGCCCTCTGTTTCTCGCCCTCTGTTTGAGCCCCTCTGTTTCAGCCCCTCTGTTTCAGCCCCTCTGTTTCAGCCCCTCTGTTTCTCGCCCTCTGTTTCAGCCCCTCTGTTTCAGCCCCTCTGTTTCAGCCCCTCTGTTTCTCGCCCTCTGTTTCTCGCCCTCTATTTCAGCCCCTCTGTTTCAGCCCCTCTGTTTCAGCCCCTCTGTTTCAGCCCCTCTGTTTCAGCCACTCTGTTTCTCGCCCTCTGTTTCTCGCCCTCTGTTTCTCGCCCTCTGTTTCAGCCCCTCTGTTTCAGCCCCTCTGTTTCAGCCCCTCTGTTTCAGCTCCTCTGTTTCTCGCCCTCTGTTTCAGCCCCTCTGTTTCAGCCCCTCTGTTTCAGCCCCTCTGTTTCAGCCACTCTGTTTCAGCTCCACTGTTTCAGCCCCTCTGTTTCTCGCCCTCTGTTTCTCTCCCTCTGTTTCTCGCCCTCTGTTTCAGCCCCTCTGTTTCAGCCCCTCTGTTTCAGCCAATCTGTTTCAGCCCCTCTGTTTCTCGCCCTCTGTTTCAGCCCCTCTGTTTCAGCCCCTCTGTTTCAGCCCCTCTGTTTCAGCCCCTCTCTTTCAGCCCCTCTGTTTCTCGCCCTCTGTTTAAGGCCCACTCTTTCTCGCCCTCTGTTTCTCGCCCTCTGTTTGTCGCCCTCTGTTTCAGCCCCTCTGTTTCAGCCCCTCTATTTCAGCCCCTTTGTTTCAGCCCCTCTGTTTCAGCCCCTCTGTTTCAGCTCCACTGTTTCAGCCCCTCTGTTTCTCGCACTCTGTTTCTCGCCCTCTGTTTCTCGCCCTCTGTTTCAGCCACTCTGATTCAGCCCCTCTGTTTCAGCCCCTCTGTTTCAGCCCCTCTGTTTCAGCCCCACTGTTTAAGCCCCTCTGTTTCTCGCCCTCTGTTTCAGCCCCTCTGTTTCTCGCCCTCTGTTTCTCGCCCTCTGTTTCAGCCCCTCTGTTTCAGCCCCTCAGTTTCAGCCCCTCTGTTTCGGCCCTTCTTTTTCAGCCACTCTGTTTCAGCCCCTCTGTTTCAGCCCCTCTGTTTCTCGCCCTCTGTTTCTCGCTCTCTGTTTCTCGCCCTCTGTTTCAGCCCCTCTGTTTCTCGCCCTCTGTTTCAGCCCCTCTGTTTCTCGCCCTCTGTTTCAGCCCCTCTGTTTCAGCCCCTCTCTTTCAGCCCCTCTCTTTCAGCCCCTCTGTTTCTCGCCCTCTGTTTCACCACTTCTGTTTCAGCCCCTCTGTTTCTCGCCCTCTGTTTCTGCCCCTCTGTTTCAGCCCCTCTGTTTCAGCCCCTCTGTTTCAGCCCCTCTGTTTCAGCCCCTCTGTTTCTCGCCCTCTGTTTCTCGCCCTCTGTTTCAGCCCCTCTGTTTCAGCCCCTCTGTTTCACCCCCTCTGTTTCAGCCCCTCTGTTTCTCGCCCTCAGTTTCTCACCCTCTGTTTCTCGCTCTCTGTTTCACGCCCTCTGTTTCTCGCCCTCTGTTTCTCGCCCTCTGTTTCAGGCCCTCTGTTTCACCCCCTCTGTTTCAGCCCCTCTGTTTCTCGCCCTCTGTTTCTCGCCCTCTGTTTCTCGCCCTCTGTTTCAGCCCCTCTGTTTCAGCCCCTCTGTTTCAGCCCCACTGTTTCAGCCCCTCTGCTTCACCCCCTCTGTTTCAGCCCCTCTGTTTCTCGCCCTCTGTTTCAGCCCCTCTGTTTCAGCTCCTCTGTTTCAGCCTCTCTGTTTCTCGCCCTCTGTTTCAGCCCCTCTGTTTCAGCCCCTCTGTTTCACCCCCTCTGTTTCAGCCCCTCTGTTTCAGCCCCTCTGTTTCAGCCCCACTCTTTCTCGCCCTCTGTTTCTCGCCCTCTGTTTCTCGCCCTCTGTTTCAGCCCCTCTGTTTCAGCCCCTCTGTTTCAGCCCCTCTGTTTCAGCCCCTCTGTTTCTCGCCCTCTGTTTCAGCCCCTCTGTTTCAGCCCCTCTGTTTCAGCCCCTCTGTTTCTCGCCCTCTGTTTCTCGCCCTCTATTTCAGCCCCTCTGTTTCAGCCCCTCTGTTTCAGCCCCTCTGTTTCAGCCCCTCTGTTTCAGCCACTCTGTTTCTCGCCCTCTGTTTCTCGCCCTCTGTTTCTCGCCCTCTGTTTCAGCCCCTCTGTTTCAGCCCCTCTGTTTCAGCCCCTCTGTTTCAGCTCCTCTGTTTCTCGCCCTCTGTTTCAGCCCCTCTGTTTCAGCCCCTCTGTTTCAGCCCCTCTGTTTCAGCCACTCTGTTTCAGCTCCACTGTTTCAGCCCCTCTGTTTCTCGCCCTCTGTTTCTCTCCCTCTGTTTCTCGCCCTCTGTTTCAGCCCCTCTGTTTCAGCCCCTCTGTTTCAGCCAATCTGTTTCAGCCCCTCTGTTTCTCGCCCTCTGTTTCAGCCCCTCTGTTTCAGCCCCTCTGTTTCAGCCCCTCTGTTTCAGCCCCTCTCTTTCAGCCCCTCTGTTTCTCGCCCTCTGTTTAAGGCCCACTCTTTCTCGCCCTCTGTTTCTCGCCCTCTGTTTGTCGCCCTCTGTTTCAGCCCCTCTGTTTCAGCCCCTCTATTTCAGCCCCTTTGTTTCAGCCCCTCTGTTTCAGCCCCTCTGTTTCAGCTCCACTGTTTCAGCCCCTCTGTTTCTCGCACTCTGTTTCTCGCCCTCTGTTTCTCGCCCTCTGTTTCAGCCACTCTGATTCAGCCCCTCTGTTTCAGCCCCTCTGTTTCAGCCCCTCTGTTTCAGCCCCACTGTTTAAGCCCCTCTGTTTCTCGCCCTCAGTTTCAGCCCCTCTGTTTCTCGCCCTCTGTTTCTCGCCCTCTGTTTCAGCCCCTCTGTTTCAGCCCCTCAGTTTCAGCCCCTCTGTTTCGGCCCTTCTTTTTCAGCCACTCTGTTTCAGCCCCTCTGTTTCAGCCCCTCTGTTTCTCGCCCTCTGTTTCTCGCTCTCTGTTTCTCGCCCTCTGTTTCAGCCCCTCTGTTTCTCGCCCTCTGTTTCAGCCCCTCTGTTTCTCGCCCTCTGTTTCAGCCCCTCTGTTTCAGCCCCTCTGTTTCAGCCCCTCTCTTTCAGCCCCTCTGTTTCTCGCCCTCTGTTTCACCGCTTCTGTTTCAGCCCCTCTGTTTCTCGCCCTCTGTTTCTGCCCCTCTGTTTCAGCCCCTCTGTTTCAGCCCCTCTGTTTCAGCCCCTCTGTTTCAGCCCCTCTGTTTCTCGCCCTCTGTTTCTCGCCCTCTGTTTCAGCCCCTCTGTTTCAGCCCCTCTGTTTCACCCCCTCTGTTTCAGCCCCTCTGTTTCTCGCCCTCTGTTTCTCGCCCTCTGTTTCTCGCTCTCTGTTTCTCGCCCTCTGTTTCTCGCCCTCTGTTTCTCGCCCTCTGTTTCAGCCCCTCTGTTTCACCCCCTCTGTTTCAGCCCCTCTGATTCTCGCCCTCTGTTTCTCGCCCTCTGTTTCTCGCCCTCTGTTTCTCGCCCTCTGTTTCAGCCCCTCTGTTTCAGCCCCTCTGTTTCACACCCTCAGTTTCAGCCCCTCTGTTTCTCGCCCTCTGTTTCAGCCCCTCTGTTTCAGCTCCTCTGTTTCAGCCCCTCTGTTTCTCGCCCTCTGTTTCAGCCCCTCTGTTTCAGCCCCTCTGTTTCAGCCCCTCTGTTTCAGCCTCACTGTTTCTCGCCCTCTTTTCAGCCCCACTGTTTCAGCCCCTCTGTTTCTCGCCCTCTGTTTCTGCCCCTCTGATTCAGCCCCTCTGTTTCAGCCCCTCTGTTTCAGCCCCTCTGTTTCTCGCCCTCTGTTTCTCGCCCTCTGTTTCAGCCGCTCTTTTTCAGCAACTCTGTTTCAGCCCCTCTGTTTCTCGCCCTCTGTTTCTCGCTCTCTGTTTCTCGCCCTCTGTTTCAGCCCCTCTGTTTCACCCCCTCTGTTTCAGCCCCTCTGTTTCTCGCCCTCTGTTTCACGCCCTCTGTTTCTCGCCCTCTGTTTCAGCCCCTCTGTTTCAGCCCCTCTGTTTCAGCCACTCTGTTTCAGCCCCTCTGATTCACCCCCTCTGTTTCAGCCCCTCTGTTTCTCGCCCTCTGTTTCAGCCCCTCTGTTTCAGCTCCTCTGTTTCAGCCCCTTGTTTCTCGCCCTCTGTTTCAGCCCCTCTGTTTCAGCCCCTCTGTTTCACCCCCTCTGTTTCAGTCCCTCTGTTTCAGCCCCACTCTTTCTCGCCCTCTGTTTCTCGCCCTCTGTTTCTCGCCCTCTGTTTCATCCCCTCTGTTTCAGCCCCTCTGTTTCAGACCCTCTGTTTCAGCCCCTCTGTTTCAGCCCCTCTTTTTCAGCCCCTCTGTTTCTCGCCCTCTGTTTCAGCCCCACTGTTTCAGCCCCTCTGTTTCAGACCCTCTGTTTCTCGCCCTCTGTCTCTCGCCCTCTATTTCAGCCCCTCTGTTTCAGCCCCTCTGTTTCAGCCCCTCTGTTTCAGCCCCTCTGTTTCTCGCACTCTGTTTCTCGCCCTCTGTTTCTCGCCCTCTGTTTCTCGCCAACTGTTTCAGCCCCTCTGTTTCAGCCCCTCTGTTTCAAACCCTCTGTTTCTTGACCTCTGTTTCAGCCCCTCTGTTTCAGCCCCTCAGTTTCAGCCCCTCAGTTTCAGCCCCACTGTTTCTCGCGCTCTGTTTCTCGTCCTCTGTTTCAGCCCCTCTGTTTCAGCCACTCTGTTTCTCAACCTCTGTTTCAGCCCCTCTGTTTCTCGCCCTCTGTTTCAGCCCCTCTGTTTCAGCCCCTCTGTTTCAGCCACTCTGTTTCTCGCCCTCTGTTTCTCGCCCTCTGTTTCTCGCCCTCTGCTTCTCGCCCTCTGTTTCAGCCCCTCTGTTTCAGCCCCTCTGTTTCAGCCCCTCTGTTTCAGCTCCTCTGTTTCTAGCCCTCTGTTTCAGCCCCTCTGTTTCAGCCCCTCTGTTTCAACCCCTCTGTTTCAGCCCCTCTGTTTCAGCCCCTCTGTTTCAGCCCCTCTGTTTCACCCCCTCTGTTTCTCGCCCTCTGTTTCTCTCCCTCTGTTTCTCGCCCTCTGTTTCAGCACCTCTGTTTCAGCCCCTCTGTTTCAGCCCCTCTGTTTCAGCCCCACTGTTTAAGCCCCTCTGTTTCTCGCCCTCTGTTTCAGCCCCTCTGTTTCTCGCCCTCTGTTTCTCGCCCTCTGTTTCAGCCCCTCTGTTTCAGCCCCTCTGTTTCAGCCCCTCTGTTTCAGCCCCTCTTTTTCAGCCACTCTGTTTCAGCCCCTCTGTTTCAGACCCTCTGTTTCTCGCCCTCTGTTTCTCGCTCTCTGTTTCTCGCCCTCTGTTTCAGCCCCTCTGTTTCTCGCCCAGTGTTTCAGCCCCTCTGTTTCTCGCCCTCTGTTTCAGCCCCTCTGTTTCAGCCCCTCTGTTTCAGCCCCACTGTTTCTCGCCCTCTTTTCACCCCCTCTGTTTCAGCCCCTCTGTTTCTCGCCCTCTGTTTCTGCCCCTCTGTTTCAGCCCCTCTGTTTCAGCCCCTCTGTTTATCGCCATCTGTTTCTCGCCCTCTGTTTCAGCCCCTCTGTTTCAGCCCCTCTGTTTCAGCCCCTCTGTTTCTCGCCCTCAGTTTCTCACCCTCTGTTTCTCGCTCTCTGTTTCACGCCCTCTGTTTTTCGCCCTCTGTTTCTCGCCCTCTGTTTCAGGCCCTCTGTTTCACCCCCTCTGTTTCAGCCCCTCTGTTTCTCGCCCTCTGTTTCTCGCCCTCTGTTTCTCGCCCTCTGTTTCAGCCCCTCTGTTTCAGCCCCTCTGTTTCAGCCCCACTGTTTCAGCCCCTCTGCTTCACCCCCTCTGTTTCAGCCCCTCTGTTTCTCGCCCTCTGTTTCACCCCCTCTTTTTCAGCTCCTCTGTTTCAGCCTCTCTGTTTCTCGCCCTCTGTTTCAGCCCCTCTGTTTCAGCCCCTCTGTTTCACTCCCTCTGTTTCAGCCCCTCTGTTTCAGCCCCTCTGTTTCAGCCCCACTCTTTCTCGCCCTCTGTTTCTCGCCCTCTGTTTCTCGCCCTCTGTTTCAGCCCCTCTGTTTCTCGCCCACTGTTTCAGCCCCTCTGTTTCTCGCCCTCTGTTTCAGCCCCTCTGTTTCAGCCCCTCTGTTTCAGCCCCACTGTTTCTCGCCCTCTTTTCAGCCCCTCTGTTTCAGCCCCTCTGTTTCTCGCCCTCTGTTTCTGCCCCTCTGTTTCAGCCCCTCTGTTTCAGCCCCTCTGTTTCAGCCCCTCTGTTTATCGCCATCTGTTTCTCGCCCTCTGTTTCAGCCCCTCTGTTTCAGCCCCTCTGTTTCAGCCCCTCTGTTTCTCGCCCTCAGTTTCTCACCCTCTGTTTCTCGCTCTCTGTTTCACGCCCTCTGTTTCTCGCCCTCTGTTTCTCGCCCTCTGTTTCAGGCCCTCTGTTTCACCCCCTCTGTTTCAGCCCCTCTGTTTCTCGCCCTCTGTTTCTCGCCCTCTGTTTCTCGCCCTCTGTTTCAGCCCCTCTGTTTCAGCCCCTCTGTTTCAGCCCCACTGTTTCAGCCCCTCTGCTTCACCCCCTCTGTTTCAGCCCCTCTGTTTCTCGCCCTCTGTTTCAGCCCCTCTGTTTCAGCTCCTCTGTTTCAGCCTCTCTGTTTCTCGCCCTCTGTTTCAGCCCCTCTGTTTCAGCCCCTCTGTTTCACCCCCTCTGTTTCAGCCCCTCTGTTTCAGCCCCTCTGTTTCAGCCCCACTCTTTCTCGCCCTCTGTTTCTCGCCCTCTGTTTCTCGCCCTCTGTTTCAGCCCCTCTGTTTCAGCCCCTCTGTTTCAGCCCCTCTGTTTCAGCCCCTCTGTTTCTCGCCCTCTGTTTCAGCCCCTCTGTTTCAGCCCCTCTGTTTCAGCCCCTCTGTTTCTCGCCCTCTGTTTCTCGCCCTCTATTTCAGCCCCTCTGTTTCAGCCCCTCTGTTTCAGCCCCTCTGTTTCAGCCCCTCTGTTTCAGCCACTCTGTTTCTCGCCCTCTGTTTCTCGCCCTCTGTTTCTCGCCCTCTGTTTCAGCCCCTCTGTTTCAGCCCCTCTGTTTCAGCCCCTCTGTTTCAGCTCCTCTGTTTCTCGCCCTCTGTTTCAGCGCCTCTGTTTCAGCCCCTCTGTTTCAGCCCCTCTGTTTCAGCCACTCTGTTTCAGCTCCACTGTTTCAGCCCCTCTGTTTCTCGCCCTCTGTTTCTCTCCCTCTGTTTCTCGCCCTCTGTTTCAGCCCCTCTGTTTCAGCCCCTCTGTTTCAGCCAATCTGTTTCAGCCCCTCTGTTTCTCGCCCTCTGTTTCAGCCCCTCTGTTTCAGCCCCTCTGTTTCAGCCCCTCTGTTTCAGCCCCTCTCTTTCAGCCCCTCTGTTTCTCGCCCTCTGTTTAAGGCCCACTCTTTCTCGCCCTCTGTTTCTCGCCCTCTGTTTGTCGCCCTCTGTTTCAGCCCCTCTGTTTCAGCCCCTCTATTTCAGCCCCTTTGTTTCAGCCCCTCTGTTTCAGCCCCTCTGTTTCAGCTCCACTGTTTCAGCCCCTCTGTTTCTCGCACTCTGTTTCTCGCCCTCTGTTTCTCGCCCTCTGTTTCAGCCACTCTGATTCAGCCCCTCTGTTTCAGCCCCTCTGTTTCAGCCCCTCTGTTTCAGCCCCACTGTTTAAGCCCCTCTGTTTCTCGCCCTCTGTTTCAGCCCCTCTGTTTCTCGCCCTCTGTTTCTCGCCCTCTGTTTCAGCCCCTCTGTTTCAGCCCCTCAGTTTCAGCCCCTCTGTTTCCGCCCTTCTTTTTCAGCCACTCTGTTTCAGCCCCTCTGTTTCAGCCCCTCTGTTTCTCGCCCTCTGTTTCTCGCTCTCTGTTTCTCGCCCTCTGTTTCAGCCCCTCTGTTTCTCGCCCTCTGTTTCAGCCCCTCTGTTTCTCGCCCTCTGTTTCAGCCCCTCTGTTTCAGCCCCTCTGTTTCAGCCCCTCTCTTTCAGCCCCTCTGTTTCTCGCCCTCTGTTTCACCACTTCTGTTTCAGCCCCTCTGTTTCTCGCCCTCTGTTTCTGCCCCTCTGTTTCAGCCCCTCTGTTTCAGCCCCTCTGTTTCAGCCCCTCTGTTTCAGCCCCTCTGTTTCTCGCCCTCTGTTTCTCGCCCTCTGTTTCAGCCCCTCTGTTTCAGCCCCTCTGTTTCACCCCCTCTGTTTCAGCCCCTCTGTTTCTCGCCCTCTGTTTCTCGCCCTCTGTTTCTCGCTCTCTGTTTCTCGCCCTCTGTTTCTCGCCCTCTGTTTCTCGCCCTCTGTTTCAGCCCCTCTGTTTCACCCCCTCTGTTTCAGCCCCTCTGATTCTCGCCCTCTGTTTCTCGCCCTCTGTTTCTCGCCCTCTGTTTCTCGCCCTCTGTTTCAGCCCCTCTGTTTCAGCCCCTCTGTTTCACACCCTCAGTTTCAGCCCCTCTGTTTCTCGCCCTCTGTTTCAGCCCCTCTGTTTCAGCTCCTCTGTTTCAGCCCCTCTGTTTCTCGCCCTCTGTTTCAGCCCCTCTGTTTCAGCCCCTCTGTTTCACCCCCTCTGTTTCAGCCCCTCTGTTTCAGCCCCTCTGTTTCAGCCCCACTCTTTCTCGCCCTCTGTTTCTCGCCCTCTGTTTCTCGCCCTCTGTTTCAGCCCCTCTGTTTCAGCCCCTCTGTTTCAGACCCTCTGTTTCAGCCCCTCTGTTTCAGCCCCTCTGTTTCAGCCCCTCTGTTTCTCGCCCTCTGTTTCAGCCCCTCTGTTTCAGCCCCTCTGTTTCACCCCTCTGTTTCTCGCCCTCTGTTTCTCGCCCTCTGTTTCAGCCCCTCTGTTTCAGCCCCTCTGTTTCAGCCTCTCTGTTTCAACCCCTCTGTTTCTCGCAATCTGTTTCTGGCCCTTTGTTTCTCGCCCTCTGTTTCTCGCCCTCTGTTTCAGCCCCTCTGTTTCAGCCCCTCTGTTTCAGCAACACTGTTTAATCCCCGCTGTTTCTCGCCCTCTGATCAGCCCCTCTGTTTCTCGGCCTCTGTTTCTCGCCCTCTGTTTCAGCCCCTCTGTTTCAGCCCCTCTGTTTCAGCCCCTCTGTTTCAGCCCCTCTTTTTCAGCCCCTCTGTTTCAGCCCCTCTGTTTCAGCCCCACTGTTTCTCGCCCTCTGATTCAGCCACTCTGTTTCTCGAACTCTGTTGCAGCCCCTCTGTTTCAGCCCCTCTGTTTCAGCCCATCTATTTAAGCCCCTCTGTTTCAGCCCCTCTGTTTCAGCCCCTTTGTTTCAGCCCCTCTGTTTCAGCCCCTCTGTTTCAGCTCCACTGTTTCAGCCCCTCTGTTTCTCGCACTCTGTTTCTCGCCCTCTGTTTCTCGCCCTCTGTTTCAGCCACTCTGATTCAGCCCCTCTGTTTCAGCCCCTCTGTTTCAGCCCCTCTGTTTCAGCCCCACTGTTTAATCCCCTCTGTTTCAGCCCCTCTGTTTCACCCCTCTGTTTCTCGCCCTCTGTTTCTCGCCCTCTGTTTCAGCCACTCTGTTTCATCCCCTCTGTTTCAGCCCCTCTGTTTCAGCCCCTCTTTTTCAGCCACTCTGTTTCAGCCCCTCTGTTTCAGCCCCTCTGTTTCTCGCCCTCTCTTTCAGCCCCTCTGTTTCAGCCCCTCTGTTTCTCGCCCTCTGTTTCTGCCCCTCTGTTTCAGCCCCTCTGTTTCAGCCCCTCTGTTTCAGCCCCTCTGTTTCAGCCCCTCTGTTTCTCGCCCTCTGTTTCTCGCCCTCTGTTTCAGCCCCTCTGTTTCAGCCCCTCTGTTTCAGCCCCTCTGTTTCAGCCCCTCTGTTTCAGCCCATCTATTTAAGCCCCTCTGTTTCAGCCCCTCTGTTTCAGCCCCTTTGTTTCAGCCCCTCTGTTTCAGCCCCTCTGTTTCAGCTCCACTGTTTCAGACCCACTGTTTCTCGCACTCTGTTTCTCGCCCTCTGTTTCTCGCCCTCTGTTTCAGCCACTCTGATTCAGCCCCTCTGTTTCAGCCCCTCTGTTTCAGCCCCTCTGTTTCAGCCCCACTGTTTAATCCCCTCTGTTTCTCGCCCTCTGTTTCAGCCCCTCTGTTTCTCGCCCTCTGTTTCTCGCCCTCTGTTTCAGCCACTCTGTTTCATCCCCTCTGTTTCAGCCCCTCTGTTTCAGCCCCTCTTTTTCAGCCACTCTGTTTCAGCCCCTCTGTTTCAGCCCCTCTGTTTCTCGCCCTCTCTTTCAGCCCCTCTGTTTCAGCCCCTCTGTTTCTCGCCCTCTGTTTCTGCCCCTCTGTTTCAGCCCCTCTGTTTCAGCCCCTCTGTTTCAGCCCCTCTGTTTCAGCCCCTCTGTTTCTCGCCCTCTGTTTCTCGCCCTCTGTTTCAGCCCCTCTGTTTCAGCCCCTCTGTTTCAGCCCCTCTGTTTCACCCCCTCTGTTTCAGCCCCTCTGTTTCTCGCCCTCTGTTTCTCGCCCTCTGTTTCTCGCTCTCTGTTTCTCGCCCTCTGTTTCTCACCCTCTGTTTCTCGCCCTCTGTTTCAGCCCCTCTGTTTCACCCCCTCTGTTTCAGCCACTCTGTTTTTCGCCCTCTGTTTCACGCCCTCTGTTGCAGCCCCTCTGTTTCAGCCCTTCTGTTTCAGCCCCTCTGTTTCACCCCCTCTGTTTCAGCCCCTGTTTCTCGCTCTCTGTTTCAGCCCCTCGGTTTCAGCTCCTCTGTTTCAGCCCCTCTGTTTCTCGCCCTCTGTTTCAGCCCCTCTGTTTCAGCCCCTCTGTTTCAGCCCCACTCTTTCTCGCCCTCTGTTTCTCGCCCTCTGTTTCTCGCCCTCTGTTTCAGCCCCTCTGTTTCAGCCCCTCTGTTTCAGACCCTCTGTTTCAGCCCCTCTGTTTCAGCCCCTCTGTTTCAGCCCCTCTGTTTCTCGCCCTCTGTTTCAGCCCCTCTGTTTCAGCCCCTCTGTTTCACCCCTCTGTTTCTCGCTCTCTGTTTCTCGCCCTCTGTTTCAGCACCTCTGTTTCACCCCCTCTGTTTCAGCCCCTCTGTTTCAGCCCCTCTGTTTCTCGCAATCTGTTTCTCGCCCTCTGTTTCTCGCCCTCTGTTTCTCGCCCTCTGTTTCAGCCCCTCTGTTTCAGCCCCTCTGTTTCAGCCCCTCTGTTTCAGCCAAACTGTTTAATCCCCGCTGTTTCTCGCCCTCTGATCAGCCCCTCTGTTTCTCGGCCTCTGTTTCTCGCCCTCTGTTTCAGCCCCTCTGTTTCAGCCCCTCTGTTTCAGCCCCTCTGTTTCAGCCCCTCTTTTTCAGCCCCTCTGTTTCAGCCCCTCTGTTTCAGCCCCACTGTTTCTCGCCCTCTGTTTCAGCCCCTCTGTTTCTCGAACTCTGTTTCAGCCCCTCTGTTTCAACCCCTCTGTTTCAGCCCATCTGTTTCAGCCCCTCTGTTTCTCGCCCTCTGTTTCAGCCCCTCTCTTTCAGCCCCTCTGTTTCAGCCCCTCTGTTTCAGCACCCCTGTTTCAGCCCCTCTGTTCCAGCCCCTCTGTTTCTCGCCCTCTGTTTCAGCCCCGCTGTTTCAGCCCCTCTGTATCAGCCCCTCTGTTTCTCGCACTCTGTTTCTCGCCCTCTGTTTCTCGCCCTCTGTTTCAGCCACTCTGATTCAGCCCCGCTGTTTCAGCCCCTCTGTATCAGCCCCTCTGTTTCTCGCACTCTGTTTCTCGCCCTCTGTTTCTCGCCCTCTGTTTCAGCCACTCTGATTCAGCCCCTCTGTTTCAGCCCCTCTGTTTCAGCCCCACTGTTTAAGCCCCTCTGTTTCTCGCCCTCTGTTTCAGCCCCTCTGTTTCTCGCCCTCTGTTTCTCGCCCTCTGTTTCAGCCCCTCTGTTTCAGCCCCTCTGTTTCAGCCCCTCTGTTTCAGCCCCTCTTTTTCAGCCACTCTGTTTCAGCCCCTCTGTTTCAGCCCCTCTGTTTCTCGCCCTCTGTTTCTCGCTCTCTCTTTCTCGCCCTCTGTTTCAGCCCCTCTGTTTCTCGCCCACTGTTTCAGCCCCTCTGTTTCTCGCCCTCTGTTTCAGCCCCTCTGTTTCAGCCCCTCTGTTTCAGCCCCACTGTTTCTCGCCCTCTTTTCAGCCCGTCTGTTTCAGCCCCTCTGTTTCTCGCCCTCTGTTTCAGCCCCTCTGTTTCAGCCCCTCTGTTTCAGCCCCTCTGTTTATCGCCATCAGTTTCTCGCCATCTGTTTCTCGCCCTCTGTTTCAGCCCCTCTGTTTCAGCCCCTCTGTTTCAGCCCCTCTGTTTCTCGCCCTCAGTTTCTCACCCTCTGTTTCTCGCTCTCTGTTTCACGCCCTCTGTTTCTCGCCCTCTGTTTCTCGCCCTCTGTTTCAGGCCCTCTGTTTCACCCCCTCTGTTTCAGCCCCTCTGTTTCTCGCCCTCTGTTTCTCGCCCTCTGTTTCTCGCCCTCTGTTTCAGCCCCTCTGTTTCAGCCCCTCTGTTTCAGCCCCACTGTTTCAGCCCCTCTGCTTCACCCCCTCTGTTTCAGCCCCTCTGTTTCTCGCCCTCTGTTTCAGCCCCTCTGTTTCAGCTCCTCTGTTTCAGCCTCTCTGTTTCTCGCCCTCTGTTTCAGCCCCTCTGTTTCAGCCCCTCTGTTTCACCCCCTCTGTTTCAGCCCCTCTGTTTCAGCCCCTCTGTTTAAGCCCCACTCTTTCTCGCCCTCTGTTTCTCGCCCTCTGTTTCTCGCCCTCTGTTTCAGCCCCTCTGTATCAGCCCCTCTGTTTCTCGCCCTCTGTTTCTCGCCCTCTGTTTCTCGCCAACTGTTTCAGCCCCTCTGTTTCAGCCCCTCTGTTTCAGCCCCTCTGTTTCAGCCCCTCTGTTTCTCGCCCTCTGTTTCTCGCCCTCTATTTCAGCCCCTCTGTTTCAGCCCCTCTGTTTCAGCCCCTCTGTTTCAGCCCCTCTGTTTCAGCCCCACTGTTTCTCGCCCTCTTTTCACCCCCTCTGTTTCAGCCCCTCTGTTTCTCGCCCTCTGTTTCTGCCCCTCTGTTTCAGCCCCTCTGTTTCAGCCCCTCTGTTTCAGCCCCTCTGTTTATCGCCATCTGTTTCTCGCCCTCTGTTTCAGCCCCTCTGTTTCAGCCCCTCTGTTTCAGCCCCTCTGTTTCTCGCCCTCAGTTTCTCACCCTCTGTTTCTCGCTCTCTGTTTCACGCCCTCTGTTTTTCGCCCTCTGTTTCTCGCCCTCTGTTTCAGGCCCTCTGTTTCACCCCCTCTGTTTCAGCCCCTCTGTTTCTCGCCCTCTGTTTCTCGCCCTCTGTTTCTCGCCCTCTGTTTCAGCCCCTCTGTTTCAGCCCCTCTGTTTCAGCCCCACTGTTTCAGCCCCTCTGCTTCACCCCCTCTGTTTCAGCCCCTCTGTTTCTCGCCCTCTGTTTCAGCCCCTCTGTTTCAGCTCCTCTGTTTCAGCCTCTCTGTTTCTCGCCCTCTGTTTCAGCCCCTCTGTTTCAGCCCCTCTGTTTCACTCCCTCTGTTTCAGCCCCTCTGTTTCTCGCCCTCTGTTTCAGCCCCACTCTTTCTCGCCCTCTGTTTCTCGCCCTCTGTTTCTCGCCCTCTGTTTCAGCCCCTCTGTTTCTCGCCCACTGTTTCAGCCCCTCTGTTTCTCGCCCTCTGTTTCAGCCCCTCTGTTTCAGCCCCTCTGTTTCATCCCCACTGTTTCTCGCCCTCTTTTCAGCCCCTCTGTTTCAGCCCCTCTGTTTCTCGCCTTCTGTTTCTGCCCCTCTGTTTCAGCCCCTCTGTTTCAGCCCCTCTGTTTCAGCCCCTCTGTTTATCGCCATCTGTTTCTCGCCCTCTGTTTCAGCCCCTCTGTTTCAGCCCCTCTGTTTCAGCCCCTCTGTTTCTCGCCCTCAGTTTCTCACCCTCTGTTTCTCGCTCTCTGTTTCACGCCCTCTGTTTCTCGCCCTCTGTTTCTCGCCCTCTGTTTCAGGCCCTCTGTTTCACCCCCTCTGTTTCAGCCCCTCTGTTTCTCGCCCTCTGTTTCTCGCCCTCTGTTTCTCGCCCTCTGTTTCAGCCCCTCTGTTTCAGCCCCTCTGTTTCAGCCCCACTGTTTCAGCCCCTCTGCTTCACCCCCTCTGTTTCAGCCCCTCTGTTTCTCGCCCTCTGTTTCAGCCCCTCTGTTTCAGCTCCTCTGTTTCAGCCTCTCTGTTTCTCGCCCTCTGTTTCAGCCCCTCTGTTTCAGCCCCTCTGTTTCACCCCCTCTGTTTCAGCCCCTCTGTTTCAGCCCCTCTGTTTCAGCCCCACTCTTTCTCGCCCTCTGTTTCTCGCCCTCTGTTTCTCGCCCTCTGTTTCAGCCCCTCTGTTTCTGCCCCTCTGTTTCAGCCCCTCTGTTTCAGCCCCTCTGTTTCTCGCCCTCTGTTTCAGCCCCTCTGTTTCAGCCCCTCTGTTTCAGCCCCTCTGTTTCTCGCCCTCTGTTTCTCGCCCTCTATTTCAGCCCCTCTGTTTCAGCCCCTCTGTTTCAGCCCCTCTGTTTCAGCCCCTCTGTTTCAGCCACTCTGTTTCTCGCCCTCTGTTTCTCGCCCTCTGTTTCTCGCCCTCTGTTTCAGCCCCTCTGTTTCAGCCCCTCTGTTTCAGCCCCTCTGTTTCAGCTCCTCTGTTTCTCGCCCTCTGTTTCAGCCCCTCTGTTTCAGCCCCTCTGTTTCAGCCCCTCTGTTTCAGCCACTCTGTTTCAGCTCCACTGTTTCAGCCCCTCTGTTTCTCGCCCTCTGTTTCTCTCCCTCTGTTTCTCGCCCTCTGTTTCAGCCCCTCTGTTTCAGCCCCTCTGTTTCAGCCAATCTGTTTCAGCCCCTCTGTTTCTCGCCCTCTGTTTCAGCCCCTCTGTTTGAGCCCCTCTGTTTCAGCCCCTCTGTTTCAGCCCCTCTCTTTCAGCCCCTCTGTTTCTCGCCCTCTGTTTAAGGCCCACTCTTTCTCGCCCTCTGTTTCTCGCCCTCTGTTTGTCGCCCTCTGTTTCAGCCCCTCTGTTTCAGCCCCTCTATTTCAGCCCCTTTGTTTCAGCCCCTCTGTTTCAGCCCCTCTGTTTCAGCTCCACTGTTTCAGCCCCTCTGTTTCTCGCACTCTGTTTCTCGCCCTCTGTTTCTCGCCCTCTGTTTCAGCCACTCTGATTCAGCCCCTCTGTTTCAGCCCCTCTGTTTCAGCCCCTCTGTTTCAGCCCCACTGTTTAAGCCCCTCTGTTTCTCGCCCTCTGTTTCAGCCCCTCTGTTTCTCGCCCTCTGTTTCTCGCCCTCTGTTTCAGCCCCTCTGTTTCAGCCCCTCAGTTTCAGCCCCTCTGTTTCCGCCCTTCTTTTTCAGCCACTCTGTTTCAGCCCCTCTGTTTCAGCCCCTCTGTTAATCGCCCTCTGTTTCTCGCTCTCTGTTTCTCGCCCTCTGTTTCAGCCCCTCTGTTTCTCGCCCTCTGTTTCAGCCCCTCTGTTTCTCGCCCTCTGTTTCAGCCCCTCTGTTTCAGCCCCTCTGTTTCAGCCCCTCTCTTTCAGCCCCTCTGTTTCTCGCCCTCTGTTTCACCACTTCTGTTTCAGCCCCTCTGTTTCTCGCCCTCTGTTTCTGCCCCTCTGTTTCAGCCCCTCTGTTTCAGCCCCTCTGTTTCAGCCCCTCTGTTTCAGCCCCTCTGTTTCTCGCCCTCTGTTTCTCGCCCTCTGTTTCAGCCCCTCTGTTTCAGCCCCTCTGTTTCACCCCCTCTGTTTCAGCCCCTCTGTTTCTCGCCCTCTGTTTCTCGCCCTCTGTTTCTCGCTCTCTGTTTCTCGCCCTCTGTTTCTCGCCCTCTGTTTCTCGCCCTCTGTTTCAGCCCCTCTGTTTCACCCCCTCTGTTTCAGCCCCTCTGATTCTCGCCCTCTGTTTCTCGCCCTCTGTTTCTCGCCCTCTGTTTCTCGCCCTCAGTTTCAGCCCCTCTGTTTCTCGCCCTCTGTTTCAGCCCCTCTGTTTCAGCTCCTCTGTTTCAGCCCCTCTGTTTCTCGCCCTCTGTTTCAGCCCCTCTGTTTCAGCCCCTCTGTTTCACCCCCTCTGTTTCAGCCCCTCTGTTTCAGCCCCTCTGTTTCAGCCCCACTCTTTCTCGCCCTCTGTTTCTCGCCCTCTGTTTCTCGCCCTCTGTTTCAGCCCCTCTGTTTCAGCCCCTCTGTTTCAGACCCTCTGTTTCAGCCCCTCTGTTTCAGCCCCTCTGTTTCAGCCCCTCTGTTTCTCGCCCTCTGTTTCAGCCCCTCTGTTTCAGCCCCTCTGTTTCACCCCTCTGTTTCTCGCCCTCTGTTTCTCGCCCTCTGTTTCAGCCCCTCTGTTTCAGCCCCTCTGTTTCAGCCTCTCTGTTTCAACCCCTCTGTTTCTCGCAATCTGTTTCTCGCCCTTTGTTTCTCGCCCTCTGTTTCTCGCCCTCTGTTTCAGCCCCTCGGTTTCAGCCCCTCTGTTTCAGCAACACTGTTTAATCCCCGCTGTTTCTCGCCCTCTGATCAGCCACTCTGTTTCTCGGCCTCTGTTTCTCGCCCTCTGTTTCAGCCCCTCTGTTTCAGCCCCTCTGTTTCAGCCCCTCTGTTTCAGCCCCTCTTTTTCAGCCCCTCTGTTTCAGCCCCTCTGTTTCAGCCCCACTGTTTCTCGCCCTCTGTTTCAGCCCCTCTGTTTCTCGAACTCTGTTTCAGCCCCTCTGTTTCAGCCCCTCTGTTTCAGCCCATCTATTTAAGCCCCTCTGTTTCAGCCCCTCTGTTTCAGCCCCTTTGTTTCAGCCCCTCTGTTTCAGCCCCTCTGTTTCAGCTCCACTGTTTCAGCCCCACTGTTTCTCGCACTCTGTTTCTCGCCCTCTGTTTCTCGCCCTCTGTTTCAGCCACTCTGATTCAGCCCCTCTGTTTCAGCCCCTCTGTTTCAGCCTCTCTGTTTCAGCCCCACTGTTTAATCCCCTCTGTTTCAGCCCCTCTGTTTCACCCCTCTGTTTCTCGCCCTCTGTTTCTCGCCCTCTGTTTCAGCCACTCTGTTTCATCCCCTCTGTTTCAGCGCCTCTGTTTCAGCCCCTCTTTTTCAGCCACTCTGTTTCAGCCCCTCTGTTTCAGCCCCTCTGTTTCTCGCCCTCTCTTTCAGCCCCTCTGTTTCAGCCCCTCTGTTACTCGCCCTCTGTTTCTGCCCCTCTGTTTCAGCCCCTCTGTTTCAGCCCCTCTGTTTCAGCCCCTCTGTTTCAGCCCCTCTGTTTCTCGCCCTCTGTTTCTCGCCCTCTGTTTCAGCCCCTCTGTTTCAGCCCCTCTGTTTCAGCCCCTCTGTTTCAGCCCCTCTGTTTCAGCCCATCAATTTAAGCCCCTCTGTTTCAGCCCCTCTGTTTCAGCCCCTTTGTTTCAGCCCCTCTGTTTCAGCCCCTCTGTTTCAGCTCCACTGTTTCAGCCCCACTGTTTCTCGCACTCTGTTTCTCGCCCTCTGTTTCTCGCCCTCTGTTTCAGCCACTCTGATTCAGCCCCTCTGTTTCAGCCCCTCTGTTTCAGCCCCTCTGTTTCAGCCCCACTGTTTAATCCCCTCTGTTTCTCGCCCTCTGTTTCAGCCCCTCTGTTTCTCGCCCTCTGTTTCTCGCCCTCTGTTTCAGCCACTCTGTTTCATCCCCTCTGTTTCAGCCCCTCTGTTTCAGCCCCTCTTTTTCAGCCACTCTGTTTCAGCCCCTCTGTTTCAGCCCCTCTGTTTCTCGCCCTCTCTTTCAGCCCCTCTGTTTCAGCCCCTCTGTTTCTCGCCCTCTGTTTCTGCCCCTCTGTTTCAGCCCCTCTGTTTCAGCCCCTCTGTTTCAGCCCCTCTGTTTCAGCCCCTCTGTTTCTCGCCCTCTGTTTCTCGCCCTCTGTTTCAGCCCCTCTGTTTCAGCCCCTCTGTTTCAGCCCCTCTGTTTCACTCCCTCTGTTTCAGCCCCTCTGTTTCTCGCCCTCTGTTTCTCGCCCTCTGTTTCTCGCTCTCTGTTTCTCGCCCTCTGTTTCTCACCCTCTGTTTCTCGCCCTCTGTTTCAGCGCCTCTGTTTCACCCCCTCTGTTTCAGCCCCTCTGTTTTTCGCCCTCTGTTTCTCGCCCTCTGTTGCAGCCCCTCTGTTTCAGCCCTTCTGTTTCAGCCCCTCTGTTTCACCCCCTCTGTTTCAGCCCCTGTTTCTCGCTCTCTGTTTCAGCCCCTCGGTTTCAGCTCCTCTGTTTCAGCCCCTCTGTTTCTCGCCCTCTGTTTCAGCCCCTCTGTTTCAGCCCCTCTGTTTCAGCCCCACTCTTTCTCGCCCTCTGTTTCTCGCCCTCTGTTTCTCGCCCTCTGTTTCAGCCCCTCTGTTTCAGCCCCTCTGTTTCAGACCCTCTGTTTCAGCCCCTCTGTTTCAGCCCCTCTGTTTCAGCCCCTCTGTTTCTCGCCCTCTGTTTCAGCCCCTCTGTTTCAGCCCCTCTGTTTCACCCCTCTGTTTCTCGCTCTCTGTTTCTCGCCCTCTGTTTCAGCACCTCTGTTTCACCCCCTCTGTTTCAGCCCCTCTGTTTCAGCCCCTCTGTTTCTCGCAATCTGTTTCTCGCCCTCTGTTTCTCGCCCTCTGTTTCTCGCCCTCTGTTTCAGCCCCTCTGTTTCAGCCCCTCTGTTTCAGCCCCTCTGTTTCAGCCAAACTGTTTAATCCCCGCTGTTTCTCGCCCTCTGATCAGCCCCTCTGTTTCTCGGCCTCTGTTTCTCGCCCTCTGTTTCAGCCCCTCTGTTTCAGCCCCTCTGTTTCAGCCCCTCTGTTTCAGCCCCTCTTTTTCAGCCCCTCTGTTTCAGCCCCTCTGTTTCAGCCCCACTGTTTCTCGCCCTCTGTTTCAGCCCCTCTGTTTCTCGAACTCTGTTTCAGCCCCTCTGTTTCAGCCCCTCTGTTTCAGCCCATCTGTTTCAGCCCCTCTGTTTCTCGCCCTCTGTTTCAGCCCCTCTCTTTCAGCCCCTCTGTTTCAGCCCCTCTGTTTCAGCCCCCCTGTTTCAGCCCCTCTGTTCCAGCCCCTCTGTTTCTCGCCCTCTGTTTCAGCCCCGCTGTTTCAGCCCCTCTGTATCAGCCCCTCTGTTTCTCGCACTCTGTTTCTCGCCCTCTGTTTCTCGCCCTCTGTTTCAGCCACTCTGATTCAGCCCCTCTGTTTCAGCCCCTCTGTTTCAGCCCCACTGTTTTAGCCCCTCTGTTTCTCGCCCTCTGTTTCAGCCCCTCTCTTTCTCGCCCTCTGTTTCTCGCCCTCTGTTTCAGCCCCTCTGTTTCAGCCCCTCTGTTTCAGCCCCTCTGTTTCAGCCCCTCTTTTTCAGCCACTCTGTTTCAGCCCCTCTGTTTCAGCCCCTCTGTTTCTCGCCCTCTGTTTCTCGCTCTCTCTTTCTCGCCCTCTGTTTCAGCCCCTCTGTTTCTCGCCCACTGTTTCAGCCCCTCTGTTTCTCGCCCTCTGTTTCAGCCCCTCTGTTTCAGCCCCTCTGTTTCAGCCCCACTGTTTCTCGCCCTCTTTTCAGCCCGTCTGTTTCAGCCCCTCTGTTTCTCGCCCTCTGTTTCAGCCCCTCTGTTTCAGCCCCTCTGTTTCAGCCCCTCTGTTTATCGCCATCAGTTTCTCGCCATCTGTTTCTCGCCCTCTGTTTCAGCCCCTCTGTTTCAGCCCCTCTGTTTCAGCCCCTTTGTTTCTCGCCCTCAGTTTCTCACCCTCTGTTTCTCGCTCTCTGTTTCACGCCCTCTGTTTCTCGCCCTCTGTTTCTCGCCCTCTGTTTCAGGCCCTCTGTTTCACCCCCTCTGTTTCAGCCCCTCTGTTTCTCGCCCTCTGTTTCTCGCCCTCTGTTTCTCGCCCTCTGTTTCAGCCCCTCTGTTTCAGCCCCTCTGTTTCAGCCCCACTGTTTCAGCCACTCTGCTTCACCCCCTCTGTTTCAGCCCCTCTGTTTCTCGCCCTCTGTTTCAGCCCCTCTGTTTCAGCTCCTCTGTTTCAGCCTCTCTGTTTCTCGCCCTCTGTTTCAGCCCCTCTGTTTCAGCCCCTCTGTTTCACCCCCTCTGTTTCAGCCCCTCTGTTTCAGCCCCTCTGTTTAAGCCCCACTCTTTCTCGCCCTCTGTTTCTCGCCCTCTGTTTCTCGCCCTCTGTTTCAGCCCCTCTGTTTCAGCCCCTCTGTTTCTCGCCCTCTGTTTCTCGCCCTCTGTTTCTCGCCAACTGTTTCAGCCCCTCTGTTTCAGCCCCTCTGTTTCAGCCCCTCTGTTTCAGCCCCTCTGTTTCTCGCCCTCTGTTTCTCGACCTCTATTTCAGCCCCTCTGTTTCAGCCCCTCTGTTTCAGCCCCTCTGTTTCAGCCCCTCTGTTTCAGCCACTCTGTTTCTCGCCCTCTGTTTCTCGCCCTCTGTTTCTCGCCCTCTGTTTCAGCCCCTCTGTTTCAGCCCCTCTGTTTCAGCCCCTCTGTTTCAGCTCCTCTGTTTCTCGCCCTCTGTTTCAGCCCCTCTGTTTCAGCCCCTCTGTTTCACCCCCTCTGTTTCAGCCACTCTGTTTCAGCTCCACTGTTTCAGCCCCTCTGTTTCTCGCCCTCTGTTTCTCTCCCTCTGTTTCTCGCCCTCTGTTTCAGCCCCTCTGTTTCAGCCCCTCTGTTTCAGCCAATCTGTTTCAGCCCCTCTGTTTCTCGCCCTCTGTTACAGCCCCTCTGTTTCAGCCCCTCTGTTTCAGCCCCTCTGTTTCTCGCCCTCTGTTTCAGCCCCTCTGTTTCAGCCCCTCTGTTTCTCGCCCTCTGTTTCAGCCCCGCTGTTTCAGCCCCTCTGTTTCAACCCCTCTGTTTCTCGCACTCTGTTTCTCGCCCTCTGTTTCTCGCCCTCTGTTTCAGCCACTCTGATTCAGCCCCTCTGTTTCAGCCCCTCTGTTTCAGCCCCTCTGTTTCAGCCCCACTGTTTAATCCCCTCTGTTTCTCGTACTCTGTTTCAGCCACTCTGTTTCAGCCCCTCTGTTTCTCAGCCTCTGTTTCAGCCCCTCTGTTTCTCGCCCTCTGTTTCAGCCCCTCTGTTTCAGCCCCTCTGTTTCAGCCTCTCTGTTTCAGCCACTCTGTTTCTCGCCCTCTGTATCTCGCCCTCTGTTTCTCGCCCTCTGTTTCTCGGCCACTGTTTCAGCCCCTCTGTTTCAGCCCCTCTGTTGCAGCCCCTCTGTTTCAGCTCCTCTGTGTCTCGCCCTCTGTTTCAGCCCCTCTGTTTCAGCCCCTCTGTTTCACCCCCTCTGTTTCAGCCCCTCTGTTTTAGAACCACTCTTTCTCGCCCTCTGTTTGTCGCCCACTGTTTGTCGCCCTCTGTTTCAGCCCCTCTGTTTCAGCCCCTCTGTTTCAGCCCCTCTGTTTCAGCTCCACTGCTTCAGCCCCTCTGTTTCTCGCCCTCTGTTTCAGCCCCTCTGTTTCTCGCCCTCTGGTTCAGCCCCTCTGTTTCAGCCCCTCTGTTTCAGCCCCTCTGTTTCAGCCCCACTGTTTAAGCCCCTCTGTTTCTCGCCCTCTCTTTCAGCCCCTCTGTTTCTCGCCCTCTGTTTCTCGCCCTCTGTTTCAGCCCCTCTGTTTCAGCCCCTCTGTTTCAGCCCCTCTGTTTCAGCCCCTCTGTTTCTCGCCCTCTGATTCTCGCTCTCTGTTTCTCGCCCTCTGTTTCAGCCCCTCTGTTTCTCGCGCAATGTTTCAGCCCCTCTGTTTCTCGCCCTCTGTTTCAGCCCCTCTGTTTCAGCCCCTCTGTTTCAGCCCCACTGTTTCAGCCCCTCTGTTTCTCGCCCTCTGTTCAGCCCCTCTGTTTCAGCCCCTCTGTTTCTCGCCCTCTGTTTCTGCCCCTCTGTTTCAGCCCCTCTGTTTCAGCCCCTCTGTTTCAGCCCCTCTGTTTCTCGCCCTCTGTTTCAGCCCCTCTGTTTCAGCCCCTGTGTTTCAGCCCCTCTGTTTCAGCCGCTCTGTTTCAGCCCCTCTGTTTCTCGCCCTCTGTTTCTCGCCCTCTGTTTCTCGCTCTCTGTTTCTCGCCCTCTGTTTCTCGCCCTCTGTTTCTCGCCCTCTGTTTCTCGCCAACTGTTTCAGCCCTCTGTTTCAGCCCCTCTGTTTCAGACCCTCTGTTTCAGCCCCTCAGTTTCAGCCCCTCTGTTTCAGCCCCTCTGTTTCTCGCCCTCTGTTTCAGCCCCTCTGTTTCAGCCCCTCTGTTTCACCCCTCTGTTTCACGCCCTCTGTTTCTCGCCCTCTTTTTCACCCCTCTGTTTCAGCCCCTCTGTTTCAGCCCCACTGTTTCAGCCCCTCTGTTTCAGCCCCTCTGTTTCAGCACCTCTGTTTCAGCCCCTCTGTTTCACCCCTCTGTTTCACGCCCTCGGTTTCCCGCCCTCTGTTTCAGCCCCTCTGTTTCAGCCCCTCTGTTTCAGCCAATCTGTTTCAGCCCCACTCTTTCTCGCCCTCTGTTTCTCGCCCTCTGTTTCTCGCCCTCTGTTTCAGCCCCTCTGTTTCAGCCCCTCTGTTTCAGCCCCTCTGTTTCAGCCCCTCTGTTTCTCGCCCTCTGTTTCAGCCCCTCTGTTTCAGCCCCTCTGTTTCCCGCCCTCTGTTTCTCGCCCTCTATTTCAGCCCCTCTGTTTCAGCCCCTGTTTCAGCCCCTCTGTTTCAGCCCCTCTGTTTCAGCCACTCTGTTTCTCGCCCTCTGTTTCTCGCCCTCTGTTTCTCGCCCTGTGTTTCTCGCCCTCTGTTTCAGCCCCTCTGTTTCAGCCCCTCTGTTTCAGCCCCTCTGTTTCTGCTCCTCTGTTTCTCGCCCTCTGTTTCAGCCCCTCTGTTTCAGCGCCTCTGTTTCAGCCCCTCTGTTTCAGCCACTATGTTTCAGCTCCACTGTTTCAGCCCCTCTGTTTCTCGCCCTCTGTTTCTCTCCCTCTGTTTCTCGCCCTCTGTTTCAGCCCCTCTGTTTCAGCCCCTCTGTTTCAGCCAATCTGTTTCAGCCCCTCTGTTTCTGGCCCTCTGTTTCAGCCCCTCTCTTTCAGCCCCTCTGTTTCAGCCCCTCTGTTTCTCGCCCTCTGTTTCAGCCCCTCTGTTTCAGCCCCTCTGTTTCTCGCCCTCTGTTTCAGCCCCGCTGTTTCAGCCCCTCTGTTTCAGCCCCTCTGTTTCTCGCACTCTGTTTCTCGCCCTCTGTTTCTCGCCCTCTGTTTCAGCCACTCTGATTCAGCCCCTCTGTTCCAGCCCCTCTGTTTCAGCCCCTCTGTTTCAGCCCCACTGTTTAAGCCCCTCTGTTTCTCGTACTCTGTTTCAGCCCCTCTGTTTCAGCCCCTCTGTTTCTCAGCCTCTGTTTCAGCCCCTCTGTTTCTCGCCCTCTGTTTCAGCCCCTCTGTTTCAGCCCCTCTGTTTCAGCCACTCTGTTTCAGCCACTCTGTTTCTCGCCCTCTGATTCTCGCCCTCTGTTTCTCGCCCTCTGTTTCTCGCCCTCTGTTTCAGCCCCTCTGTTTCAGCCCCTCTGTTTCAGCCCCTCTGTTTCAGCTCCTCTGTTTCTCGCCCTCTGTTTCAGCCCCTCTGTTTCAGCCCCTCTGTTTCAGCCCCTCTGTTTCAGCCCCTCTGTTTCAGCCCCTCTGTTTCAGCTCCACTGTTTCAGCCCCTCTGTTTCTCGGCCTCTGTTTCAGCCCCTCTGTTTCTCGCCCTCTGGTTCAGCCCCTCTGTTTCAGCCCCTCTGTTTCAGCCCCTCTGTTTCAGACCCTCTGTTTCAGCCCCTCTGTTTCAGCCCCACTGTTTAAGCCCCTCTGTTTCTCGCTCTCTCTTTCAGCCCCTCTGTTTCTCGCCTTCTGTTTCTCGCCCTCTGTTTCAGCCCCTCTGTTTCAGCCCCTCTGTTTCAGCCCCACTGTTTCAGCCCGTCTTTTTCAGCCACTCTGTTTCAGCCCCACTGTTTCAGCCCCTCTGTTTCTCGCCCTCTGTTACTCGCTCTCTGTTTCTCGCCCTCTGTTTCAGCCAATCTGTTTCTCGCGCACTGTTTCAGCCCCTCTGTTTCTCGCCCTGTGTTTTAGCCCCTCTGTTTCAGCCCCTCTCTTTCAGCCCCTCTGTTTCAGCCCCTCTGTTTCTCGCCCTCTGTTCAGCCCCTCTGTTTCAGCCCCTCTGTTTCTCGCCCTCTGATTCTGCCCCTCTGTTTCAGCCCCTCTGTTTCAGCCCCTCTGTTTCAGCCCCTCTGTTTCTCGCCCTCTGTTTCTCGCCCTCTGTTTCATCCCATCTGTTTCAGCCCCTCTGTTTCAGCCCCTCTGTTTCAGCCCCTCTGTTTCAGCCACTCTGTTTCTCGCCCTCTGTTTCTCGCCCTCTGTTTCTCGCCCTCTGTTTCTCGCCCTCTGTTTCAGCCCCTCTGTTTCAGCCCCTCTGTTTCAGACCCTCTGTTTCAGCCCCTCTGTTTCAGCCCCTCTGTTTCAGCCCCTCTGTTTCTCGCCCTCTGTTTCAGCCCCTCTGTTTCAGCCCCTCTGTTTCACCCCTCTGTTTCTCGCCCTCTGTTTCTCGCCCACTGTTTCAGCCCCTCTGTTTCAGCCCCTCTGTTTCAGCCCCTCTGTTTCAGCCCCTCTGTTTCTCGCAATCTGTTTCTCGCCCTCTGTTTCTCGCCCTCTGTTTCAGGCCCTCTGTTTCAGCCCCGCTGTTTCAGCCACTCTTTTCAGCCCCACTGTTTAATCCCCTCTGTTTCTCGCCCTCTGATCAGCCCCTCTGTTTCTCGGCCTCTGTTTCTTGCCCACTGTTTCAGCCCCTCTGTTTCAGCCCCTCTGTTTCAGGCCCTCTGTTTCAGCCCCTCTTTTCCAGCCCCTCTGTTTCAGCCCATCTGTTTCAGCCCCTCTGTTTCTCGCCCTCTGTTTCAGCCCCACTGTTTCTCGCCCTCTGTTTCAGCCCCTCTGTTTCAGCCCCTCTGTTTCAGCCCATCTGTTTCAGCCCCTCTGTTTCTCGCCCTCTGTTTCAGCCCCTCTCTTTCAGCCCCTCTGTTTCAGCCCCTCTGTTTCAGCCCCTCTGTTTTCTGCCCCTCTGTTCCAGCCCCTCTGTTTCTCGCCCTCTGTTTCAGCCCCGCTGTTTCATCCACTCTGTTTCAGCCCCTCTGTTTCAGCCCCTCTGTTTCTCGCCCTCTGTTTCTCGCCCTCTGTTTCTCGCCCTCTGTTTCTCGCACTCTGTTTCTCGCTCTCTGTTTCTCGCCCTCTGTTTCAGCCCCTCTGTTTCAGCCCCTCTGTTTCAGCCAATCTGTTTCAGCCCCTCTGTTTCTCGCCCTCTGTTTCAGCCCCTCTGTTTCAGCCCCTCTGTTTCAGCCCCTCTGTTTCTCGCCCTCTGTTTCAGCCCCTCTGTTTCAGCCCCTCTGTTTCTCGCCCTCTGTTTCTCTCCCTCTGTTTCTCGCCCTCTGTTTCAGCCCCTCTGTTTCAGCCCCTCTGTTTCAGCCAATCTGTTTCAGCCCCTCTGTTTCTCGCCCTCTGTTTCAGCCCCTCTGTTTCAGCCCCTCTGTTTCAGCCCCTCTGTTTCTCGCCCTCTGTTTCAGCCCCTCTGTTTCAGCCCCTCTGTTTCTCGCCCTCTGTTTCAGCCCCGCTGTTTCAGCCCCTCTGTTTCAACCCCTCTGTTTCTCGCACTCTGTTTCTCGCCCTCTGTTTCTCGCCCTCTGTTTCAGCCACTCTGATTCAGCCCCTCTGTTTCAGCCCCTCTGTTTCAGCCCCTCTGTTTCAGCCCCACTGTTTAAGCCCCTCAGTTTCTCTTACTCTGTTTCAGCAACTCTGTTTCAGCCCCTCTGTTTCTCAGCCTCTGTTTCAGCCCCTCTGTTTCTCGCCCTCTGTTTCAGCCCCTCTGTTTCAGCCCCTCTGTTTCAGCCTCTCTGTTTCAGCCACTCTGTTTCTCGCCCTCTGTATCTCGCCCTCTGTTTCTCGCCCTCTGTTTCTCGGCCACTGTTTCAGCCCCTCTGTTTCAGCCCCTCTGTTGCAGCCCCTCTGTTTCAGCTCCTCTGTGTCTCGCCCTCTGTTTCAGCCCCTCTGTTTCAGCCCCTCTGTTTCACCCCCTCTGTTTCAGCCCCTCTGTTTTAGAACCACTCTTTCTCGCCCTCTGTTTGTCGCCCTCTGTTTGTCGCCCTCTGTTTCAGCCCCTCTGTTTCAGCCCCTCTGTTTCAGCCCCTATGTTTCAGCTCCACTGTTTCAGCCCCTCTGTTTCTCGCCCTCTGTTTCAGCCCCTCTGTTTCTCGCCCTCTGGTTCAGCCCCTCTGTTTCAGCCCCACTGTTTCAGCCCCTCTGTTTCAGCCCCTCTGTTTCAGCCCCACTGTTTAAGCCCCTCTGTTTCTCGCCCTCTCTTTCAGCCCCTCTGTTTCTCGCCCTCTGTTTCTCGCCCTCTGTTTCTCTCCCTCTGTTTCTCGCCCTCTGTTTCAGCCCCTCTGTTTCAGCCCCTCTGTTTCTCGCCCTCTGTTTCTCGCTCTCTGTTTCTCGCCCTCTGTTTCAGCCCCTCTGTTTCTCGCGCAATGTTTCAGCCCCTCTGTTTCTCGCCCTCTGTTTCAGCCCCTCTGTTTCAGCCCCTCTGTTTCAGCCCCTCTGTTTCAGCCCCTCTGTTTCTCGGCCTCTGTTCAGCCCCTCTGTTTCAGCCCCTCTGTTTCTCGCCCTCTGTTTCTGCCCCTCTGTTTCAGCCCCTCTGTTTCAGCCCCTCTGTTTCAGCCCCTCTGTTTCTCGCCCTCTGTTTCTCGCCCTCTGTTTCAGCCCCTCTGTTTCAGCCCCTGTGTTTCAGCCCCTCTGTTTCAGCCCCTCTGTTTCAGCCCCTCTGTTTCTCGCCCTCTGTTTCTCGCCCTCTGTTTCTCGCTCTCTGTTTCTCGCCCTCTGTTTCTCGCCCTCTGTTTCTCGCCCTCTGTTTGTCGCCAACTGTTTCAGCCCTCTGTTTCAGCCCCTCTGTTTCAGACCCTCTGTTTCAGCCCCTCTGTTTCAGCCCCTCTGTTTCAGCCCCTCTGTTTCTCGCCCTCTGTTTCAGCCCCTCTGTTTCAGCCCCTCTGTTTCACATCTCTGTTTCACGCCCTCTGTTTCTCGCCCTCTGTTTCAGCCCCTCTGTTTCAGCCCCTCTGTTTCAGCCCCACTGTTTCAGCCCCTCTGTTTCAGCCCCTCTGTTTCAGCCCCTCTGTTTCAGCCCCTCTGTTTCACCCCTCTGTTTCACGCTCTCAGTTTCCCGCCCTCTGTTTCAGCCCCTCTGTTTCAGCCCCTCTGTTTCAGCCAATCTGTTTCAGCCCCACTCTTTCTCGCCCTCTGTTTCTCGCCCTCTGTTTCTCGCCCTCTGTTTCAGCCCCTCTGTTTCAGCCCCTCTGTTTCAGCCCCTCTGTTTCAGCCCCTCTGTTTCTCGCCCTCTGATTCAGCCCCTCTGTTTCAGCCCCTCTGTTTCAGCCCCTCTGTTTCTCGCCCTCTGTTTCTCGCCCTCTATTTCAGCCCCTCTGTTTCAGCCCCTCTGTTTCAGCCCCTCTGTTTCAGCCCCTCTGTTTCAGCCACTCTGTTTCTCGCCCTCTGTTTCTCGCCCTCTGTTTCTCGCCCTGTGTTTCTCGCCCTCTGTTTCAGCCCCTCTGTTTCAGCCCCTCTGTTTCAGCCCCTCTGTTTCTGCTCCTCTGTTTCTCGCCCTCTGTTTCAGCCCCTCTGTTTCAGCGCCTCTGTTTCAGCCCCTCTGTTTCAGCCACTATGTTTCAGCTCCACTGTTTCAGCCCCTCTGTTTCAGCCCCTCTGTTTCAGCCAATCTGTTTCAGCCCCTCTGTTTCTGGCCCTCTGTTTCAGCCCCTCTCTTTCAGCCCCTCTGTTTCTCGCCCTCTGTTTCTCGCCCTCTGTTTCAGCCCCTCTGTTTCAGCCCCTCTGTTTCTCGCCCTCTGTTTCAGCCCCGCTGTTTCAGCCCCTCTGTTTCAGCCCCTCTGTTTCTCGCACTCTGTTTCTCGCCCTCTGTTTCTCGCCCTCTGTTTCAGCCACTCTGATTCAGCCCCTCTGTTCCAGCCCCTCTGTTTCAGCCCCTCTGTTTCAGCCCCACTGTTTAAGCCCCTCTGTTTCTCGTACTCTGTTTCAGCCCCTCTGTTTCAGCCCCTCTGTTTCTCAGCCTCTGTTTCAGCCCCTCTGTTTGTCGCCCTCTATTTCAGCCCCTCTGTTTCAGCCCCTCTGTTTCAGCCACTCTGTTTCAGCCACTCTGTTTCTCGCCCTCTGATTCTAGCCCTCTGTTTCTCGCCCTCTGTTTCTCGCCCTCTGTTTCAGCCCCTCTGTTTCAGCCCCTCTGTTTCAGCCCCTCTGTTTCAGCTCCTCTGTTTCTCGCCCTCTGTTTCAGCCCCTCTGTTTCAGCCCCTCTGTTTCACCCCCTCTGTTTCAGCCCCTCTGTTTTAGACCCACTCTTTCTCGCCCTCTGTTTCTCGCCCTCTGTTTGTCGTCCTCTGTTTCAGCCCCTCTGTTTCAGCCCCTCTGTTTCAGCCCCTCTGTTTCAGCTCCACTGTTTCAGCCCCTCTGTTTCTCGGCCTCTGTTTCAGCCCCTCTGTTTCTCGCCCTCTGGTTCAGCCCCTCTGTTTCAGCCCCTCTGTTTCTGCCCCTCTGTTTCAGACCCTCTGTTTCAGCCCCTCTGTTTCAGCCCCACTGTTTAAGCCCCTCTGTTTCTCGCTCTCTCTTTCAGCCCCTCTGTTTCTCGCCTTCTGTTTCTCGCCCTCTGTTTCAGCCCCTCTGTTTCAGCCCCTCTGTTTCAGCCCCACTGCTTCAGCCCGTCTTTTTCAGCCACTCTGTTTCAGCCCCTCTGTTTCAGACCCTCTGTTTCTCGCCCTCTGTTACTCGCTCTCTGATTTCTCGCCCTCTGTTTCAGCCCCTCTGTTTCTCGCGCACTGTTTCAGCCCCTCTGTTTCTCGCCCTGTGTTTTAGCCCCTCTGTTTCAGCCCCTCTCTTTCAGCCCCTCTGTTTCAGCCCCTCTGTTTCTCGCCCTCTGTTTCAGCCCCTCTGTTTCAGCCCCTCTGTTTCACATCTCTGTTTCACGCCCTCTGTTTCTCGCCCTCTGTTTCAGCCCCTCTGTTTCAGCCCCTCTGTTTCAGCCCCACTGTTTCAGCCCCTCTGTTTCAGCCCCTCTGTTTCAGCCCCTCTGTTTCAGCCCCTCTGTTTCACCCCTCTGTTTCACGCTCTCAGTTTCCCGCCCTCTGTTTCAGCCCCTCTGTTTCAGCCCCTCTGTTTCAGCCAATCTGTTTCAGCCCCACTCTTTCTCGCCCTCTGTTTCTCGCCCTCTGTTTCTCGCCCTCTGTTTCAGCCCCTCTGTTTCAGCCCCTCTGTTTCAGCCCCTCTGTTTCAGCCCCTCTGTTTCTCGCCCTCTGATTCAGCCCCTCTGTTTCAGCCCCTCTGTTTCAGCCCCTCTGTTTCTCGCCCTCTGTTTCTCGCCCTCTATTTCAGCCCCTCTGTTTCAGCCCCTCTGTTTCAGCCCCTCTGTTTCAGCCCCTCTGTTTCAGCCACTCTGTTTCTCGCCCTCTGTTTCTCGCCCTCTGTTTCTCGCCCTGTGTTTCTCGCCCTCTGTTTCAGCCCCTCTGTTTCAGCCCCTCTGTTTCAGCCCCTCTGTTTCTGCTCCTCTGTTTCTCGCCCTCTGTTTCAGCCCCTCTGTTTCAGCGCCTCTGTTTCAGCCCCTCTGTTTCAGCCACTATGTTTCAGCTCCACTGTTTCAGCCCCTCTGTTTCTCGCCCTCTGTTTCTCTCCCTCTGTTTCTCGCCCTCTGTTTCAGCCCCTCTGTTTCAGCCCCTCTGTTTCAGCCAATCTGTTTCAGCCCCTCTGTTTCTGGCCCTCTGTTTCAGCCCCTCTCTTTCAGCCCCTCTGTTTCAGCCCCTCTGTTTCTCGCCCTCTGTTTCAGCCCCTCTGTTTCAGCCCCTCTGTTTCTCGCCCTCTGTTTCAGCCGCGCTGTTTCAGCCCCTCTGTTTCAGCCCCTCTGTTTCTCGCACTCTGTTTCTCGCCCTCTGTTTCTCGCCCTCTGTTTCAGCCACTCTGATTCAGCCCCTCTGTTCCAGCCCCTCTGTTTCAGCCCCTCTGTTTCAGCCCCACTGTTTAAGCCCCTCTGTTTCTCGTACTCTGTTTCAGCCCCTCTGTTTCAGCCCCTCTGTTTCTCAGCCTCTGTTTCAGCCCCTCTGTTTCTCGCCCTCTATTTCAGCCCCTCTGTTTCAGCCGCTCTGTTTCAGCCACTCTGTTTCAGCCACTCTGTTTCTCGCCCTCTGATTCTAGCCCTCTGTTTCTCGCCCTCTGTTTCTCGCCCTCTGTTTCAGCCCCTCTGTTTCAGCCCCTCTGTTTCAGCCCCTCTGTTTCAGCTCCTCTGTTTCTCGCCCTCTGTTTCAGCCCCTCTGTTTCAGCCCCTCTGTTTCACCCCCTCTGTTTCAGCCCCTCTGTTTTAGACCCACTCTTTCTCGCCCTCTGTTTCTCGCCCTCTGTTTGTCGTCCTCTGTTTCAGCCCCTCTGTTTCAGCCCCTCTGTTTCAGCCCCTCTGTTTCAGCTCCACTGTTTCAGCCCCTCTGTTTCTCGGCCTCTGTTTCAGCCCCTCTGTTTCTCGCCCTCTGGTTCAGCCCCTCTGTTTCAGCCCCTCTGTTTCTGCCCCTCTGTTTCAGACCCTCTGTTTCAGCCCCTCTGTTTCAGCCCCACTGTTTAAGCCCCTCTGTTTCTCGCTCTCTCTTTCAGCCCCTCTGTTTCTCGCCTTCTGTTTCTCGCCCTCTGTTTCAGCCCCTCTGTTTCAGCCCCTCTGTTTCAGCCCCACTGCTTCAGCCCGTCTTTTTCAGCCACTCTGTTTCAGCCCCTCTGTTTCAGACCCTCTGTTTCTCGCCCTCTGTTACTCGCTCTCTGTTTCTCGCCCTCTGTTTCAGCCCCTCTGTTTCTCGCGCACTGTTTCAGCCCCTCTGTTTCTCGCCCTGTGTTTTAGCCCCTCTGTTTCAGCCCCTCTCTTTCAGCCCCTCTGTTTCAGCCCCTCTGTTTCTCGCCCTCTGATTCTGCCCCTCTGTTTCAGCCCCTCTGTTTCAGCCCCTCTGTTTCAGCCCCTCTGTTTCTCGCCCTCTGTTTCTCGCCCTCTGTTTCAGCCCATCTGTTTCAGCCCCTCTGTTTCAGCCCCTCTGTTTCAGCCCCTCTGTTTCAGCCACTCTGTTTCTCGCCCTCTGTTTCTCGCCCTCTGTTTCTCGCCCTCTGTTTCTCGCCCTCTGTTTCAGCCCCTCTGTTTCAGCCCCTCTGTTTCAGACCCTCTGTTTCAGCCCCTCTGTTTCAGCCCCTCTGTTTCAGCCCCTCTGTTTCTCGCCCTCTGTTTCAGCCCCTCTGTTTCAGCCCCTCTGTTTCACCCCTCTGTTTCTCGCCCTCTGTTTCTCGCACTCTGTTTCAGCCCCTCAGTTTCAGCCCCTCTGTTTCAGCCCCTCTGTTTCAGCCCCTCTGTTTCAGACCCTCTGTTTCAGCCCCTCTGTTTCAGCCCCTCTGTTTCAGCCCCTCTGTTTCTCGCCCTCTGTTTCAGCCCCTCTGTTTCAGCCCCTCTGTTTCACCCCTCTGTTTCTCGCCCTCTGTTTCTCGCACTCTGTTTCAGCCCCTCAGTTTCAGCCCCTCTGTTTCAGCCCCTCTGTTTCAGCCCCTCTGTTTATCGCAATCTGTTTCTCGCCCTCTGTTTCTCGCCCTCTGTTTCAGGCCCTCTGTTTCAGCCCCTCTGTTTCAGCCACTCTGTTTCAGCCCCACTGTTTAATCCCCTCTGTTTCTCGCCCTCTGTTTCAGCCCCTCTGTTTCACCCCTCTGTTTCTCGCCCTCTGTTTCTCGCACTCTGTTTCACCCCCTCTGTTTCAGCCCCTCTGTTTTAGACCCACTCTTTCTCGCCCTCTGTTTCTCGCCCTCTGTTTGTCGTCCTCTGTTTCAGCCCCTCTGTTTCAGCCCCTCTGTTTCAGCCCCTCTGTTTCAGCTCCACTGTTTCAGCCCCTCTGTTTCTCGGCCTCTGTTTCAGCCCCTCTGTTTCTCGCCCTCTGGTTCAGCCCCTCTGTTTCAGCCCCTCTGTTTCTGCCCCTCTGTTTCAGACCCTCTGTTTCAGCCCCTCTGTTTCAGCCCCACTGTTTAAGCCCCTCTGTTTCTCGCTCTCTCTTTCAGCCCCTCTGTTTCTCGCCTTCTGTTTCACGCCCTCTGTTTCAGCCCCTCTGTTTCAGCCCCTCTGTTTCAGCCCCACTGCTTCAGCCCGTCTTTTTCAGCCACTCTGTTTCAGCCCCTCTGTTTCAGACCCTCTGTTTCTCGCCCTCTGTTACTCGCTCTCTGTTTCTCGCCCTCTGTTTCAGCCCCTCTGTTTCTCGCGCACTGTTTCAGCCCCTCTGTTTCTCGCCCTGTGTTTTAGCCCCTCTGTTTCAGCCCCTCTCTTTCAGCCCCTCTGTTTCAGCCCCTCTGTTTCTCGCCCTCTGTTTCAGCACCTCTGTTTCAGCCCCTCTGTTTCACATCTCTGTTTCACGCCCTCTGTTTCTCGCCCTCTGTTTCAGCCCCTCTGTTTCAGCCCCTCTGTTTCAGCCCCACTGTTTCAGCCCCTCTGTTTCAGCCCCTCTGTTTCAGCCCCTCTGTTTCAGCCCCTCTGTTTCACCCCTCTGTTTCACGCTCTCAGTTTCCCGCCCTCTGTTTCAGCCCCTCTGTTTCAGCCCCTCTGTTTCAGCCAATCTGTTTCAGCCCCACTCTTTCTCGCCCTCTGTTTCTCGCCCTCTGTTTCTCGCCCTCTGTTTCAGCCCCTCTGTTTCAGCCCCTCTGTTTCAGCCCCTCTGTTTCAGCCCCTCTGTTTCTCGCCCTCTGATTCAGCCCCTCTGTTTCAGCCCCTCTGTTTCAGCCCCTCTGTTTCTCGCCCTCTGTTTCTCGCCCTCTATTTCAGCCCCTCTGTTTCAGCCCCTCTGTTTCAGCCCCTCTGTTTCAGCCCCTCTGTTTCAGCCACTCTGTTTCTCGCCCTCTGTTTCTCGCCCTCTGTTTCTCGCCCTGTGTTTCTCGCCCTCTGTTTCAGCCCCTCTGTTTCAGCCCCTCTGTTTCAGCCCCTCTGTTTCTGCTCCTCTGTTTCTCGCCCTCTGTTTCAGCCCCTCTGTTTCAGCGCCTGTGTTTCAGCCCCTCTGTTTCAGCCACTATGTTTCAGCTCCACTGTTTCAGCCCCTCTGTTTCTCGCCCTCTGTTTCTCTCCCTCTGTTTCTCGCCCTCTGTTTCAGCCCCTCTGTTTCAGCCCCTCTGTTTCAGCCAATCTGTTTCAGCCCCTCTGTTTCTGGCCCTCTGTTTCAGCCCCTCTCTTTCAGCCCCTCTGTTTCAGCCCCTCTGTTTCTCGCCCTCTGTTTCAGCCCCTCTGTTTCAGCCCCTCTGTTTCTCGCCCTCTGTTTCAGCCCCGCTGTTTCAGCCCCTCTGTTTCAGCCCCTCTGTTTCTCGCACTCTGTTTCTCGCCCTCTGTTTCTCGCCCTCTGTTTCAGCCACTCTGATTCAGCCCCTCTGTTCCAGCCCCTCTGTTTCAGCCCCTCTGTTTCAGCCCCACTGTTTAAGCCCCTCTGTTTCTCGTACTCTGTTTCAGCCCCTCTGTTTCAGCCCCTCTGTTTCTCAGCCTCTGTTTCAGCCCCTCTGTTTCTCGCCCTCTATTTCAGCCCCTCTGTTTCAACCCCTCTGTTTCAGCCACTCTGTTTCAGCCACTCTGTTTCTCGCCCTCTGATTCTAGCCCTCTGTTTCTCGCCCTCTGTTTCTCGCCCTCTGTTTCAGCCCCTCTGTTTCAGCCCCTCTGTTTCAGCCCCTCTGTTTCAGCTCCTCTGTTTCTCGCCCTCTGTTTCAGCCCCTCTGTTTCAGCCCCTCTGTTTCACCCCCTCTGTTTCAGCCCCTCTGTTTTAGACCCACTCTTTCTCGCCCTCTGTTTCTCGCCCTCTGTTTGTCGTCCTCTGTTTCAGCCCCTCTGTTTCAGCCCCTCTGTTTCAGCCCCTCTGTTTCAGCTCCACTGTTTCAGCCCCTCTGTTTCTCGGCCTCTGTTTCAGCCCCTCTGTTTCTCGCCCTCTGGTTCAGCCCCTCTGTTTCAGCCCCTCTGTTTCTGCCCCTCTGTTTCAGACCCTCTGTTTCAGCCCCTCTGTTTCAGCCCCACTGTTTAAGCCCCTCTGTTTCTCGCTCTCTCTTTCAGCCCCTCTGTTTCTCGCCTTCTGTTTCTCGCCCTCTGTTTCAGCCCCTCTGTTTCAGCCCCTCTGTTTCAGCCCCACTGCTTCAGCCCGTCTTTTTCAGCCACTCTGTTTCAGCCCCTCTGTTTCAGACCCTCTGTTTCTCGCCCTCTGTTACTCGCTCTCTGTTTCTCGCCCTCTGTTTCAGCCCCTCTGTTTCTCGCGCACTGTTTCAGCCCCTCTGTTTCTCGCCCTGTGTTTTAGCCCCTCTGTTTCAGCCCCTCTCTTTCAGCCCCTCTGTTTCAGCCCCTCTGTTTCTCGCCCTCTGATTCTGCCCCTCTGTTTCAGCCCCTCTGTTTCAGCCCCTCTGTTTCAGCCCCTCTGTTTCTCGCCCTCTGTTTCTCGCCCTCTGTTTCAGCCCATCTGTTTCAGCCCCTCTGTTTCAGCCCCTCTGTTTCAGCCCCTCTGTTTCAGCCACTCTGTTTCTCGCCCTCTGTTTCTCGCCCTCTGTTTCTCGCCCTCTGTTTCTCGCCCTCTGTTTCAGCCCCTCTGTTTCAGCCCCTCTGTTTCAGACCCTCTGTTTCAGCCCCTCTGTTTCAGCCCCTCTGTTTCAGCCCCTCTGTTTCTCGCCCTCTGTTTCAGCCCCTCTGTTTCAGCCCCTCTGTTTCACCCCTCTGTTTCTCGCCCTCTGTTTCTCGCACTCTGTTTCAGCCCCTCAGTTTCAGCCCCTCTGTTTCAGCCCCTCTGTTTCAGCCCCTCTGTTTCAGACCCTCTGTTTCAGCCCCTCTGTTTCAGCCCCTCTGTTTCAGCCCCTCTGTTTCTCGCCCTCTGTTTCAGCCCCTCTGTTTCAGCCCCTCTGTTTCACCCCTCTGTTTCTCGCCCTCTGTTTCTCGCACTCTGTTTCAGCCCCTCAGTTTCAGCCCCTCTGTTTCAGCCCCTCTGTTTCAGCCCCTCTGTTTATCGCAATCTGTTTCTCGCCCTCTGTTTCTCGCCCTCTGTTTCAGGCCCTCTGTTTCAGCCCCTCTGTTTCAGCCACTCTGTTTCAGCCCCACTGTTTAATCCCCTCTGTTTCTCGCCCTCTGATCAGCCCCTCTGTTTCTCGCCCTCTGTTTCTCGCCCACTGTTTCAGCCCCTCTGTTTCAGCCCCTCTGTTTCAGCCCCTCTGTTTCAGCCCCTCTTTTTCAGCCCCTCTGTTTCAGCCCATCTGTTTCAGCCCCTCTGTTTCTCGCCCTCTGTTTCAGCCCCTCTGTTTCTCGCCCTCTGTTTCAGCCCCTCTGTTTCAGCCCCTCTGTTTCAGCCCATCTGTTTCAGCCCCTCTGTTTCTCGCCCTCTGTTTCAGCCCCTCTCTTTCAGCCCCTCTGTTTCAGCCCCTCTGTTTCAGGCCCTCTGTTTCAGCCCCTCTGTTCCAGCCCCTCTGTTTCTCGCCCTCTGTTTCAGCCCCGCTGTTTCATCCACTCTGTTTCAGCCCCTCTGTTTCAGCCCCTCTGTTTCTCGCCCTCTGTTTCAGCCCCTCTGTTTCTCGCCGTCTGTTTCTCGCCCTCTGTTTCAGCCCCTCTGTTTCAGCCCCTCTGTTTCTCGCCCTCTGTTTCAGCCCCGCTGTTTCAGCCCCTCTGTTTCAGCCCCTCTGTTTCTCGCACTCTGTTTCTCGCCCTCTGTTTCTCGCCCTCTGTTTCAGCCACTCTGATTCAGCCCCTCTGTTCCAGCCCCTCTGTTTCAGCCCCTCTGTTTCAGCCCCACTGTTTAAGCCCCTCTGTTTCTCGTACTCTGTTTCAGCCCCTCTGTTTCAGCCCCTCTGTTTCTCAGCCTCTGTTTCAGCCCCTCTGTTTCTCGCCCTCTGTTTCAGCCCCTCTGTTTCAGCCCCTCTGTTTCAGCCACTCTGTTTCAGCCACTCTGTTTCTCGCCCTCTGATTCTCGCCCTCTGTTTCTCGCCCTCTGTTTCTCGCCCTCTGTTTCAGCCCCTCTGTTTCAGCCCCTCTGTTTCAGCCCCTCTGTTTCAGCTCCTCTGTTTCTCGCCCTCTGTTTCAGCCCCTCTGTTTCAGCCCCTCTGTTTCACCCCCTCTGTTTCAGCCCCTCTGTTTTAGACCCACTCTTTCTCGCCCTCTGTTTCAGCTCCTCTGTTTCTCGCCCTCTGTTTCAGCCCCTCTGTTTCAGCCCCTCTGTTTCACCCCCTCTGTTTCAGCCCCTCTGTTTTATACCCACTCTTTCTCGCCCTCTGTTTCTCGCCCTCTGTTTGTCGTCCTCTGTTTCAGCCCCTCTGTTTCAGCCCCTCTGTTTCAGCCCCTCTGTTTCAGCTCCACTGTTTCAGCCCCTCTGTTTCTCGGCCTCTGTTTCAGCCCCTCTGTTTCTCGCCCTCTGGTTCAGCCCCTCTGTTTCAGCCCCTCTGTTTCAGCCCCTCTGTTTCAGACCCTCTGTTTCAGCCCCTCTGTTTCAGCCCCACTGTTTAAGCCCCTCTGTTTCTCGCTCTCTCTTTCAGCCCCTCTGTTTCTCGCCTTCTGTTTCTCGCCCTCTGTTTCAGCCCCTCTGTTTCAGCCCCTCTGTTTCAGCCCCACTGTTTCAGCCCGTCTTTTTCAGCCACTCTGTTTCAGCCCCTCTGTTTCAGCCCCTCTGTTTCTCGCCCTCTGTTACTCGCTCTCTGTTTCTCGCCCTCTGTTTCAGCCCCTCTGTTTCTCGCCCACTGTTTCAGCCCCTCTGTTTCTCGCCCTGTGTTTAAGCCCCTCTGTTTCAGCCCCTCTCTTTCAGCCCCTCTGTTTCAGCCCCTCTGTTTCTCGCCCTCTGTTCAGCCCCTCTGTTTCAGCCCCTCTGTTTCTCGCCCTCTGATTCTGCCCCTCTGTTTCAGCCCCTCTGTTTCAGCCCCTCTGTTTCAGCCCCTCTGTTTCTCGCCCTCTGTTTCTCGCCCTCTGTTTCAGCCCATCTGTTTCAGCCCCTCTGTTTCAGCCCCTCTGTTTCAGCCAATCTGTTTCAGCCCCTCTGTTTCTGGCCCTCTGTTTCAGCCCCTCTCTTTCAGCCCCTCTGTTTCAGCCCCTCTGTTTCTCGCCCTATGTTTCAGCCCCTCTGTTTCAGCCCCTCTGTTTCTCGCCCTCTGTTTCAGCCCCGCTGTTTCAGCCCCTCTGTTTCAGCCCCTCTGTTTCTCGCACTCTGTTTCTCGCCCTCTGTTTCTCGCCCTCTGTTTCAGCCACTCTGATTCAGCCCCTCTGTTCCAGCCCCTCTGTTTCAGCCCCACTGTTTAAGCCCCTCTGTTTCTCGTACTCTGTTTCAGCCCCTCTGTTTCAGCCCCTCTGTTTCTCAGCCTCTGTTTCAGCCCCTCTGTTTCTCGCCCTCTGTTTCAGCTCCTCTGTTTCAGCCCCTCTGTTTCAGCCACTCTGTTTCAGCCACTCTGTTTCTCGCCCTCTGATTCTCGCCCTCTGTTTCTCGCCCTCTGTTTCTCGCCCTCTGTTTCAGCCCCTCTGTTTCAGCCCCTCTGTTTCAGCTCCTCTGTTTCTCGCCCTCTGTTTCAGCCCCTCTGTTTCAGCCCCTCTGTTTCAGCCACTCTGTTTCAGCCACTCTGTTTCTCGCCCTCTGATTCTCGCCCTCTGTTTCTCGCCCTCTGTTTCTCGCCCTCTGTTTCAGCCCCTCTGTTTCAGCCCCTCTGTTTCAGCCCCTCTGTTTCAGCTCCTCTGTTTCTCGCCCTCTGTTTCAGCCCCTCTGTTTCAGCCCCTCTGTTTCACCCCCTCTGTTTCAGCCCCTCTGTTTTAGACCCACTCTTTCTCGCCCTCTGTTTCAGCTCCTCTGTTTCTCGCCCTCTGTTTCAGCCCCTCTGTTTCAGCCCCTCTGTTTCACCCCCTCTGTTTCAGCCCCTCTGTTTTATACCCACTCTTTCTCGCCCTCTGTTTCTCGCCCTCTGTTTGTCGTCCTCTGTTTCAGCCCCTCTGTTTCAGCCCCTCTGTTTCAGCCCCTCTGTTTCAGCTCCACTGTTTCAGCCCCTCTGTTTCTCGGCCTCTGTTTCAGCCCCTCTGTTTCTCGCCCTCTGGTTCAGCCCCTCTGTTTCAGCCCCTCTGTTTCAGCCCCTCTGTTTCAGACCCTCTGTTTCAGCCCCTCTGTTTCAGCCCCACTGTTTAAGCCCCTCTGTTTCTCGCTCTCTCTTTCAGCCCCTCTGTTTCTCGCCTTCTGTTTCTCGCCCTCTGTTTCAGCCCCTCTGTTTCAGCCCCTCTGTTTCAGCCCCACTGTTTCAGCCCGTCTTTTTCAGCCACTCTGTTTCAGCCCCTCTGTTTCAGCCCCTCTGTTTCTCGCCCTCTGTTACTCGCTCTCTGTTTCTCGCCCTCTGTTTCAGCCCCTCTGTTTCTCGCCCACTGTTTCAGCCCCTCTGTTTCTCGCCCTGTGTTTAAGCCCCTCTGTTTCAGCCCCTCTCTTTCAGCCCCTCTGTTTCAGCCCCTCTGTTTCTCGCCCTCTGTTCAGCCCCTCTGTTTCAGCCCCTCTGTTTCTCGCCCTCTGATTCTGCCCCTCTGTTTCAGCCCCTCTGTTTCAGCCCCTCTGTTTCAGCCCCTCTGTTTCTCGCCCTCTGTTTCTCGCCCTCTGTTTCAGCCCATCTGTTTCAGCCCCTCTGTTTCAGCCCCTCTGTTTCAGCCAATCTGTTTCAGCCCCTCTGTTTCTGGCCCTCTGTTTCAGCCCCTCTCTTTCAGCCCCTCTGTTTCAGCCCCTCTGTTTCTCGCCCTATGTTTCAGCCCCTCTGTTTCAGCCCCTCTGTTTCTCGCCCTCTGTTTCAGCCCCGCTGTTTCAGCCCCTCTGTTTCAGCCCCTCTGTTTCTCGCACTCTGTTTCTCGCCCTCTGTTTCTCGCCCTCTGTTTCAGCCACTCTGATTCAGCCCCTCTGTTCCAGCCCCTCTGTTTCAGCCCCACTGTTTAAGCCCCTCTGTTTCTCGTACTCTGTTTCAGCCCCTCTGTTTCAGCCCCTCTGTTTCTCAGCCTCTGTTTCAGCCCCTCTGTTTCTCGCCCTCTGTTTCAGCTCCTCTGTTTCAGCCCCTCTGTTTCAGCCACTCTGTTTCAGCCACTCTGTTTCTCGCCCTCTGATTCTCGCCCTCTGTTTCTCGCCCTCTGTTTCTCGCCCTCTGTTTCAGCCCCTCTGTTTCAGCCCCTCTGTTTCAGCTCCTCTGTTTCTCGCCCTCTGTTTCAGCCCCTCTGTTTCAGCCCCTCTGTTTCACCCCCTCTGTTTCAGCCCCTCTGTTTTAGACCCACTCTTTCTCGCCCTCTGTTTCTCGCCCTCTGTTTGTCGTCCTCTGTTTCAGCCCCTCTGTTTCAGCCCCTCTGTTTCAGCCCCTCTGTTTCAGCTCCACTGTTTCAGCCCCTCTGTTTCTCGGCCTCTGTTTC
Source organism: Stegostoma tigrinum (assembly GCF_030684315.1). Classification (NCBI taxonomy): domain Eukaryota; kingdom Metazoa; phylum Chordata; class Chondrichthyes; order Orectolobiformes; family Stegostomatidae; genus Stegostoma; species Stegostoma tigrinum. The sequence goes on along the minus strand of NW_026728048.1, from coordinate 1,047,028 downwards.
AGCCCCTCTGTTTCTCGCCCTCTGGTTCAGCCCCTCTGTTTCAGCCCCTCTGTTTCAGCCCCTCTGTTTCAGACCCTCTGTTTCAGCCCCTCTGTTTCAGCCCCACTGTTTAAGCCCCTCTGTTTCTCGCTCTCTCTTTCAGCCCCTCTGTTTCTCGCCTTCTGTTTCTCGCCCTCTGTTTCAGCCCCTCTGTTTCAGCCCCTCTGTTTCAGCCCCACTGTTTCAGCCCGTCTTTTTCAGCCACTCTGTTTCAGCCCCTCTGTTTCAGCCCCTCTGTTTCTCGCCCTCTGTTACTCGCTCTCTGTTTCTCGCCCTCTGTTTCAGCCCCTCTGTTTCTCGCGCACTGTTTCAGCCCCTCTGTTTCTCGCCCTGTGTTTTAGCCCCTCTGTTTCAGCCCCTCTCTTTCAGCCCCTCTGTTTCTCGCCCTCTGTTCAGCCCCTCTGTTTCAGCCCCTCTGTTTCTCGCCCTCTGATTCTGCCCCTCTGTTTCAGCCCCTCTGTTTCAGCCCCTCTGTTTCAGCCCCTCTGTTTCTCGCCCTCTGTTTCTCGCCCTCTGTTTCAGCCCATCTATTTCAGCCCCTCTGTTTCAGCCCCTCTGTTTCAGCCCCTCTGTTTCAGCCACTCTGTTTCTCGCCCTCTGTTTCTCGCCCTCTGTTTCTCGCCCTCTGTTTCTCGCCCTCTGTTTCAGCCCCTCTGTTTCAGCCCCTCTGTTTCAGACCCTCTGTTTCAGCCCCTCTGTTTCAGCCCCTCTGTTTCAGCCCCTCTGTTTCTCGCCCTCTGTTTCAGCCCCTCTGTTTCAGCCCCTCTGTTTCACCCCTCTGTTTCTCGCCCTCTGTTTCTCGCCCTCTGTTTCAGCCCCTCTGTTTCAGCCCCTCTGTTTCAGCCCCTCTGTTTCAGCCCCTCTGTTTCTCGCAATCTGTTTCTCGCCCTCTGTTTCTCGCCCTCTGTTTCAGGCCCTCTGTTTCAGCCCCTCTGTTTCAGCCACTCTGTTTCAGCCCCACTGTTTAATCCCCTCTGTTTCTCGCCCTCTGATCAGCCCCTCTGTTTCTCGGCCTCTGTTTCTCGCCCACTGTTTCAGCCCCTCTGTTTCAGCCCCTCTGTTTCAGCCCCTCTGTTTCAGCCCCTCTTTTTCAGCCCCTCTGTTTCAGCCCATCTGTTTCAGCCCCTCTGTTTCTCGCCCTCTGTTTCAGCCCCACTGTTTCTCGCCCTCTGTTTCAGCCCCTCTGTTTCAGCCCCTCTGTTTCAGCCCATCTGTTTCAGCCCCTCTGTTTCTCGCCCTCTGTTTCAGCCCCTCTCTTTCAGCCCCTCTGTTTCAGCCCCTCTGTTTCAGCCCCTCTGTTTCAGCCCCTCTGTTCCAGCCCCTCTGTTTCTCGCCCTCTGTTTCAGCCCCGCTGTTTCATCCACTCTGTTTCAGCCCCTCTGTTTCAGCCCCTCTGTTTCTCGCCCTCTGTTTCTCGCCCTCTGTTTCTCGCCCTCTGTTTCTCGCCCTCTGTTTCTCGCTCTCTGTTTCTCGCCCTCTGTTTCAGCCCCTCTGTTTCAGCCCCTCTGTTTCAGCCAATCTGTTTCAGCCCCTCTGTTTCTCGCCCTCTGTTTCAGCCCCTCTGTTTCAGCCCCTCTGTTTCAGCCCCTCTGTTTCTCGCCCTCTGTTTCAGCCCCTCTGTTTCAGCCCCTCTGTTTCTCGCCCTCTGTTTCTCTCCCTCTGTTTCTCGCCCTCTGTTTCAGCCCCTCTGTTTCAGCCCCTCTGTTTCAGCCAATCTGTTTCAGCCCCTTTGTTTCTCGCCCTCTGTTTCAGCCCCTCTGTTTCAGCCCCTCTGTTTCAGCCCCTCTGTTTCTCGCCCTCTGTTTCAGCCCCTCTGTTTCTCGCCCTCTGTTTCAGCCCCGCTGTTTCAGCCGCTCTGTTTCAACCCCTCTGTTTCTCGCACTCTGTTTCTCGCCCTCTGTTTCTCGCCCTCTGTTTCAGCCACTCTGATTCAGCCCCTCTGTTTCAGCCCCTCTGTTTCAGCCCCTCTGTTTCAGCCCCACTGTTTAAGCCCCTCTGTTTCTCGTACTCTGTTTCAGCCACTCTGTTTCAGCCCCTCTGTTTCTCAGCCTCTGTTTCAGCCCCTCTGTTTCTCGCCCTCTGTTTCAGCCCCTCTGTTTCAGCCCCTCTGTTTCAGCCTCTCTGTTTCAGCCACTCTGTTTCTCGCCCTCTGTATCTCGCCCTCTGTTTCTCGCCCTCTGTTTCTCGGCCACTGTTTCAGCCCCTCTGTTTCAGCCCCTCTGTTGCAGCCCCTCTGTTTCAGCTCCTCTGTGTCTCGCCCTCTGTTTCAGCCCCTCTGTTTCAGCCCCTCTGTTTCACCCCCTCTGTTTCTGCCCCTCTGTTTTAGAACCACTCTTTCTCGCCCTCTGTTTGTCGCCCTCTGTTTGTCGCCCTCTGTTTCAGCCCCTCTGTTTCAGCCCCTCTGTTTCAGCCCCTCTGTTTCAGCTCCACTGTTTCAGCCCCTCTGTTTCTCGCCCTCTGTTTCAGCCCCTCTGTTTCTCGCCCTCTGGTTCAGCCCCTCTGTTTCAGCCCCTCTGTTTCAGCCCCTCTGTTTCAGCCCCTCTGTTTCAGCCCCACTGTTTAAGCCCCTCTGTTTCTCGCCCTCTCTTTCAGCCCCTCTGTTTCTCGCCCTCTGTTTCTCGCCCTCTGTTTCAGCCCCTCTGTTTCAGCCCCTCTGTTTCAGCCCCTCTGTTTCAGCCCCTCTGTTTCTCGTCCTCTGTTTCTCGCTCTCTGTTTCTCGCCCTCTGTTTCAGCCCCTCTGTTTCTCGCGCAATGTTTCAGCCCCTCTGTTTCTCGCCCTCTGTTTCAGCCCCTCTGTTTCAGCCCCTCTGTTTCAGCCCCTCTGTTTCAGCCCCTCTGTTTCTCGCCCTCTGTTCAGCCCCTCTGTTTCAGCCCCTCTGTTTCTCGCCCTCTGTTTCTCGCCCTCTGTTTCAGCCCCTCTGTTTCAGCCCCTGTGTTTCAGCCCCTCTGTTTCAGCCCCTCTGTTTCAGCCCCTCTGTTTCTCGCCCTCTGTTTCTCGCCCTGTGTTTCTCGCTCTCTGTTTCTCGCCCTCTGTTTCTCGCCCTCTGTTTCTCGCCCTCAGTTTCTCGCCAACTGTTTCAGCCCTCTGTTTCAGCCCCTCTGTTTCAGACCCTCTGTTTCAGCCCCTCTGTTTCAGCCCCTCTGTTTCAGCCCCTCTGTTTCTCGCCCTCTGTTTCAGCCCCTCTGTTTCAGCCCCTCTGTTTCACCCCTCTGTTTCACGCCCTCTGTTTCTCGCCCTCTGTTTCAGCCCCTCTGTTTCAGCCCCTCTGTTTCAGCCCCACTGTTTCAGCCCCTCTGTTTCAGCCCCTCTGTTTCAGCCCCTCTGTTTCAGCCCCTCTGTTTCACCCCTCTGTTTCACGCCCTCGGTTTCCCGCCCTCTGTTTCAGCCCCTCTGTTTCAGCCCCTCTGTTTCTCGCACTCTGTTTCAGCCCCACTCTTTCTCGCCCTCTGTTTCTCGCCCTCTGTTTCTCGCCCTCTGTTTCAGCCCCTCTGTTTCAGCCCCTCTGTTTCAGCCCCTCTGTTTCAGCCCCTCTGTTTCTCGCCCTCTGTTTCAGCCCCTCTGTTTCAGCCCCTCTGTTTCAGCCCCTCTGTTTCTCGCCCTCTGTTTCTCGCCCTCTATTTCAGCCCCTCTGTTTCAGCCCATCTGTTTCAGCCCCTCTGTTTCAGCCCCTCTGTTTCAGCCACTCTGTTTCTCGCCCTCTGTTTCTCGCCCTCTGTTTCTCGCCCTGTGTTTCTCGCCCTCTGTTTCAGCCCCTCTGTTTCAGCCCCTCTGTTTCAGCCCCTCTGTTTCTGCTCCTCTGTTTCTCGCCCTCTGTTTCAGCCCCTCTGTTTCAGCGCCTCTGTTTCAGCCCCTCTGTTTCAGCCACTATGTTTCAGCTCCACTGTTTCAGCCCCTCTGTTTCTCGCCCTCTGTTTCTCTCCCTCTGTTTCTCGCCCTCTGTTTCAGCCCCTCTGTTTCAGCCCCTCTGTTTCAGCCAATCAGTTTCAGCCCCTCTGTTTCTGGCCCTCTGTTTCAGCCCCTCTCTTTCAGCCCCTCTGTTTCAGCCCCTCTGTTTCTCGCCCTCTGTTTCAGCCCCTCTGTTTCAGCCCCACTGTTTCTCGCCCTCTGTTTCAGCCCCGCTGTTTCAGCCCCTCTGTATCAGCCCCTCTGTTTCTCGCACTCTGTTTCTCGCCCTCTGTTTCTCGCCCTCTGTTTCAGCCACTCTGATTCAGCCCCTCTGTTCCAGCCCCTCTGTTTCAGCCCCTCTGTTTCAGCCCCACTGTTTAAGCCCCTCTGTTTCTCGTACTCTGTTTCAGCCCCTCTGTTTCAGCCCCTCTGTTTCTCAGCCTCTGTTTCAGCCCCTCTGTTTCTCGCCCTCTGTTTCAGCCCCTCTGTTTCAGCCCCTCTGTTTCAGCCACTCTGTTTCAGCCACTCTGTTTCTCGCCCTCTGATTCTCGCCCTCTGTTTCTCGCCCTCTGTTTCTCGCCCTCTGTTTCAGCCCCTCTGTTTCAGCCCCTCTGTTTCAGCCCCTCTGTTTCAGCTCCTCTGTTTCTCGCCCTCTGTTTCAGCCCCTCTGTTTCAGCCCCTCTGTTTCACCCCCTCTGTTTCAGCCCCTCTGTTTTAGACCCACTCTTTCTCGCCCTCTGTTTCTCGCCCTCTGTTTGTCGTCCTCTGTTTCAGCCCCTCTGTTTCAGCCCCTCTGTTTCAGCCCCTCTGTTTCAGCTCCACTGTTTCAGCCCCTCTGTTTCTCGGCCTCTGTTTCAGCCCCTCTGTTTCTCGCCCTCTGGTTCAGCCCCTCTGTTTCAGCCCCTCTGTTTCAGCCCCTCTGTTTCAGACCCTCTGTTTCAGCCCCTCTGTTTCAGCCCCACTGTTTAAGCCCCTCTGTTTCTCGCTCTCTCTTTCAGCCCCTCTGTTTCTCGCCTTCTGTTTCTCGCCCTCTGTTTCAGCCCCTCTGTTTCAGCCCCTCTGTTTCAGCCCCACTGTTTCAGCCCGTCTTTTTCAGCCACTCTGTTTCAGCCCCTCTGTTTCAGCCCCTCTGTTTCTCGCCCTCTGTTACTCGCTCTCTGTTTCTCGCCCTCTGTTTCAGCCCCTCTGTTTCTCGCCCACTGTTTCAGCCCCTCTGTTTCTCGCCCTGTGTTTTAGCCCCTCTGTTTCAGCCCCTCTCTTTCAGCCCCTCTGTTTCAGCCCCTCTGTTTCTCGCCCTCTGTTCAGCCCCTCTGTTTCAGCCCCTCTGTTTCTCGCCCTCTGATTCTGCCCCTCTGTTTCAGCCCCTCTGTTTCAGCCCCTCTGTTTCAGCCCCTCTGTTTCTCGCCCTCTGTTTCTCGCCCTCTGTTTCAGCTCATCTGTTTCAGCCCCTCTGTTTCAGCCCCTCTGTTTCAGCCCCTCTGTTTCAGCCACTCTGTTTCTCGCCCTCTGTTTCTCGCCCCCTGTTTCTCGCCCTCTGTTTCTCGCCCTCTGTTTCAGCCCCTCTGTTTCAGCCCCTCTGTTTCAGACCCTCTGTTTCAGCCCCTCTGTTTCAGCCCCTCTGTTTCAGCCCCTCTGTTTCTCGCCCTCTGTTTCAGCCCCTCTGTTTCAGCCCCTCTGTTTCACCCCTCTGTTTCTCGCCCTCTGTTTCTCGCACTCTGTTTCAGCCCCTCTGTTTCAGCCCCTCTGTTTCAGCCCCTCTGTTTCAGCCCCTCTGTTTCTCGCAATCTGTTTCTCGCCCTCTGTTTCTCGCCCTCTGTTTAAGGCCCTCTGTTTCAGCCCCTCTATTTCAGCCACTCTGTTTCAGCCCCACTGTTTAATCCCCTCTGTTTCTCGCCCTCTGATCAGCCCCTCTGTTTCTCGCCCTCTGTTTCTCGCCCACTGTTTCAGCCCCTCTGTTTCAGCCCCTCTGTTTCAGCCCCTCTGTTTCAGCCCCTCTTTTTCAGCCCCTCTGTTTCAGCCCATCTGTTTCAGCCCCTCTGTTTCTCGCCCTCTGTTTCAGCCCCTCTGTTTCTCGCCCTCTGTTTCAGCCCCTCTGTTTCAGCCCCTCTGTTTCAGCCCATCTGTTTCAGCCCCTCTGTTTCTCGCCCTCTGTTTCAGCCCCTCTCTTTCAGCCCCTCTGTTTCAGCCCCTCTGTTTCAGCCCCTCTGTTTCAGCCCCTCTGTTCCAGCCCCTCTGTTTCTCGCCCTCTGTTTCAGCCCCGCTGTTTCATCCACTCTGTTTCAGCCCCTCTGTTTCAGCCCCTCTGTTTCTCGCCCTCTGTTTCTCGCCCTCTGTTTCTCGCCGTCTGTTTCTCGCCCTCTGTTTCTCGCTCTCTGTTTCTCGCCCTCTGTTTCAGCCCCTCTGTTTCTCGCGCAATGTTTCAGCCCCTCTGTTTCTCGCCCTCTGTTTCAGCCCCTCTGTTTCAGCCCCTCTGTTTCAGCCCCTCTGTTTCAGCCCCTCTGTTTCTCGCCCTCTGTTCAGCCCCTCTGTTTCAGCCCCTCTGTTTCTCGCCCTCTGTTTCTGCCCCTCTGTTTCAGCCCCTCTGTTTCAGCCCCTCTGTTTCAGCCCCTCTGTTTCTCGCCCTCTGTTTCTCGCCCTCTGTTTCAGCCCCTCTGTTTCAGCCCCTCTGTTTCAGCCCCTCTGTTTCATCCCCTCTGTTTCAGCCCCTCTGTTTCTCGCCCTCTGTTTCTCGCCCTCTGTTTCTCGCTCTCTGTTTCTCGCCCTCTGTTTCTCGCCCTCTGTTTCTCGCCCTCTGTTTCTCGCCCTCTGTTTCAGCCCCTCTGTTTCAGCCCCTCTGTTTCAGACCCTCTGTTTCAGCCCCTCTGTTTCAGCCCCTCTGTTTCAGCCCCTTTGTTTCTCGCCCTCTGTTTCAGCCCCTCTGTTTCAGCCCCTCTGTTTCACCCCTCTGTTTCACGCCCTCTGTTTCTCGCCCTCTGTTTCAGCCCCTCTGTTTCAGCCCCTCTGTTTCAGCCCCTCTGTTTCAGCCCCTCTGTTTCAGCCCCTCTGTTTCAGCCCCTCTGTTTCACCCCTCTGTTTCACGCCCTCGGTTTCCCGCCCTCTGTTTCAGCCCCTCTGTTTCAGCCCCTCTGTTTCAGCCAATCTGCTTCAGCCCCACTCTTTCTCGCCCTCTGTTTCTCGCCCTCTGTTTCTCGCCCTCTGTTTCTCGCCCTCTATTTCAGCCCCTCTGTTTCAGCCCCTCTGTTTCAGCCCCTCTGTTTCAGCCCCTCTGTTTCAGCCACTCTGTTTCTCGCCCTCTGTTTCTCGCCCTCTGTTTCTCGCCCTCTGTTTCTCGCCCTCTGTTTCAGCCCCTCTGTTTCAGCCCCTCTGTTTCAGCCCCTCTGTTTCTGCTCCTCTGTTTCTCGCCCTCTGTTTCAGCCCCTCTGTTTCAGCGCCTCTGTTTCAGCCCCTCTGCTTCAGCCACTATGTTTCAGCTCCACTGTTTCAGCCCCTCTGTTTCTCGCGCTCTGTTTCTCTCCCTCTGTTTCTCGCCCTCTGTTTCAGCCCATCTGTTTCAGCCCCTCTGTTTCAGCCAATCTGTTTCAGCCCCTCTGTTTCTGGCCCTCTGTTTCAGCCCCTCTCTTTCAGCCCCTCTGTTTCAGCCCCTCTGTTTCTCGCCCTCTGTTTCAGCCCCTCTGTTTCAGCCCCTCTGTTTCTAGCCCTCTGTTTCAGCCCCGCTGTTTCAGCCCCTCTGTTTCAGCCACTCTGTTTCTCGCACTCTGTTTCTCGCCCTCTGTTTCTCGCCGTCTGTTTCAGCCACTCTGATTCAGCGCCTCTGTTCCAGCCCCTCTGTTTCAGCCCCTCTGTTTCAGCCCCACTGTTTAAGCCCCTCTGTTTCAGCCCCTCTGTTTCTCAGCCTCTGTTTCAGCCCCTCTGTTTCTCGCCCTCTGTTTCAGCCCCTCTGTTTCAGCCCCTCTGTTTCAGCCACTCTGTTTCTCGCACTCTGTTTCTCGCCCTCTGTTTCTCGCCCTCTGATTCAGCGCCTCTGTTCCAGCCCCTGTGTTTCAGCCCCTCTGTTTCACCCCCTCTGTTTCAGCCCCTCTGTTTCAGCCCCTCTGTTTCTCAGCCTCTGTTTCAGCCCCTCTGTTTCTCGCCCTCTGTTTCAGCCCCTCTGTTTCAGCCCCTCTGTTTCAGCCCCACTGTTTCAGCCACTCTGTTTCTCGCCCTCTGTTTCTCGCCCTCTGTTTCTCGCCCTCTGTTTCTCGCCCTCTGTTTCAGCCCCTCTGTTTCAGCCCCTCTGTTTCAGCTCCTCTGTTTCTCGCCCTCTGTTTCAGCCCCTGTGTTTCAGCCCCTCTGTTTCACCCCCTCTGTTTCAGCCCCTCTGTTTTAGACCCACTCTTTCTCGCCCTCTGTTTCTCGCCCTCTATTTGTCGTCCTCTGTTTCAGCCCCTCTGTTTCAGCCCGTCTGTTTCAGCCCCTCTGTTTCAGACCCTCTGTTTCAGCTCCACTGTTTCAGCCCCTCTGTTTCTCGCCCTCTGTTTCAGCCCCTCTGTTTCTCGCCCTCTGGTTCAGCCGCTCTGTTTCAGCCCCTCTGTTTCAGCCCCTCTGTTTCAGACCCTCTATTTCAGCCCCTCTGTTTCAGCCCCACTGTTTAAGCCCCTCTGTTTCTCGCTCTCTCTTTCAGCCCCTCTGTTTCTCGCCTTCTGTTTCTCGCCCTCTGATTCAGCCCCTCTGTTTCAGCCCCTCTGTTTCAGCCCCTCTGTTTCAGCACCGTCTTTTTCAGCCACTCTGTTTCAGCCCCTCTGTTTCAGCCCATCTGTTTCAGCCCCTCTGTTTCTCGCCCTCTGTTTCAGCCCCTCTGTTTCTCGCCCTCTGTTTCAGCCCCTCTGTTTCAGCCCCTCTGTTTCAGCCCATCTGTTTCAGCCCCTCTGTTTCTCGCCCTCTGTTTCAGCCCCTCTCTTTCAGCCCCTCTGTTTCAGCCCCTCTGTTTCAGCCCCTCTGTTTCAGCCCCTCTGTTCCAGCCCCTCTGTTTCTCGCCCTCTGTTTCAGCCCCGCTGTTTCATCCACTCTGTTTCAGCCCCTCTGTTTCAGCACCTCTGTTTCTCGCCCTCTGTTTCTCGCCCTCTGTTTCTCGCCGTCTGTTTCTCGCCCTCTGTTTCTCGCTCTCTGTTTCTCGCCCTCTGTTTCAGCCCCTCTGTTTCTCGCGCAATGTTTCAGCCCCTCTGTTTCTCGCCCTCTGTTTCAGCCCCTCTGTTTCAGCCCCTCTGTTTCAGCCCCTCTGTTTCAGCCCCTCTGTTTCTCGCCCTCTGTTCAGCCCCTCTGTTTCAGCCCCTCTGTTTCTCGCCCTCTGTTTCTGCCCCTCTGTTTCAGCCCCTCTGTTTCAGCCCCTCTGTTTCAGCCCCTCTGTTTCTCGCCCTCTGTTTCTCGCCCTCTGTTTCAGCCCCTCTGTTTCAGCCCCTCTGTTTCAGCCCCTCTGTTTCATCCCCTCTGTTTCAGCCCCTCTGTTTCTCGCCCTCTGTTTCTCGCCCTCTGTTTCTCGCTCTCTGTTTCTCGCCCTCTGTTTCTCGCCCTCTGTTTCTCGCCCTCTGTTTCTCGCCCTCTGTTTCAGCCCCTCTGTTTCAGCCCCTCTGTTTCAGACCCTCTGTTTCAGCCCCTCTGTTTCAGCCCCTCTGTTTCAGCCCCTCTGTTTCTCGCCCTCTGTTTCAGCCCCTCTGTTTCAGCCCCTCTGTTTCACCCCTCTGTTTCACGCCCTCTGTTTCTCGCCCTCTGTTTCAGCCCCTCTGTTTCAGCCCCTCTGTTTCAGCCCCTCTGTTTCAGCCCCTCTGTTTCAGCCCCTCTGTTTCAGCCCCTCTGTTTCACCCCTCTGTTTCACGCCCTCGGTTTCCCGCCCTCTGTTTCAGCCCCTCTGTTTCAGCCCCGCTGTTTCAGCCAATCTGCTTCAGCCCCACTCTTTCTCGCCCTCTGTTTCTCGCCCTCTGTTTCTCGCCCTCTGTTTCTCGCCCTCTATTTCAGCCCCTCTGTTTCAGCCCCTCTGTTTCAGCCCCTCTGTTTCAGCCCCTCTGTTTCAGCCACTCTGTTTCTCGCCCTCTGTTTCTCGCCCTCTGTTTCTCGCCCTCTGTTTCTCGCCCTCTGTTTCAGCCCCTCTGTTTCAGCCCCTCTGTTTCAGCCCCTCTGTTTCTGCTCCTCTGTTTCTCGCCCTCTGTTTCAGCCCCTCTGTTTCAGCGCCTCTGTTTCAGCCCCTCTGCTTCAGCCACTATGTTTCAGCTCCACTGTTTCAGCCCCTCTGTTTCTCGCCCTCTGTTTCTCTCCCTCTGTTTCTCGCCCTCTGTTTCAGCCCATCTGTTTCAGCCCCTCTGTTTCAGCCAATCTGTTTCAGCCCCTCTGTTTCTGGCCCTCTGTTTCAGCCCCTCTCTTTCAGCCCCTCTGTTTCAGCCCCTCTGTTTCTCGCCCTCTGTTTCAGCCCCTCTGTTTCAGCCCCTCTGTTTCTAGCCCTCTGTTTCAGCCCCGCTGTTTCAGCCCCTCTGTTTCAGCCCCTCTGTTTCTCGCCCTCTGTTTCAGCCCCTCTGTTTCAGCCCCTCTGTTTCAGCCCCTCTGTTTCAGCCCCTCTGTTTCTCGCCCTCTGTTCAGCCCCTCTGTTTCAGCCCCTCTGTTTCTCGCCCTCTGTTTCTGCCCCTCTGTTTCAGCCCCTCTGTTTCAGCCCCTCTGTTTCAGCCCCTCTGTTTCTCGCCCTCTGTTTCTCGCCCTCTGTTTCAGCCCCTCTGTTTCAGCCCCTCTGTTTCAGCCCCTCTGTTTCATCCCCTCTGTTTCAGCCCCTCTGTTTCTCGCCCTCTGTTTCTCGCCCTCTGTTTCTCGCTCTCTGTTTCTCGCCCTCTGTTTCTCGCCCTCTGTTTCTCGCCCTCTGTTTCTCGCCCTCTGTTTCAGCCCCTCTGTTTCAGCCCCTCTGTTTCAGACCCTCTGTTTCAGCCCCTCTGTTTCAGCCCCTCTGTTTCAGCCCCTCTGTTTCTCGCCCTCTGTTTCAGCCCCTCTGTTTCAGCCCCTCTGTTTCACCCCTCTGTTTCACGCCCTCTGTTTCTCGCCCTCTGTTTCAGCCCCTCTGTTTCAGCCCCTCTGTTTCAGCCCCTCTGTTTCAGCCCCTCTGTTTCAGCCCCTCTGTTTCAGCCCCTCTGTTTCACCCCTCTGTTTCACGCCCTCGGTTTCCCGCCCTCTGTTTCAGCCCCTCTGTTTCAGCCCCTCTGTTTCAGCCAATCTGCTTCAGCCCCACTCTTTCTCGCCCTCTGTTTCTCGCCCTCTGTTTCTCGCCCTCTGTTTCTCGCCCTCTATTTCAGCCCCTCTGTTTCAGCCCCTCTGTTTCAGCCCCTCTGTTTCAGCCCCTCTGTTTCAGCCACTCTGTTTCTCGCCCTCTGTTTCTCGCCCTCTGTTTCTCGCCCTCTGTTTCTCGCCCTCTGTTTCAGCCCCTCTGTTTCAGCCCCTCTGTTTCAGCCCCTCTGTTTCTGCTCCTCTGTTTCTCGCCCTCTGTTTCAGCCCCTCTGTTTCAGCGCCTCTGTTTCAGCCCCTCTGCTTCAGCCACTATGTTTCAGCTCCACTGTTTCAGCCCCTCAGTTTCTCGCCCTCTGTTTCTCTCCCTCTGTTTCTCGCCCTCTGTTTCAGCCCATCTGTTTCAGCCCCTCTGTTTAAGCCAATCTGTTTCAGCCCCTCTGTTTCTGGCCCTCTGTTTCAGCCCCTCTCTTTCAGCCCCTCTGTTTCAGCCCCTCTGTTTCTCGCCCTCTGTTTCAGCCCCTCTGTTTCAGCCCCTCTGTTTCTAGCCCTCTGTTTCAGCCCCGCTGTTTCAGCCCCTCTGTTTCAGCCACTCTGTTTCACGCACTCTGTTTCTCGCCCTCTGTTTCTCGCCCTCTGTTTCAGCCACTCTGATTCAGCGCCTCTGTTCCAGCCCCTCTGTTTCAGCCCCTCTGTTTCAGCCCCACTGTTTAAGCCCCTCTGTTTCTCGTACTCTGTTTCAGCCCCTCTGTTTCAGCCCCTCTGTTTCTCAGCCTCTGTTTCAGCCCCTCTGTTTCTCGCCCTCTGTTTCAGCCCCTCTGTTTCAGCCCCTCTGTTTCAGCCCCACTGTTTCAGCCACTCTGTTTCTCGCCCTCTGTTTCTCGCCCTCTGTTTCTCGCCCTCTGTTTCTCGCCCTCTGTTTCAGCCCCTCTGTTTCAGCGCCTCTGTTTCAGCCCCTCTGCTTCAGCCACTATGTTTCAGCTCCACTGTTTCAGCCCCTCTGTTTCTCGCGCTCTGTTTCTCTCCCTCTGTTTCTCGTCCTCTGTTTCAGCCCATCTGTTTCAGCCCCTCTGTTTCAGCCAATCTGTTTCAACCCCTCTGTTTCTGGCCCTCTGTTTCAGCCCCTCTCTTTCAGCCCCTCTGTTTCAGCCCCTCTGTTTCTCGCCCTCTGTTTCAGCCCCTCTGTTTCAGCCCCTCTGTTTCTAGCCCTCTGTTTCAGCCCCGCTGTTTCAGCCCCTCTGTTTCAGCCACTCTGTTTCTCGCACTCTGTTTCTCGCCCTCTGTTTCTCGCCCTCTCTTTCAGCCACTCTGATTCAGCGCCTCTGTTCCAGCCCCTCTGTTTCAGCCCCTCTGTTTCAGCCCCACTGTTTAAGCCCCTCTGTTTCTCGTACTCTGTTTCAGCCCCTCTGTTTCAGCCCCTCTGTTTCTCAGCCTCTGTTTCAGCCCCTCTGTTTCTCGCCCTCTGTTTCAGCCCCTCTGTTTCAGCCCCTCTGTTTCAGCCCCACTGTTTCAGCCACTCTGTTTCTCGCCCTCTGTTTCTCGCCCTCTGTTTCTCGCCCTCTGTTTCTCGCCCTCTGTTTCAGCCCCTCTGTTTCAGCCCCTCTGTTTCAGCTCCTCTGTTTCTCGCCCTCTGTTTCAGCCCCTGTGTTTCAGCCCCTCTGTTTCACCCCCTCTGTTTCAGCCCCTCTGTTTTAGACCCACTCTTTCTCGCCCTCTGTTTCTCGCCCTCTATTTGTCGTCCTCTGTTTCAGCCCCTCTGTTTCAGCCCCTCTGTTTCAGCCCCTCTGTTTCAGACCCTCTGTTTCAGCTCCACTGTTTCAGCCCCTCTGTTTCTCGCCCTCTGTTTCAGCCCCTCTGTTTCTCGCCCTCTGGTTCAGCCGCTCTGTTTCAGCCCCTCTGTTTCAGCCCCTCTGTTTCAGACCCTCTATTTCAGCCCCTCTGTTTCAGCCCCACTGTTTAAGCCCCTCTGTTTCTCGCTCTCTCTTTCAGCCCCTCTGTTTCTCGCCTTCTGTTTCTCGCCCTCTGATTCAGCCCCTCTGTTTCAGCCCCTCTGTTTCTCGCGCAATGTTTCAGCCCCTCTGTTTCTCGCCCTCTGTTTCAGCCCCTCTGTTTCAGCCCCTCTGTTTCAGCCCCTCTGTTTCTCGCCCTCTGTTCAGCCCCTCTGTTTCAGCCCCTCTGTTTCTCGCCCTCTGTTTCTGCCCCTCTGTTTCAGCCCCTCTGTTTCAGCCCCTCTGTTTCAGCCCCTCTGTTTCTCGCCCTCTGTTTCTCGCCCTCTGTTTCAGCCCCTCTGTTTCAGCCCCTCTGTTTCAGCCCCTCTGTTTCATCCCCTCTGTTTCAGCCCCTCTGTTTCTCGCCCTCTGTTTCTCGCCCTCTGTTTCTCGCTCTCTGTTTCTCGCCCTCTGTTTCTCGCCCTCTGTTTCTCGCCCTCTGTTTCTCGCCCTCTGTTTCAGCCCCTCTGTTTCAGCCCCTCTGTTTCAGACCCTCTGTTTCAGCCCCTCTGTTTCAGCCCCTCTTTTTCAGCCCCTCTGTTTCTCGCCCTCTGTTTCAGCCCCTCTGTTTCAGCCCCTCTGTTTCACCCCTCTGTTTCACGCCCTCTGTTTCTCGCCCTCTGTTTCAGCCCCTCTGTTTCAGCACCTCTGTTTCAGCCCCTCTGTTTCAGCCCCTCTGTTTCAGCCCCTCTGTTTCAGCCCCTCTGTTTCACCCCTCTGTTTCACGCCCTCGGTTTCCCGCCCTCTGTTTCAGCCCCTCTGTTTCAGCCCCTCTGTTTCAGCCAATCTGCTTCAGCCCCACTCTTTCTCGCCCTCTGTTTCTCGCCCTCTGTTTCTCGCCCTCTGTTTCTCGCCCTCTATTTCAGCCCCTCTGTTTCAGCCCCTCTGTTTCAGCCCCTCTGTTTCAGCCCCTCTGTTTCAGCCACTCTGTTTCTCGCCCTCTGTTTCTCGCCCTCTGTTTCTCGCCCTCTGTTTCTCGCCCTCTGTTTCAGCCCCTCTGTTTCAGCCCCTCTGTTTCAGCCCCTCTGTTTCTGCTCCTCTGTTTCTCGCCCTCTGTTTCAGCCCCTCTGTTTCAGCGCCTCTGTTTCAGCCCCTCTGCTTCAGCCACTATGTTTCAGCTCCACTGTTTCAGCCCCTCTGTTTCTCGCCCTCTGTTTCTCTCCCTCTGTTTCTCGCCCTCTGTTTCAGCCCATCTGTTTCAGCCCCTCTGTTTCAGCCAATCTGTTTCAGCCCCTCTGTTTCTGGCCCTCTGTTTCAGCCCCTCTCTTTCAGCCCCTCTGTTTCAGCCCCTCTGTTTCTCGCCCTCTGTTTCAGCCCCTCTGTTTCAGCCCCTCTGTTTCTAGCCCTCTGTTTCAGCCCCGCTGTTTCAGCCCCTCTGTTTCAGCCCCTCTGTTTCTCGCCCTCTGTTTCAGCCCCTCTGTTTCAGCCCCTCTGTTTCAGCCCCTCTGTTTCAGCCCCTCTGTTTCTCGCCCTCTGTTCAGCCCCTCTGTTTCAGCCCCTCTGTTTCTCGCCCTCTGTTTCTGCCCCTCTGTTTCAGCCCCTCTGTTTCAGCCCCTCTGTTTCTCGCCCTCTGTTTCTCGCCCTCTGTTTCAGCCCCTCTGTTTCAGCCCCTCTGTTTCAGCCCCTCTGTTTCATCCCCTCTGTTTCAGCCCCTCTGTTTCTCGCCCTCTGTTTCTCGCTCTCTGTTTCTCGCCCTCTGTTTCTCGCCCTCTGTTTCTCGCCCTCTGTTTCTCGCCCTCTGTTTCAGCCCCTCTGTTTCAGCCCCTCTGTTTCAGACCCTCTGTTTCAGCCCCTCTGTTTCAGCCCCTCTGTTTCAGCCCCTCTGTTTCTCGCCCTCTGTTTCAGCCCCTCTGTTTCAGCCCCTCTGTTTCACCCCTCTGTTTCACGCCCTCTGTTTCTCGCCCTCTGTTTCAGCCCCTCTGTTTCAGCCCCTCTGTTTCAGCCCCTCTGTTTCAGCCCCTCTGTTTCAGCCCCTCTGTTTCAGCCCCTCTGTTTCACCCCTCTGTTTCACGCCCTCGGTTTCCCGCCCTCTGTTTCAGCCCCTCTGTTTCAGCCCCTCTGTTTCAGCCAATCTGCTTCAGCCCCACTCTTTCTCGCCCTCTGTTTCTCGCCCTCTGTTTCTCGCCCTCTGTTTCTCGCCCTCTATTTCAGCCCCTCTGTTTCAGCCCCTCTGTTTCAGCCCCTCTGTTTCAGCCCCTCTGTTTCAGCCACTCTGTTTCTCGCCCTCTGTTTCTCGCCCTCTGTTTCTCGCCCTCTGTTTCTCGCCCTCTGTTTCAGCCCCTCTGTTTCAGCCCCTCTGTTTCAGCCCCTCTGTTTCTGCTCCTCTGTTTCTCGCCCTCTGTTTCAGCCCCTCTGTTTCAGCGCCTCTGTTTCAGCCCCTCTGCTTCAGCCACTATGTTTCAGCTCCACTGTTTCAGCCCCTCTGTTTCTCGCCCTCTGTTTCTCTCCCTCTGTTTCTCGCCCTCTGTTTCAGCCCATCTGTTTCAGCCCCTCTGTTTCAGCCAATCTGTTTCAGCCCCTCTGTTTCTGGCCCTCTGTTTCAGCCCCTCTCTTTCAGCCCCTCTGTTTCAGCCCCTCTGTTTCTCGCCCTCTGTTTCAGCCCCTCTGTTTCAGCCCCTCTGTTTCTAGCCCTCTGTTTCAGCCCCGCTGTTTCAGCCCCTCTGTTTCAGCCACTCTGTTTCACGCACTCTGTTTCTCGCCCTCTGTTTCTCGCCCTCTGTTTCAGCCACTCTGATTCAGCGCCTCTGTTCCAGCCCCTCTGTTTCAGCCCCTCTGTTTCAGCCCCACTGTTTAAGCCCCTCTGTTTCTCGTACTCTGTTTCAGCCCCTCTGTTTCAGCCCCTCTGTTTCTCAGCCTCTGTTTCAGCCCCTCTGTTTCTCGCCCTCTGTTTCAGCCCCTCTGTTTCAGCCCCTCTGTTTCAGCCCCACTGTTTCAGCCACTCTGTTTCTCGCCCTCTGTTTCTCGCCCTCTGTTTCTCGCCCTCTGTTTCTCGCCCTCTGTTTCAGCCCCTCTGTTTCAGCGCCTCAGTTTCAGCCCCTCTGCTTCAGCCACTATGTTTCAGCTCCACTGTTTCAGCCCCTCTGTTTCTCGCGCTCTGTTTCTCTCCCTCTGTTTCTCGCCCTCTGTTTCAGCCCATCTGTTTCAGCCCCTCTGTTTCAGCCAATCTGTTTCACCCCCTCTGTTTCTGGCCCTCTGTTTCAGCCCCTCTCTTTCAGCCCCTCTGTTTCAGCCCCTCTGTTTCTCGCCCTCTGTTTCAGCCCCTCTGTTTCAGCCCCTCTGTTTCTAGCCCTCTGTTTCAGCCCCGCTGTTTCAGCCCCTCTGTTTCAGCCACTCTGTTTCTCGCACTCTGTTTCTCGCCCTCTGTTTCTCGCCCTCTCTTTCAGCCACTCTGATTCAGCGCCTCTGTTCCAGCCCCTCTGTTTCAGCCCCTCTGTTTCAGCCCCACTGTTTAAGCCCCTCTGTTTCTCGTACTCTGTTTCAGCCCCTCTGTTTCAGCCCCTCTGTTTCTCAGCCTCTGTTTCAGCCCCTCTGTTTCTCGCCCTCTGTTTCAGCCCCTCTGTTTCAGCCCCTCTGTTTCAGCCCCACTGTTTCAGCCACTCTGTTTCTCGCCCTCTGTTTCTCGCCCTCTGTTTCTCGCCCTCTGTTTCTCGCCCTCTGTTTCAGCCCCTCTGTTTCAGCCCCTCTGTTTCAGCTCCTCTGTTTCTCGCCCTCTGTTTCAGCCCCTGTGTTTCAGCCCCTCTGTTTCACCCCCTCTGTTTCAGCCCCTCTGTTTTAGACCCACTCTTTCTCGCCCTCTGTTTCTCGCCCTCTATTTGTCGTCCTCTGTTTCAGCCCCTCTGTTTCAGCCCCTCTGTTTCAGCCCCTCTGTTTCAGACCCTCTGTTTCAGCTCCACTGTTTCAGCCCCTCTGTTTCTCGCCCTCTGTTTCAGCCCCTCTGTTTCTCGCCCTCTGGTTCAGCCGCTCTGTTTCAGCCCCTCTGTTTCAGCCCCTCTGTTTCAGACCCTCTATTTCAGCCCCTCTGTTTCAGCCCCACTGTTTAAGCCCCTCTGTTTCTCGCTCTCTCTTTCAGCCCCTCTGTTTCTCGCCTTCTGTTTCTCGCCCTCTGATTCAGCCCCTCTGTTTCAGCCCCTCTGTTTCAGCCCCTCTGTTTCAGCACCGTCTTTTTCAGCCACTCTGTTTCAGCCCCTCTGTTTCAGCCCATCTGTTTCAGCCCCTCTGTTTCTCGCCCTCTGTTTCAGCCCCTCTGTTTCTCGCCCTCTGTTTCAGCCCCTCTGTTTCAGCCCCTCTGTTTCAGCCCATCTGTTTCAGCCCCTCTGTTTCTCGCCCTCTGTTTCAGCCCCTCTCTTTCAGCCCCTCTGTTTCAGCCCCTCTGTTTCAGCCCCTCTGTTTCAGTCCCTCTGTTCCAGCCCCTCTGTTTCTCGCCCTCTGTTTCAGCCCCGCTGTTTCATCCACTCTGTTTCAGCCCCTCTGTTTCAGACCCTCTGTTTCTCGCCCTCTGTTTCTCGCCCTCTGTTTCTCGCCGTCTGTTTCTCGCCCTCTGTTTCTCGCTCTCTGTTTCTCGCCCTCTGTTTCAGCCCCTCTGTTTCTCGCGCAATGTTTCAGCCCCTCTGTTTCTCGCCCTCTGTTTCAGCCCCTCTGTTTCAGCCCCTCTGTTTCAGCCCCTCTGTTTCAGCCCCTCTGTTTCTCGCCCTCTGTTCAGCCCCTCTGTTTCAGCCCCTCTGTTTCTCGCCCTCTGTTTCTGCCCCTCTGTTTCAGCCCCTCTGTTTCAGCCCCTCTGTTTCAGCCCCTCTGTTTCTCGCCCTCTGTTTCTCGCCCTCTGTTTCAGCCCCTCTGTTTCAGCCCCTCTGTTTCAGCCCCTCTGTTTCATCCCCTCTGTTTCAGCCCCTCTGTTTCTCGCCCTCTGTTTCTCGCCCTCTGTTTCTCGCTCTCTGTTTCTCGCCCTCTGTTTCTCGCCCTCTGTTTCTCGCCCTCTGTTTCTCGCCCTCTGTTTCAGCCCCTCTGTTTCAGCCCCTCTGTTTCAGACCCTCTGTTTCAGCCCCTCTGTTTCAGCCCCTCTGTTTCAGCCCGTCTGTTTCTCGCCCTCTGTTTCAGCCCCTCTGTTTCAGCCCCTCTGTTTCACCCCTCTGTTTCACGCCCTCTGTTTCTCGCCCTCTGTTTCAGCCCCTCTGTTTCAGCCCCTCTGTTTCAGCCCCTCTGTTTCAGCCCCTCTGTTTCAGCCCCTCTGTTTCAGCCCCTCTGTTTCACCCCTCTGTTTCACGCCCTCGGTTTCCAGCCCTCTGTTTCAGCCCCTCTGTTTCAGCCCCTCTGTTTCAGCCAATCTGCTTCAGCCCCACTCTTTCTCGCCCTCTGTTTCTCGCCCTCCGTTTCTCGCCCTCTGTTTCTCGCCCTCTATTTCAGCCCCTCTGTTTCAGCCCCTCTGTTTCAGCACCTCTGTTTCAGCCCCTCTGTTTCAGCCACTCTGTTTCTCGCCCTCTGTTTCTCGCCCTCTGTTTCTCGCCCTCTGTTTCAGCCCCTCTGTTTCAGCCCCTCTGTTTCAGCCCCTCTGTTTCTGCTCCTCTGTTTCTC
This sequence comes from Stegostoma tigrinum, assembly GCF_030684315.1. Classification (NCBI taxonomy): domain Eukaryota; kingdom Metazoa; phylum Chordata; class Chondrichthyes; order Orectolobiformes; family Stegostomatidae; genus Stegostoma; species Stegostoma tigrinum. Next base: position 1,028,320 of record NW_026728048.1, on the reverse strand, counting down.
GCCCTCTGTTTCAGCCCCTCTGTTTCAGCGCCTCTGTTTCAGCCCCTCTGCTTCAGCCACTATGTTTCAGCTCCACTGTTTCAGCCCCTCTGTTTCTCGCCCTCTGTTTCTCTCCCTCTGTTTCTCGCCCTCTGTTTCAGCCCATCTGTTTCAGCCCCTCTGTTTCAGCCAATCTGTTTCAGCCCCTCTGTTTCTGGCCCTCTGTTTCAGCCCCTCTCTTTCAGCCCCTCTGTTTCAGCCCCTCTGTTTCTCGCCCTCTGTTTCAGCCCCTCTGTTTCAGCCCCTCTGTTTCTAGCCCTCTGTTTCAGCCCCGCTGTTTCAGCACCTCTGTTTCAGCCACTCTGTTTCTCGCACTCTGTTTCTCGCCCTCTGTTTCTCGCCCTCTGTTTCAGCCACTCTGATTCAGCGCCTCTGTTCCAGCCCCTCTGTTTCAGCCCCTCTGTTTCAGCCCCACTGTTTAAGCCCCTCTGTTTCTCGTACTCTGTTTCAGCCCCTCTGTTTCAGCCCCTCTGTTTCTCAGCCTCTGTTTCAGCCCCTCTGTTTCTCGCCCTCTGTTTCAGCCCCTCTGTTTCAGCCCCTCTGTTTCAGCCCCACTGTTTCAGCCACTCTGTTTCTCCCCCTCTGTTTCTCGCCCTCTGTTTCTCGCCCTCTGTTTCTCGCCCTCTGTTTCAGCCCCTCTGTTTCAGCCCCTCTGTTTCAGCCCCTCTGTTTCAGCTCCTCTGTTTCTCGCCCTCTGTTTCAGCCCCTGTGTTTCAGCCCCTCTGTTTCACCCCCTCTGTTTCAGCCCCTCTGTTTTAGACCCACTCTTTCTCGCCGTCTGTTTCTCGCCCTCTGTTTGTCGTCCTCTGTTTCAGCCCCTCTGTTTCAGCCCCTCTGTTTCAGCCCCTCTGTTTCAGACCCTCTGTTTCAGCTCCACTGTTTCAGCCCCTCTGTTTCTCGCCCTCTGTTTCAGCCCCTCTGTTTCTCGCCCTCTGGTTCAGCCGCTCTGTTTCAGCCCCTCTGTTTCAGCCCCTCTCTTTCAGACCCTCTGTTTCAGCCCCTCTGGTTCAGCCCCACTGTTTAAGCCCCTCTGTTTCTCGCTCTCTCTTTCAACCCCTCTGTTTCTCGCCTTCTGTTTCTCGCCCTCTGATTCAGCCCCTCTGTTTCAGCCCCTCTGTTTCAGCCCCTCTGTTTCAGCCCGTCTTTTTCAGCCACTCTGTTTCAGCCCCACTGTTTCAGCCCCTCTGTTTCTCGCCCTCTGTTACTCGCTCTCTGTTTCTCGCCCTCTGTTTCAGCCCCTCTGTTTCTCGCGCACTGTTTCAGCCCCTCTGTTTCTCGCCCTGTGTTTTAGCCCCTCTGTTTCAGCCCCTCTCTTTCAGCCCCTCTGTTTCAGCCCCTCTGTTTCTCGCCCTCTGTTCAGCCCCGCTGTTTCAGCCCCTCTGTTTCTCGCCCACTGATTCTGCCCCTCTGTTTCAGCCCCTCTGTTTCAGCCCCTCTGCTCCAGCCCCTCTGTTTCTCGCCCTCTGTTACTCGCCCTCTGTTTCAGCCCATCTGTTTCAGCCCCTCTGTTTCAGCCCCTCTGTTTCAGCCCCTCTGTTTCAGCCACTCTGTTTCTCGCCCTCTGTTTCTCGCCCTCTGTTTCTCGCCCTCTGTTTCTCGCCCTCTGTTTCAGCCCCACTGTTTCAGCCCCTCTGTTTCAGACCCTCTGTTTCAGCCCCTCTGTTTCTGCCCCTCTGTTTCAGCCCCTCTGTTTCTCGCCCTCTGTTTCAGCCCCTCTGTTTCAGCCCCTCTGTTTCACCCCTCTGTTTCTCGCCCTCTGTTTCAGCCCCTCTGTTTCAGCCCCTCTGTTTCAGACCCTCTGTTTCAGCCCCTCTGTTTCAGCCCCTCTGTTTCAACCCCTCTGTTTCTCGCCCTCTGTTTCAGCCCCTCTGTTTCAGACCCTCTGTTTCACTCCTCTGTTTCTCGCCCTCTGTTTCTCGCCCTCTGTTTCAGCCCCTCTGTTTCAGCCCCTCTGTTTCAGCCCCTCTGTTTCAGCCCCTCTGTTTCTCGCAATCTGTTTCTCGCCCTCTGTTTCTCGCCCTCTGTTTCTCGCCCTCTGTTTCAGCCCCTCTGTTTCAGCCCCTCGGTTTCAGCCCCACTGTTTAATCCCCTCTGTTTCTCGCCCTCTGATCAGCCCCTCTGTTTCTCGGCCTCTGTTTCTCGCCCACTGTTTCAGCCCCTCTGTTTCAGCCCCTCTGTTTCAGCCCCTCTGTTTCAGCCCCTCTTTTTCAGCCCCTCTGTTTCAGCCCATCTGTTTCAGCCCCTCTGTTTCTCACCCTCTGTTTCAGCCCCTCTGTTTCTCGCCCTCTGTTTCAGCCCCTCTGTTTCAGCCCCTCTGTTTCAGCCCATCTGTTTCAGCCCCTCTGTTTCTCGCCCTCTGTTTCAGCCCCTCTCTTTCAGCCCCTCTGTTTCAGCCCCTCTGTTTCAGCCCCTCTGTTTCAGCCCCTCTGTTCCAGCCCCTCTGTTTCTCGCCCTCTGTTTCAGCCCCGCTGTTTCATCCACTCTGTTTCAGCCCCTCTGTTTCAGCCCCTCTGTTTCTCGCCCTCTGTTTCTCGCCCTCTGTTTCTCGCCCTCTGTTTCTCACCCTCTGTTTCTCGCTCTCTGTTTCTCGCCCTCTGTTTCAGCCCCTCTGTTTCTCGCGCAATGTTTCAGCCCCTCTGTTTCTCGCCCTCTGTTTCAGCACCTCTGTTTCAGCCCCTCTGTTTCAGCCCCTCTGTTTCAGCCCCTCTGTTTCTCGCCCTCTGTTCAGCCCCTCTGTTACAGCCCCTCTGTTTCTCGCCATCTGTTTCTGCCCCTCTGTTTCGGCCCCTCTGTTTCAGCCCCTCTGTTTCAGCCCCTCTGTTTCTCGCCCTCTGTTTCTCGCCCTCTGTTTCAGCCCCTCTGTTTCAGCCCCTTTGTTTCAGCCCCTCTGTTTCAGCCCCTCTGTTTCAGCCCCTCTGTTTCTCGCCCTCTGTTTCTCGCCCTCTGTTTCTCGCTCTCTGTTTCTCGCCCTCTGTTTCTCGCCCTCTGTTTCTCGCCCTCTGTTTCAGCCCCTCTGTTTCAGCCCCTCTGTTTCAGACCCTCTGTTTCAGCCCCTCTGTTTCAGCCCCTCTGTTTCAGCCCCTCTGTTTCACGCCCTCTGTTTCAGCCCCTCTGTTTCAGCCCCTCTGTTTCACCTCTCTGTTTCACGCCCTCTGTTTCTCGCCCTCTGTTTCAGCCCCTCTGTTTCAGCCCCTCTGTTTCAGCCCCTCTGTTTCAGCCCCTCTGTTTCAGCCCCTCTGTTTCAGCCCCTCTGTTTCACCCCTCTGTTTCACGCCCTCGGTTTCCCGCCCTCTGTTTCAGCCCCTCTGTTTCATCCCCTCTGTTTCAGCCAATCTGTTTCAGCCCCACTCTTTCTCGCCCTCTGTTTCTCGCCCTCTGTTTCTCGCCCTCTATTTCAGCCCCTCTGTTTCAGCCCCTCTGTTTCAGCCCCTCTGTTTCAGCCCCTCTGTTTCAGCCACTCTGTTTCTCGCCCTCTGTTTCTCGCCCTCTGTTTCTCGCCCTCTGTTTCTCGCCCTCTGTTTCAGCCCCTCTGTTTCAGCCCCTCTGTTTCAGCCCCTCTGTTTCTGCTCCTCTGTTTCTCGCCCTCTGTTTCAGCCCCTCTGTTTCAGCGCCTCTGTTTCAGCCCCTCTGCTTCAGCCACTATGTTTCAGCTCCACTGTTTCAGCCCCTCTGTTTCTCGCCCTCTGTTTCTCTCCCTCTGTTTCTCGCCCTCTGTTTCAGCCCATCTGTTTCAGCCCCTCTGTTTCAGCAAATCTGTTTCAGCCCCTCTGTTTCTGGCCCTCTGTTTCAGCCCCTCTCTTTCAGCCCCTCTGTTTCAGCCCCTCTGTTTCTCGCCCTCTGTTTCAGCCCCTCTGTTTCAGCCCCTCTGTTACAGCCCCTCTGTTTCTCGCCGTCTGTTTCTGCCCCTCTGTTTCGGCCCCTCTGTTTCAGCCCCTCTGTTTCAGCCCCTCTGTTTCTCGCCCTCTGTTTCTCGCCCTCTGTTTCAGCCCCTCTGTTTCAGCCCCTCTGTTTCAGCCCCTCTGTTTCAGCCGCTCTGTTTCAGCCCCTCTGTTTCTCGCCCTCTGTTTCTCGCCCTCTGTTTCTCGCTCTCTGTTTCTCGCCATCTGTTTCTCGCCCTCTGTTTCTCGCCCTCTGTTTCTCGCCCTCTGTTTCAGCCCCTCTGTTTCAGCCCCTCTGTTTCAGACCCTCTGTTTCAGCCCCTCTGTTTCAGCCCCTCTGTTTCAGCCCCTCTGTTTCTCGCCCTCTGTTTCAGCCCCTCTGTTTCAGCCCCTCTGTTTCACCCCTCTGTTTCACGCCCTCTGTTTCTCGCCCTCTGTTTCAGCCCCTCTGTTTCAGCCCCTCTGTTTCAGCCCCTCTGTTTCAGCCCCTCTGTTTCAGCCCCTCTGTTTCACCCCTCTGTTTCACGCCCTCGGTTTCCCGCCCTCTGTTTCAGCGCCTCTGTTTCAGCCCCTCTGTTTCAGCCAATCTGTTTCAGCCCCACTCTTTCTCGCCCTCTGTTTCTCGCCCTCTGTTTCTCGCCCTCTATTTCAGCCCCTCTGTTTCAGCCCCTCTGTTTCAGCCCCTCTGTTTCAGCCCCTCTGTTTCAGCCACTCTGTTTCTCGCCCTCTGTTTCTCGCCCTCTGTTTCTCGCCCTCTGTTTCAGCCCCTCTGTTTCAGCCCCTCTGTTTCAGCCCCTCTGTTTCTGCTCCTCTGTTTCTCGCCCTCTGTTTCAGCCCCTCTGTTTCAGCGCCTCTGTTTCAGCCCCTCTGCTTCAGCCACTATGTTTCAGCTCCACTGTTTCAGCCCCTCTGTTTCTCGCCCTCTGTTTCTCTCCCTCTGTTTCTCGCCCTCTGTTTCAGCCCATCTGTTTCAGCCCCTCTGTTTCAGCAAATCTGTTTCAGCCCCTCTGTTTCTGGCCCTCTGTTTCAGCCCCTCTCTTTCAGCCCCTCTGTTTCAGCCCCTCTGTTTCTCGCCCTCTGTTTCAGCCCCTCTGTTTCAGCCCCTCTGTTTCTAGCCCTCTGTTTCAGCCCCGCTGTTTCAGCCCCTCTGTTTCAGCCCCTCTGTTTCTCGCACTCTGTTTCTCGCCCTCTGTTTCTCGCCCTCTGTTTCAGCCACTCTGATTCAGCGCCTCTGTTCCAGCCCCTCTGTTTCAGCCCCTCTGTTTCAGCCCCACTGTTTCAGCCCCTCTGTTTCTCGCTCTCTGTTTCTCGCCCTCTGTTTCAGCCCCTCTGTTTCTCGCCCACTGTTTCAGCCCCTCTGTTTCTCGCCCTCTGTTTCAGCCCCTCTGTTTCAGCCCCTCTGTTTCAGCCCCTATGTTTCAGCCCTACTGTTTCTCGCCCTCTTTTCAGCCACTCTGTTTCAGCCCCTCTGTTTCTCGCCCTCTGTTTATGCCCCTCTGTTTCAGCCCCTCTGTTTCAGCCCCTCTGTTTCAGCCCCTCTGTTTCTCGCCCTCTGTTTCTCGCCCTCTGTTTCAGCCGCTCTTTTTCAGCCCCTCTGTTTCAGCCCCTCTGTTTCAGCCCCTCTGTTTCAGGGCCTCTGTTTCAGCCCCTCTGTTTCTCGCCCTCTGTTTCTCGCCCTCTGTTTCTCGCTCTCTGTTTCACGCCCTCTGTATATCGCCCTCTGTTTCTCGCCCTCTGTTTCAGCCCCTCTGTTTCACCCCCTCTGTTTCAGCCCCTCTGTTTCTCGCCCTCTGTTTCTCGCCCTCTGTTTCTCGCCCTCTGTTTCAGCCCCTCTGTTTCAGCCCCTCTGTTTCTCGCCCTCTGTTTCTCGCCCTCTGTTTCAGCCCCTCTGTTTCAGCCCCTCTGTTTCAGCCCCTCTGTTTCAGCCCCTCTGTTTCAGCCCCTCTGTTTCTCGCACTCTGTTTCTCGCCCTCTGTTTCTCGCCCTCTGTTTCAGCCACTCATATTCAGCCCCTCTGTTTCAGCCCCTCTGTTTCAGCCCCTCTGTTTCAGCCCCACTGTTTCAGCCCCTCTGTTTCTCGTACTCTGTTTCAGCCCCTCTGTTTCAGCTCCTCTGTTTCTCAGCCTCTGTTTCAGCCCCTCTGTTTCTCGCCCTCAGTTTCAGCCCCTCTGTTTCAGACCCTCTGTTTCAGCCCCTCAGTTTCAGCCACTCTGTTTCTCGCCCTCTGTTTCTCGCCCTCTGTTTCTCGCCCTCTGTTTCTCGCCCTCTGTTTCTCGCTCTCTGCTTCACGCCCTCTGTTTCTCGCCCTCTGTTTCTCGCCCTCTGTTTCAGCCCCTCTGTTTCACCCCCTCTGTTTCAGCCCCTCTGTTTCTCGCCCTCTGTTTCTCGCCCTCTGTTTCTCGCCCTCTGTTTCAGCCCCTCTGTTTCAGCCCCTCTGTTTCAGCCCCTCTGTGTCAGCCCCTCTGTTTCAGCCTCACTGTTTCTCGCCCTCTTTTCAGCCCCTCTGTTTCAGCCCCTCTGTTTCTCGCCCTCTGTTTCTGCCCCTCTGTTTCAGCCCCTCTGTTTCAGCCCCTCTGTTTCAGCCCCTCTGTTTCTTCACCTCTGTTTCTCGCCCTCTCTTTCAGCCCCTCTTTTTCAGCACCTCTGTTTCAGCCCCTCTGTTTCAGCCCCTCTGTTTCAGGCCCTCTGTTTCAGCCCCTCTGTTTCTCGCCCTCTGTTTCTCGCCCTTTGTTTCTCGCTCTCTGTTTCACGCCCTCTGTTTCTCGCCCTCTGTTTCTCGCCCTATGTTTCAGCCCCTCTGTTTCTCGCCCTCTGTTTCAGCCCCTCTGTTTCAGCCCCTCTGTTTCAGCCCATCTGTTTCAGCCCCTCTGTTTCTCGCCCTCTGTTTCAGCCCCTCTCTTTCAGCCCCTCTGTTTCAGCCCCTCTGTTTCAGCCCCTCTGTTTCAGCCCCTCTGTTCCAGCCCCTCTGTTTATCGCCCTCTGTTTCAGCCCCGCTGTTTCAGCCCCTCTGTTTCAGCACCTCTGTTTCTCGCACTCTGTTTCTCGCCCTCTGTTTCTCGCCCTCTGTTTCAGCCACTCTGATTCAGCCCCTCTGTTACAGCCCCTCTGTTTCTCGCCCTCTGTTTCAGCCCCTCTTTTTCTCGCGCTCTGTTTCTCGCCCTCTGTTTCAGCCCCTCTGTTTCAGCCCCTCTGTTTCAGCCCCTCTGTTTCAGCCCCTCTTTTTCAGCCACTCTGTTTCAGCCTCTCTGTTTCAGCCCCACTGTTTCAGCCCCTCTGTTTCTCGCTCTCTGTTTCTCGCCCTCTGTTTCAGCCCCTCTGTTTCTCGCCCACTGTTTCAGCCCCTCTGTTTCTCGCCCTCTGTTTCAGCCCCTCTGTTTCAGCCCCTCTGTTTCAGCCCCTATGTTTCAGCCCCACTGTTTCTCGCCCTCTTTTCAGCCACTCTGTTTCAGCCCCTCTGTTTCTCGCCCTCTGTTTATGCCCCTCTGTTTCAGCCCCTCTGTTTCAGCCCCTCTGTTTCAGCCCCTCTGTTTCTCGCCCTCTGTTTCTCGCCCTCTGTTTCAGCCGCTCTTTTTCAGCCCCTCTGTTTCAGCCCCTCTGTTTCAGCCCCTCTGTTTCAGGGCCTCTGTTTCAGCCCCTCTGTTTCTCGCCCTCTGTTTCTCGCCCTCTGTTTCTCGCTCTCTGTTTCACGCCCTCTGTATATCGCCCTCTGTTTCTCGCCCTCTGTTTCAGCCCCTCTGTTTCACCCCCTCTGTTTCAGCCCCTCTGTTTCTCGCCCTCTGTTTCTCGCCCTCTGTTTCTCGCCCTCTGTTTCAGCCCCTCTGTTTCAGCCCCACTGTTTCTCGCCCTCTGTTTCTCGCCCTCTGTTTCAGCCCCTCTGTTTCAGCCCCTCTGTTTCAGCCCCTCTGTTTCAGCCCCTCTGTTTCAGCCCCACTCTTTCTCGCCCTCTGTTTCTCGCCCTCTGTTTCTCGCCCTCTATTTCAGCCCCTCTGTTTCAGCCCCTCTGTTTCAGCCCCTCTGTTTCAGCCCCTCTGTTTCAGCCACTCTGTTTCTCGCCCTCTGTTTCTCGCCCTCTGTTTCTCGCCCTCTGTTTCAGCCCCTCTGTTTCAGCCCCTCTGTTTCAGCCCCTCTGTTTCTGCTCCTCTGTTTCTCGCCCTCTGTTTCAGCCCCTCTGTTTCAGCGCCTCTGTTTCAGCCCCTCTGCTTCAGCCACTATGTTTCAGCTCCACTGTTTCAGCCCCTCTGTTTCTCGCCCTCTGTTTCTCTCCCTCTGTTTCTCGCCCTCTGTTTCAGCCCATCTGTTTCAGCCCCTCTGTTTCAGCAAATCTGTTTCAGCCCCTCTGTTTCTGGCCCTCTGTTTCAGCCCCTCTCTTTCAGCCCCTCTGTTTCAGCCCCTCTGTTTCTCGCCCTCTGTTTCAGCCCCTCTGTTTCAGCCCCTCTGTTTCTAGCCCTCTGTTTCAGCCCCGCTGTTTCAGCCCCTCTGTTTCAGCCCCTCTGTTTCTCGCACTCTGTTTCTCGCCCTCTGTTTCTCGCCCTCTGTTTCAGCCACTCTGATTCAGCGCCTCTGTTCCAGCCCCTCTGTTTCAGCCCCTCTGTTTCAGCCCCACTGTTTCAGCCCCTCTGTTTCTCGCTCTCTGTTTCTCGCCCTCTGTTTCAGCCCCTCTGTTTCTCGCCCACTGTTTCAGCCCCTCTGTTTCTCGCCCTCTGTTTCAGCCCCTCTGTTTCAGCCCCTCTGTTTCAGCCCCTATGTTTCAGCCCTACTGTTTCTCGCCCTCTTTTCAGCCACTCTGTTTCAGCCCCTCTGTTTCTCGCCCTCTGTTTATGCCCCTCTGTTTCAGCCCCTCTGTTTCAGCCCCTCTGTTTCAGCCCCTCTGTTTCTCGCCCTCTGTTTCTCGCCCTCTGTTTCAGCCGCTCTTTTTCAGCCCCTCTGTTTCAGCCCCTCTGTTTCAGCCCCTCTGTTTCAGGGCCTCTGTTTCAGCCCCTCTGTTTCTCGCCCTCTGTTTCTCGCCCTCTGTTTCTCGCTCTCTGTTTCACGCCCTCTGTATATCGCCCTCTGTTTCTCGCCCTCTGTTTCAGCCCCTCTGTTTCACCCCCTCTGTTTCAGCCCCTCTGTTTCTCGCCCTCTGTTTCTCGCCCTCTGTTTCTCGCCCTCTGTTTCAGCCCCTCTGTTTCAGCCCCTCTGTTTCTCGCCCTCTGTTTCTCGCCCTCTGTTTCAGCCCCTCTGTTTCAGCCCCTCTGTTTCAGCCCCTCTGTTTCAGCCCCTCTGTTTCAGCCCCTCTGTTTCTCGCACTCTGTTTCTCGCCCTCTGTTTCTCGCCCTCTGTTTCAGCCACTCATATTCAGCCCCTCTGTTTCAGCCCCTCTGTTTCAGCCCCTCTGTTTCAGCCCCACTGTTTCAGCCCCTCTGTTTCTCGTACTCTGTTTCAGCCCCTCTGTTTCAGCTCCTCTGTTTCTCAGCCTCTGTTTCAGCCCCTCTGTTTCTCGCCCTCTGTTTCAGCCCCTCTGTTTCAGACCCTCTGTTTCAGCCCCTCAGTTTCAGCCACTCTGTTTCTCGCCCTCTGTTTCTCGCCCTCTGTTTCTCGCCCTCTGTTTCTCGCCCTCTGTTTCTCGCTCTCTGCTTCACGCCCTCTGTTTCTCGCCCTCTGTTTCTCGCCCTCTGTTTCAGCCCCTCTGTTTCACCCCCTCTGTTTCAGCCCCTCTGTTTCTCGCCCTCTGTTTCTCGCCCTCTGTTTCTCGCCCTCTGTTTCAGCCCCTCTGTTTCAGCCCCTCTGTTTCTCGCCCTCTGTTTCTCGCCCTCTGTTTCAGCCCCTCTGTTTCAGCCCCTCTGTTTCAGCCCCTCTGTGTCAGCCCCTCTGTTTCAGCCTCACTGTTTCTCGCCCTCTTTTCAGCCCCTCTGTTTCAGCCCCTCTGTTTCTCGCCCTCTGTTTCTGCCCCTCTGTTTCAGCCCCTCTGTTTCAGCCCCTCTGTTTCAGCCCCTCTGTTTCTTCACCTCTGTTTCTCGCCCTCTCTTTCAGCCCCTCTTTTTCAGCACCTCTGTTTCAGCCCCTCTGTTTCAGCCCCTCTGTTTCAGGCCCTCTGTTTCAGCCCCTCTGTTTCTCGCCCTCTGTTTCTCGCCCTTTGTTTCTCGCTCTCTGTTTCACGCCCTCTGTTTCTCGCCCTCTGTTTCTCGCCCTATGTTTCAGCCCCTCTGTTTCTCGCCCTCTGTTTCAGCCCCTCTGTTTCAGCCCCTCTGTTTCAGCCCATCTGTTTCAGCCCCTCTGTTTCTCGCCCTCTGTTTCAGCCCCTCTCTTTCAGCCCCTCTGTTTCAGCCCCTCTGTTTCAGCCCCTCTGTTTCAGCCCCTCTGTTCCAGCCCCTCTGTTTATCGCCCTCTGTTTCAGCCCCGCTGTTTCAGCCCCTCTGTTTCAGCACCTCTGTTTCTCGCACTCTGTTTCTCGCCCTCTGTTTCTCGCCCTCTGTTTCAGCCACTCTGATTCAGCCCCTCTGTTACAGCCCCTCTGTTTCTCGCCCTCTGTTTCAGCCCCTCTGTTTCTCGCGCTCTGTTTCTCGCCCTCTGTTTCAGCCCCTCTGTTTCAGCCCCTCTGTTTCAGCCCCTCTGTTTCAGCCCCTCTTTTTCAGCCACTCTGTTTCAGCCTCTCTGTTTCAGCCCCACTGTTTCAGCCCCTCTGTTTCTCGCTCTCTGTTTCTCGCCCTCTGTTTCAGCCCCTCTGTTTCTCGCCCACTGTTTCAGCCCCTCTGTTTCTCGCCCTCTGTTTCAGCCCCTCTGTTTCAGCCCCTCTGTTTCAGCCCCTATGTTTCAGCCCCACTGTTTCTCGCCCTCTTTTCAGCCACTCTGTTTCAGCCCCTCTGTTTCTCGCCCTCTGTTTATGCCCCTCTGTTTCAGCCCCTCTGTTTCAGCCCCTCTGTTTCAGCCCCTCTGTTTCTCGCCCTCTGTTTCTCGCCCTCTGTTTCAGCCGCTCTTTTTCAGCCCCTCTGTTTCAGCCCCTCTGTTTCAGCCCCTCTGTTTCAGGGCCTCTGTTTCAGCCCCTCTGTTTCTCGCCCTCTGTTTCTCGCCCTCTGTTTCTCGCTCTCTGTTTCACGCCCTCTGTATATCGCCCTCTGTTTCTCGCCCTCTGTTTCAGCCCCTCTGTTTCACCCCCTCTGTTTCAGCCCCTCTGTTTCTCGCCCTCTGTTTCTCGCCCTCTGTTTCTCGCCCTCTGTTTCAGCCCCTCTGTTTCAGCCCCACTGTTTCTCGCCCTCTGTTTCTCGCCCTCTGTTTCAGCCCCTCTGTTTCAGCCCCTCTGTTTCAGCCCCTCTGTTTCAGCCCCTCTGTTTCAGCCTCACTGTTTCTCGCCCTCTTTTCAGCCCCACTGTTTCAGCCCCTCTGTTTCTCGCCCTCTGTTTCTGCCCCTCTGATTCAGCCCCTCTGTTTCAGCCCCTCTGTTTCAGCCCCTCTGTTTCTCGCCCTCTGTTTCTCGCCCTCTGTTTCAGCTCCTCTTTTTCAGCACCTCTGTTTCAGGCCCTCTGTTTCTCGCCCTCTGTTTCTCGCCCTCTGTTTCTCGCTCTCTGTTTCACGCCCTCTGTTTCTCTCCCTCTGTTTCTCGCCCTCTGTTTCAGCCCCTCTGTTTCACCCCCTCTGTTAGGCCCCTCTGTTTCTCGCCCTCTGTTTCTCGCCCTCTGTTTCTCGCCCTCTGTTTCAGCCCCTCTGTTTCAGCCCCTCTGTTTCAGCCACTCTGTTTCAGCCCCTCTGATTCACCCCCTCTGTTTCAGCCCCTCTGTTTCTCGCCCTCTGTTTCAGCCCCTCTGTTTCAGCTCCTCTTTTTCAGCCCCTCTGTTTCTCGCCCTCTGTTTCAGCCCCTCTGTTTCAGCCCCTCTGTTTCACCTCCTCTGTTTCAGCCCCTCTGTTTCAGCTCACTCTTTCTCGCCCTCTGTTTCACGCCCTCTGTTTCTCGCCCTCTGTTTCATCCCCTCTGTTTCAGCCCCTCTGTTTCAGACCCTCTGTTTCAGCCCCTCTATTTCAGCCCCTCTTTTTCAGCCCCTCGGTTTCTCGCCCTCTGTTTCAGCCACTCTGTTTCAGCCCCTCTGTTTCAGACCCTCTGTTTCTCGCCCTCTGTTTCTCGCCCTCTATTTCAGCCCCTCTGTTTCAGCCCCTCTGTTTCAGCCCCTCTGTTTCAGCCCGTCTGTTTCAACCCCTCTGTTTCTTGCCCTCTGTTTCAGCCCCTCTGTTTCACCCCCTCAGTTTCAGCCCCTCAGTTTCAGCCCCACTGTTTCTCGCCCTCTGTTTCTCGTCCTCTGTTTCAGCCCCTCTGTTTCAGCCACTCTGTTTCTCAACCTCTGTTTCAGCCCCTCTGTTTCTCGCCCTCTGTTTCAGCCCCTCTGTTTCAGCCCCTCTGTTTCAGCCACTCTGTTTCTCGCCCTCTGTTTCTCGACCTCTGTTTCTCGCCCTCTGTTTCTCGCCCTCTGTTTCAGCCCCTCTGTTTCAGCCCCTCTGTTTCAGCCCCTCTGTTTCAGCTCCTCTGTTTCTCGGCCTCTGTTTCAGACCCTCTGTTTCTCGCCTTTGTTTCAGCCCCGCTGTTTCAGCCCCTCTGTTTCAGCCCCTCTGTTTCTCGCACTCTGTTTCTCGCCCTCTGTTTCTCGCCCTCTGTTTCAGCCACTCATATTCAGCCCCTCTGTTTCAGCCCCTCTGTTTCAGCCCCTCTGTTTCAGCCCCACTGTTTCAGCCCCTCTGTTTCTCGTACTCTGTTTCAGCCCCTCTGTTTCAGCTCCTCTGTTTCTCAGCCTCTGTTTCAGCCCCTCTGTTTCTCGCCCTCTGTTTCAGCCCCTCTGTTTCAGCCCCTCTGTTTCAGCCCCTCTGTTTCAGCCACTCTGTTTCTCGCCCTCTGTTTCTCGCCCTCTGTTTCTCGCCCTCTGTTTCTCGCCCTCTGTTTCTCGCTCTCTGCTTCACGCCCTCTGTTTCTCGCCCTCTGTTTCTCGCCCTCTGTTTCAGCCCCTCTGTTTCACCCCCTCTGTTTCAGCCCCTCTGTTTCTCGCCCTCTGTTTCTCGCCCTCTGTTTCTCGCCCTCTGTTTCAGCCCCTCTGTTTCAGCCCCTCTGTTTCTCGCCCTCTGTTTCTCGCCCTCTGTTTCAGCCCCTCTGTTTCAGCCCCTCTGTTTCAGCCCCTCTGTGTCAGCCCCTCTGTTTCAGCCTCACTGTTTCTCGCCCTCTTTTCAGCCCCTCTGTTTCAGCCCCTCTGTTTCTCGCCCTCTGTTTCTGCCCCTCTGTTTCAGCCCCTCTGTTTCAGCCCCTCTGTTTCAGCCCCTCTGTTTCTTCACCTCTGTTTCTCGCCCTCTCTTTCAGCCCCTCTTTTTCAGCACCTCTGTTTCAGCCCCTCTGTTTCAGCCCCTCTGTTTCAGGCCCTCTGTTTCAGCCCCTCTGTTTCTCGCCCTCTGTTTCTCGCCCTTTGTTTCTCGCTCTCTGTTTCACGCCCTCTGTTTCTCGCCCTCTGTTTCTCGCCCTATGTTTCAGCCCCTCTGTTTCTCGCCCTCTGTTTCAGCCCCTCTGTTTCAGCCCCTCTGTTTCAGCCCATCTGTTTCAGCCCCTCTGTTTCTCGCCCTCTGTTTCAGCCCCTCTCTTTCAGCCCCTCTGTTTCAGCCCCTCTGTTTCAGCCCCTCTATTTCAGCCCCTCTGTTCCAGCCCCTCTGTTTATCGCCCTCTGTTTCAGCCCCGCTGTTTCAGCCCCTCTGTTTCAGCACCTCTGTTTCTCGCACTCTGTTTCTCGCCCTCTGTTTCTCGCCCTCTGTTTCAGCCACTCTGATTCAGCCCCTCTGTTACAGCCCCTCTGTTTCAGCCCCTCTGTTTCAGCCCCACTATTTAAGCCCCTCTGTTTCTCGCCCTCTGTTTCAGCCCCTCTGTTTCTCGCGCTCTGTTTCTCGCCCTCTGTTTCAGCCCCTCTGTTTCAGCCCCTCTGTTTCAGCCCCTCTGTTTCAGCCCCTCTTTTTCAGCCACTCTGTTTCAGCCCCTCTGTTTCAGCCCCTCTGTTTCAGCCCCTCTGTTTCTCGCTCTCTGTTTCTCGCCCTCTGTTTCAGCCCCTCTGTTTCTCGCCCACTGTTTCAGCCCCTGTGTTTCTCGCCCTCTGTTTCAGCCCCTCTGTTTCAGCCCCTCTGTTTCAGCCCCTATGTTTCAGCCCCACTGTTTCTCGCCCTCTTTTCAGCCCCTCTGTTTCAGCCCCTCTGTTTCTCGCCCTCTGTTTATGCCCCTCTGTTTCAGCCCCTCTGTTTCAGCCCCTCTGTTTCAGCCCCTCTGTTTCTCGCCCTCTGTTTCTCGCCCTCTGTTTCAGCCCCTCTTTTTCAGCCCCTCTGTTTCAGCCCCTCTGTTTCAGCCCCTCTGTTTCAGGGCCTCTGTTTCAGCCCCTCTGTTTCTCGCCCTCTGTTTCTCGCCCTCTGTTTCTCGCTCTCTGTTTCACGCCCTCTGTATATCGCCCTCTGTTCCTCGCCCTCTGTTTCAGCCCCTCTGTTTCACCCCCTCTGTTTCAGCCCCTCTGTTTCTCGCCCTCTGTTTCTCGCCCTCTCTTTCTCGCCCTCTGTTTCAGCCCCTCTGTTTCAGCCCCTCTGTTTCTCGCCCTCTGTTTCTCGCCCTCTGTTTCAGCCCCTCTGTTTCAGCCCCTCTGTTTCAACCCCTCTGTTTTAGCCCCTCTGTTTCAGCCTCACTGTTTCTCGCCCTCTTTTCAGCCCCACTGTTTCAGCCCCACTGTTTCTCGCCCTCTGTTTCTGCCCCTCTGATTCAGCCCCTCTGTTTCAGCCCCACTGTTTCAGCCCCTCTGTTTCTCGCCCTCTGTTTCTCGCCCTCTGTTTCAGCTCCTCTTTTTCAGCACCTCTGTTTCAGGCCCTCTGTTTCTCGCCCTCTGTTTCTCGCCCTCTGTTTCTCGCTCTCTGTTTCACGCCCTCTGTTTCTCTCCCTCTGTTTCTCGCCCTCTGTTTCAGCCCCTCTGTTTCACCCCCTCTGTTTCAGCCCCTCTGTTTCTCGCCCTCTGTTTCTCGCCCTCTGTTTCTCGCCCTCTGTTTCAGCCCCTCTGTTTCAGCCCCTCTGTTTCAGCCACTCTGTTTCAGCCCCTCTGATTCACCCCCTCTGTTTCAGACCCTCTGTTTCTCGCCCTCTGTTTCAGCCCCTCTGTTTCAGCTCCTCTTTTTCAGCCCCTCTGTTTCTCGCCCTCTGTTTCAGCCCCTCTGTTTCAGCCCCTCTGTTTCAGCTCCTCTGTTTCAGCCCCTCTGTTTCAGCTCACTCTTTCTCGCACTCTGTTTCACGCCCTCTGTTTCTCGCCCGCTGTTTCATCCCCTCTGTTTCAGCCCCTCTGTTTCAGACCCTCTGTTTCAGCCCCTCTATTTCAGCCCCTCTTTTTCAGCCCCTCTGTTTCTCGCCCTCTGTTTCAGCCACTCTGTTTCAGCCCCTCTCTTTCAGACCCTCTGTTTCTCGCCCTCTGTTTCTCGCCCTCTATTTCAGCCCCTCTGTTTCAGCCCCTCTGTTTCAGCCCCTCTGTTTCAGCCCGTCTGTTTCAACCCCTCTGTTTCTTGCCCTCTGTTTCAGCCCCTCTGTTTCACCCCCTCAGTTTCAGCCCCTCAGTTTCAGCCCCACTGTTTCTCGCCCTCTTTTTCTCGTCCTCTGTTTCAGCCCCTCTGTTTCAGCCACTCTGTTTCTCAACCTCTGTTTCAGCCCCTCTGTTTCTCGCCCTCTGTTTCAGCCCCTCTGTTTCAGCCCCTCTGTTTCAGCCACTCTGTTTCTCGCCCTCTGTTTCTCGACCTCTGTTTCTCGCCCTCTGTTTCTCGCCCTCTGTTTCAGCCCCTCTGTTTCAGCCCCTCTGTTTCAGCCCCTCTGTTTCTGCTCCTCTGTTTCTCGGCCTCTGTTTCAGACCCTCTGTTTCAGCCCCTCTGTTTCAACCCCTCTGTTTCAGACCCTCTGTTTTAGCCCCTCTGTTTCAGCCCCTCTGTTTCACCCCCTCTGTTTCTCGCCCTCTGTTTCTCGCCCTCTGTTTCTCGCTCTCTGTTTCACGCCCTCTGTTTCTCTCCCTCTGTTTCTCGCCCTCTGTTTCAGCCCCTCTGTTTCACCCCCTCTGTTAGGCCCCTCTGTTTCTCGCCCTCTGTTTCTCGCCCTCTGTTTCTCGCCCTCTGTTTCAGCCCCTCTGTTTCAGCCCCTCTGTTTCAGCCACTCTGTTTCAGCCCCTCTGATTCACCCCCTCTGTTTCAGCCCCTCTGTTTCTCGCCCTCTGTTTCAGCCCCTCTGTTTCAGCTCCTCTTTTTCAGCCCCTCTGTTTCTCGCCCTCTGTTTCAGCCCCTCTGTTTCAGCCCCTCTGTTTCACCTCCTCTGTTTCAGCCCCTCTGTTTCAGCTCACTCTTTCTCGCCCTCTGTTTCACGCCCTCTGTTTCTCGCCCTCTGTTTCATCCCCTCTGTTTCAGCCCCTCTGTTTCAGACCCTCTGTTTCAGCCCCTCTATTTCAGCCCCTCTTTTTCAGCCCCTCGGTTTCTCGCCCTCTGTTTCAGCCACTCTGTTTCAGCCCCTCTGTTTCAGACCCTCTGTTTCTCGCCCTCTGTTTCTCGCCCTCTATTTCAGCCCCTCTGTTTCAGCCCCTCTGTTTCAGCCCCTCTGTTTCAGCCCGTCTGTTTCAACCCCTCTGTTTCTTGCCCTCTGTTTCAGCCCCTCTGTTTCACCCCCTCAGTTTCAGCCCCTCAGTTTCAGCCCCACTGTTTCTCGCCCTCTGTTTCTCGTCCTCTGTTTCAGCCCCTCTGTTTCAGCCACTCTGTTTCTCAACCTCTGTTTCAGCCCCTCTGTTTCTCGCCCTCTGTTTCAGCCCCTCTGTTTCAGCCCCTCTGTTTCAGCCACTCTGTTTCTCGCCCTCTGTTTCTCGACCTCTGTTTCTCGCCCTCTGTTTCTCGCCCTCTGTTTCAGCCCCTCTGTTTCAGCCCCTCTGTTTCAGCCCCTCTGTTTCAGCTCCTCTGTTTCTCGGCCTCTGTTTCAGACCCTCTGTTTCTCGCCTTTGTTTCAGCCCCGCTGTTTCAGCCCCTCTGTTTCAGCCCCTCTGTTTCTCGCACTCTGTTTCTCGCCCTCTGTTTCTCGCCCTCTGTTTCAGCCACTCATATTCAGCCCCTCTGTTTCAGCCCCTCTGTTTCAGCCCCTCTGTTTCAGCCCCACTGTTTCAGCCCCTCTGTTTCTCGTACTCTGTTTCAGCCCCTCTGTTTCAGCTCCTCTGTTTCTCAGCCTCTGTTTCAGCCCCTCTGTTTCTCGCCCTCTGTTTCAGCCCCTCTGTTTCAGCCCCTCTGTTTCAGCCCCTCTGTTTCAGCCACTCTGTTTCTCGCCCTCTGTTTCTCGCCCTCTGTTTCTCGCCCTCTGTTTCTCGCCCTCTGTTTCTCGCTCTCTGCTTCACGCCCTCTGTTTCTCGCCCTCTGTTTCTCGCCCTCTGTTTCAGCCCCTCTGTTTCACCCCCTCTGTTTCAGCCCC
The DNA here is from genome assembly GCF_030684315.1 of Stegostoma tigrinum. NCBI lineage: Eukaryota > Metazoa > Chordata > Chondrichthyes > Orectolobiformes > Stegostomatidae > Stegostoma > Stegostoma tigrinum. The sequence goes on along the minus strand of NW_026728048.1, from coordinate 1,010,968 downwards.
TCTGTTTCTCGCCCTCTGTTTCTCGCCCTCTGTTTCTCGCCCTCTGTTTCAGCCCCTCTGTTTCAGCCCCTCTGTTTCTCGCCCTCTGTTTCTCGCCCTCTGTTTCAGCCCCTCTGTTTCAGCCCCTCTGTTTCAGCCCCTCTGTGTCAGCCCCTCTGTTTCAGCCTCACTGTTTCTCGCCCTCTTTTCAGCCCCTCTGTTTCAGCCCCTCTGTTTCTCGCCCTCTGTTTCTGCCCCTCTGTTTCAGCCCCTCTGTTTCAGCCCCTCTGTTTCAGCCCCTCTGTTTCTTCACCTCTGTTTCTCGCCCTCTCTTTCAGCCCCACTTTTTCAGCACCTCTGTTTCAGCCCCTCTGTTTCAGCCCCTCTGTTTCAGGCCCTCTGTTTCAGCCCCTCTGTTTCTCGCCCTCTGTTTCTCGCCCTTTGTTTCTCGCTCTCTGTTTCACGCCCTCTGTTTCTCGCCCTCTGTTTCTCGCCCTATGTTTCAGCCCCTCTGTTTCTCGCCCTCTGTTTCAGCCCCTCTGTTTCAGCCCCTCTGTTTCAGCCCATCTGTTTCAGCCCCTCTGTTTCTCGCCCTCTGTTTCAGCCCCTCTCTTTCAGCCCCTCTGTTTCAGCCCCTCTGTTTCAGCCCCTCTATTTCAGCCCCTCTGTTCCAGCCCCTCTGTTTATCGCCCTCTGTTTCAGCCCCGCTGTTTCAGCCCCTCTGTTTCAGCACCTCTGTTTCTCGCACTCTGTTTCTCGCCCTCTGTTTCTCGCCCTCTGTTTCAGCCACTCTGATTCAGCCCCTCTGTTACAGCCCCTCTGTTTCAGCCCCTCTGTTTCAGCCCCACTATTTAAGCCCCTCTGTTTCTCGCCCTCTGTTTCAGCCCCTCTGTTTCTCGCGCTCTGTTTCTCGCCCTCTGTTTCAGCCCCTCTGTTTCAGCCCCTCTGTTTCAGCCCCTCTGTTTCAGCCCCTCTTTTTCAGCCACTCTGTTTCAGCCCCTCTGTTTCAGCCCCTCTGTTTCAGCCCCTCTGTTTCTCGCTCTCTGTTTCTCGCCCTCTGTTTCAGCCCCTCTGTTTCTCGCCCACTGTTTCAGCCCCTGTGTTTCTCGCCCTCTGTTTCAGCCCCTCTGTTTCAGCCCCTCTGTTTCAGCCCCTATGTTTCAGCCCCACTGTTTCTCGCCCTCTTTTCAGCCCCTCTGTTTCAGCCCCTCTGTTTCTCGCCCTCTGTTTATGCCCCTCTGTTTCAGCCCCTCTGTTTCAGCCCCTCTGTTTCAGCCCCTCTGTTTCTCGCCCTCTGTTTCTCGCCCTCTGTTTCAGCCCCTCTTTTTCAGCCCCTCTGTTTCAGCCCCTCTGTTTCAGCCCCTCTGTTTCAGGGCCTCTGTTTCAGCCCCTCTGTTTCTCGCCCTCTGTTTCTCGCCCTCTGTTTCTCGCTCTCTGTTTCACGCCCTCTGTATATCGCCCTCTGTTCCTCGCCCTCTGTTTCAGCCCCTCTGTTTCACCCCCTCTGTTTCAGCCCCTCTGTTTCTCGCCCTCTGTTTCTCGCCCTCTCTTTCTCGCCCTCTGTTTCAGCCCCTCTGTTTCAGCCCCTCTGTTTCTCGCCCTCTGTTTCTCGCCCTCTGTTTCAGCCCCTCTGTTTCAGCCCCTCTGTTTCAACCCCTCTGTTTTAGCCCCTCTGTTTCAGCCTCACTGTTTCTCGCCCTCTTTTCAGCCCCACTGTTTCAGCCCCACTGTTTCTCGCCCTCTGTTTCTGCCCCTCTGATTCAGCCCCTCTGTTTCAGCCCCACTGTTTCAGCCCCTCTGTTTCTCGCCCTCTGTTTCTCGCCCTCTGTTTCAGCTCCTCTTTTTCAGCACCTCTGTTTCAGGCCCTCTGTTTCTCGCCCTCTGTTTCTCGCCCTCTGTTTCTCGCTCTCTGTTTCACGCCCTCTGTTTCTCTCCCTCTGTTTCTCGCCCTCTGTTTCAGCCCCTCTGTTTCACCCCCTCTGTTTCAGCCCCTCTGTTTCTCGCCCTCTGTTTCTCGCCCTCTGTTTCTCGCCCTCTGTTTCAGCCCCTCTGTTTCAGCCCCTCTGTTTCAGCCACTCTGTTTCAGCCCCTCTGATTCACCCCCTCTGTTTCAGACCCTCTGTTTCTCGCCCTCTGTTTCAGCCCCTCTGTTTCAGCTCCTCTTTTTCAGCCCCTCTGTTTCTCGCCCTCTGTTTCAGCCCCTCTGTTTCAGCCCCTCTGTTTCAGCTCCTCTGTTTCAGCCCCTCTGTTTCAGCTCACTCTTTCTCGCACTCTGTTTCACGCCCTCTGTTTCTCGCCCTCTGTTTCATCCCCTCTGTTTCAGCCCCTCTGTTTCAGACCCTCTGTTTCAGCCCCTCTATTTCAGCCCCTCTTTTTCAGCCCCTCTGTTTCTCGCCCTCTGTTTCAGCCACTCTGTTTCAGCCCCTCTCTTTCAGACCCTCTGTTTCTCGCCCTCTGTTTCTCGCCCTCTATTTCAGCCCCTCTGTTTCAGCCCCTCTGTTTCAGCCCCTCTGTTTCAGCCCGTCTGTTTCAACCCCTCTGTTTCTTGCCCTCTGTTTCAGCCCCTCTGTTTCACCCCCTCAGTTTCAGCCCCTCAGTTTCAGCCCCACTGTTTCTCGCCCTCTTTTTCTCGTCCTCTGTTTCAGCCCCTCTGTTTCAGCCACTCTGTTTCTCAACCTCTGTTTCAGCCCCTCTGTTTCTCGCCCTCTGTTTCAGCCCCTCTGTTTCAGCCCCTCTGTTTCAGCCACTCTGTTTCTCGCCCTCTGTTTCTCGACCTCTGTTTCTCGCCCTCTGTTTCTCGCCCTCTGTTTCAGCCCCTCTGTATCAGCCCCTCTGTTTCAGCCCCTCTGTTTCTGCTCCTCTGTTTCTCGGCCTCTGTTTCAGACCCTCTGTTTCAGCCCCTCTGTTTCAACCCCTCTGTTTCAGACCCTCTGTTTTAGCCCCTCTGTTTCAGCCCCTCTGTTTCACCCCCTCTGTTTCTCGCCCTCTGTTTCTCTCCCTCTGTTTCTCGCCCTCTGTTTCAGCACCTCTGTTTCAGCCCCTCTGTTTCAGCCCATCTGTTTCAGCCCCTCTGTTTCTCGCCCTCTGTTTCAGCCCCTCTCTTTCAGCCCCTCTGTTTCAGCCCCTCTGTTTCTCGCCCTCTGTTTCAGCCCCTCTGTTTCAGCCCCTCTGTTTCTCGCCCTTTGTTTCATCCCGTCTGTTTCAGCCCCTCTGTTTCAGCCCCTCTGTTTCTCGCACTCTGTTTCTCGCCCTCTGTTTCTCGCCCTCTGTTTCAGCCACTCATATTCAGCCCCTCTGTTTCAGCCCCTCTGTTTCAGCCCCACTATTTAAGCCCCTCTGTTTCTCGCCCTCTGTTTCAGCCCCTCTGTTTCTCGCCCTCTGTTTCTCGCCCTCTGTTTCAGCCCCTCTGTTTCAGCCCCTCTGTTTCAGCCCCTCTGTTTCAGCCCCTCTTTTTCAGCCACTCTGTTTCAGCCCCTCTGTTTCAGCCCCTCTGTTTCAGCCCCTCTGTTTCTCGATCTCTGTTTCTCGCCCTCTGTTTCAGCCCCTCTGTTTCTCGCCCACTGTTTCAGCCCCTCTGTTTCTCGCCCTCTGTTTCAGCCCCTCTGTTTCAGCCCCTCTGTTTCAGCCCCTATGTTTCAGCCCCACTGTTTCTCGCCCTCTTTTCAGCCCCTCTGTTTCAGCCCCTCTGTTTCTCGCCCTCTGTTTATGCCCCTCTGTTTCAGCACCTCTGTTTCTGCCCCTCTGTTTCAGCCCCTCTGTTTCTCGCCCTCTGTTTCTCGCCCTCTGTTTCAGCCCCGCTTTTTCAGCACCCTCTGTTTCAGCCCCTCTGTTTCAGCCCCTCTGTTTCAGGGCCTCTGTTTCAGCCACTCTGTTTCTCGCCCTCTGTTTCTCGCCCTCTGTTTCTCGCTCTCTGTTTCACGCCCTCTGTATCTCGCCCTCTGTTTCTCGCCCTCTGTTTCAGCCCCTCTGTTTCACCCCCTCTGTTTCAGCCCCTCTGTTTCTCGCCCTCTGTTTCTCGCCCTCTGTTTCTCGCCCTCTGTTTCAGCCCCTCTGTTTCAGCCCCTCTGTTTCTCGCCCTCTGTTTCTCGCTCTCTGTTTCAGCCCCTCTGTTTCAGCCCCTCTGTTTCAGCCCCTCTGTTTCAGCCCCTCTGTTTTAGCCTCACTGTTTCTCGCCCTCTTTTCAGCCCCACTGTTTCAGCCCCTCTGTTTCTCGCCCTCTGTTTCTGCCCCTCTGATTCAGCCCCTCTGTTTCAGCCCCTCTGTTTAGGCCCCTCTGTTTCTCGCGCTCTGTTTCTCACCCTCTGTTTCAGCCCCTCTTTTTCAGCACCTCTGTTTCAGGCCCTCTGTTTCTCGCCCTCTGTTTCTCGCCCTCTGTATCTCGCTCTCTGTTTCACGCCCTCTGTTTTTCGCCCTCTGTTTCTCGCCCTCTGTTTCAGCCCCTCTGTTTCACCCCCTCTGTTTCAGCCCCTCTGTTTAGCGCCCTCTGTTTCTCGCCCTCTGTTTCTCGCCCTCTGTTTCAGCCCCTCTGTTTCAGCCCCTCTGTTTCAGCCACTCTGTTTCAGCCCCTCTGATTCACCCCCTCTGTTTCAGCCCCTCTGTTTCTCGCCCTCTGTTTCAGCCCCTCTGTTTCAGCTCCTCTGTTTCAGCCCCTCTGTTTCTCGCCCTCTGTTTCAGCTCCTCTGTTTCAGCCCCTCTGTTTCACCCCCTCTGTTTCAGCCCCTCTGTTTCAGCCCCACTCTTTCTCGCCCTCTGTTTCTCGCCCTCTGTTTCTCGCCCTCTGTTTCATCCCCTCTGTTTCAGCCCCTCTGTTTCAGACCCTCTGTTTCAGCCCCTATATTTCAGCCCCTCTTTTTCAGCCCCTCTGTTTCTCGCCCTCTGTTTCAGCCACTCTGTTTCAGCCCCTCTGTTTCAGACCCTCTGTTTCTCGCCCTCTGTTTCTCGCCCTCTATTTCAGCCCCTCTGTTTCAGCCCCTCTGTTTCAGCCCCTCTGTTTCAGCCCCTCTGTTTCTCGCACTCTGTTTCTCGCCAACTGTTTCAGCCCCTCTGTTTCAGCCCCTCTGTTTCAACCCCTCTGTTTCTTGCCCTCTGTTTCAGCCCCTCTGTTTCAGCCCCTCAGTTTCAGCCCCTCAGTTTCAGCCCCACTGTTTCTCGCCCTCTGTTTCTCGTCCTCTGTTTCAGCTCCTCTGTTTCAGCCACTCTGTTTCTCAACCTCTGTTTCAGCCCCTCTGTTTCTCGCCCTCTGTTTCAGCCCCTCTGTTTCAGCCCCTCTGTTTCAGCCACTCTGTTTCTCGCCCTCTGTTTCTCGCACTCTGTTTCTCGCCCTCTGTTTCTCGCCCTCTGTTTCAGCCCCTCTGGATCAGCCCCTCTGTTTCAGCTCCTCTGTTTCTCGCCAACAGTTTCAGCCCCTCTGTTTCAGCCCCTCTGTTTCAACCCCTCTGTTTCAGCCCCTCTGTTTCAGCCCCTCTGTTTCAGCCCCTCGGTTTCACCCCCTCTGTTTCTCGCCCTCTGTTTCTCTCCCTCTGTTTCTCGCCCTTTGTTTCAGCACCTCTGTTTCAGCCCCTCTGTTTCAGCCCATCTGTTTCAGCCCCTCTGTTTCTCGCCCTCTGTTTCAGCCCCTCTCTTTCAGCCCCTCTGTTTCAGCCCCTCTGTTTCTCGCCCTCTGTTTCAGCCCCTCTGTTTCAGCCCCTCTGTTTCTCGCCCTTTGTTTCAGCCCCGCTGTTTCAGCCCCTCTGTTTCAGCCCCTCTGTTTCTCGCACTCTGTTTCTCGCCCTCTGTTTCTCGCCCTCTGTTTCAGCCACTCATATTCAGCCCCTCTGTTTCAGCCCCTCTGTTTCAGCCCCTCTGTTTCAGCCCCACTGTTTCAGCCCCTCTGTTTCACGTACTCTGTTTCAGCCCCTCTGTTTCAGCTCCTCTGTTTCTCAGCCTCTGTTTCAGCCCCTCTGTTTCTCGCCCTCTGTTTCAGCTCCTCTGTTTCAGCCCCTCTGTTTCACGTACTCTGTTTCAGCCCCTCTGTTTCAGCTCCTCTGTTTCTCGCCCTCTGTTTCTCGCCCTCTGTTTCTCGCCCTCTGTTTCTCGCTCTCTGCTTCACGCCCTCTGTTTCTCGCCCTCTGTTTCTCGCCCTCTGTTTCAGCCCCTCTGTTTCACCCCCTCTGTTTCAGCCCCTCTGTTTCTCGCCCTCTGTTTCTCGCCCTCTGTTTCTCTCCCTCTGTTTCAGCCCCTCTGTTTCAGCCCCTCTGTTTCTCGCCCTCTGTTTCTCGCCCTCTGTTTCAGCCCCTCTGTTTCAGCCACTCTGTTTCAGCCCCTCTGTGTCAGCCCCTCTGTTTCAGCCTCACTGTTTCTCGCCCTCTTTTCAGCCCCTCTGTTTCAGCCCCTCTGTTTCTCGCCCTCTGTTTCTGCCCCTCTGTTTCAGCCCCTCTGTTTCAGCCCCTCTGTTTCAGCCCCTCTGTTTCTCGCCCTCTGTTTCTCGCCCTCTGTTTCAGCCCCTCTTTTTCAGCACCTCTGTTTCAGCCCCTCTGTTTCAGCCCCTCTGTTTCAGGCCCTCTGTTTCAGCCCCTCTGTTTCTCGCCCTCTGTTTCTCGCCCTTTGTTTCTCGCTCTCAGTTTCACGCCCTCTGTTTCTCGCCCTCTGTTTCTCGCCCTCTGTTTCATCCAATCTGTTTCACCCCCTCTGTTTCAGCACCTCTGTTTCTCGCCCTCTGTTTCTCGCCCTCTGTTTCTCGCCCTCTGTTTCAGCCCCTCTGTTTCAGCCCCTCTGTTTCAGCCCCTCTGTTTCACCCCCTCTGTTTCAGCCCCTCTGTTTCTCGCCCTCTGTTTCAGCCCCTCTGTTTCAGCTCCTCTGTTTCAGCCCCTCTGTTTCTCGCCCTCTGTTTCAGCCCCTCTGTTTCAGCCCCTCTGTTTCACCCCCTCTGTTTCAACCCCTCTGTTTCAGCCCCACTCTTTCTCGCCCTCTGTTTCTCGCCCTCTGTTTCTCGCCCTCTGTTTCAGCCCCTCTGTTTCAGCCCCTCTGTTCCAGACCCTCTGTTTCAGCCCCTCTGTTTCAGCCCCTCTGTTTCAGCCCCTCTGTTTCTCGCCCTCTGTTTCAGCCCCTCTGTTTCAGCCCCTCTGTTTCAGCCCCTCTGTTTCTCGCCCTCTGTTTCTCGCCCTCTATTTCAGCCCCTCTGTTTCAGCCCCTCTGTTTCAGCCCCTCTGTTTCTCGCACTCTGTTTCTCGCCCTCTGTTTCTCGCCCTCTGTTTCTCGCCAACAGTTTCAGCCCCTCTGTTTCAGCCCCTCTGTTTCTCGCCCTCTGTTTCTCGCCCTCTGTTTCAGCCCCTCTGTTTCTCGCCCTCTGTTTCAGCCCCTCTGTTTCAGCCCCTCTGTTTCAGCCCATCTGTTTCAGCTCCTCTGTTTCTCGCCCTCTGTTTCAGCCCCTCTCTTTCAGCCCCTCTGTTCCAGCCCCTCTGTTTCTCGCCATCTGTTTCAGCCCCGCTGTTTCAGCCCCTCTGTTTCAGCCCCTCTATTTCTCGCACTCTGTTTCTCGCCGTCTGTTTCTCGCCCTCTGTTTCAGCCACTCTGATTCAGCCCCTCTGTTACAGCCCCTCTGTTTCAGCCCCTCTGTTTCAGCCCCACTATTTAAGCCCCTCTGTTTCTCGCATTCTGTTTCAGCCCCTCTGTTTCTCGCCCTCTGTTTCTCGCCCTCTGTTTCAGCCCCTCTGTTTCAGCCCCTCTGTTTCAGCCCCTCTGTTTCAGCCCCTCTTTTTCAGCCACTCTGTTTCAGCCCCTCTGTTTCAGCCCCTCTGTTTCTCGCTCTCTGTTTCTCGCCCTCTGTTTCAGCCCCTCTGTTTCTCGCCCACTGTTTCAGCCCCTCTGTTTCTCGCCCTCTGTTTCAGCCCCTCTGTTTCAGACCCTCTGTTTCAGCCAGACTGTTTCTCGCCCTCTTTTCACCCCCTCTGTTTCACCCCCTCTGTTTCAGCCCCTCTGTTTCAGCCCCTCAGTTTCAGCCCCTCAGTTTCAGCCCCACTGTTTCTCGCCCTCTGTTTCTCGTCCTCTGTTTCAGCCCCTCTGTTTCAGCCACTCTGTTTCTCAGCCTCTGTTTCAGCCCCTCTGTTTCTCGCCCTCTGTTTCAGCCCCTCTGTTTCAGCCCCTCTGTTTCACCCCCTCTGTTTCAGCCCCTCTGTTTCAGTTCCACTCTTTCTCGCCCTCTGTTACTCGCCCTCTGTTTCTCGCCCTCTGTTTCTCGCCCTCTGTTTCAGCCCCACTGTTTCACCCCCTCTGTTTCAGCCCCTCTGTTTCTCGCCCTCTGTTTCTCGCCCTCTGTTTCTCGCCCTCTGTTTCAGCCCCTCTGTTTCAGCCCCTCTGTTTCAGCCACTCTGTTTCAGCCCCTCTGATTCACCCCCTCTGTTTCAGCCCCTCTGTTTCTCGCCCTCTGTTTCAGCCCCTCTGTTTCAGCTCCTCTGTTTTTGCCCCTCTGTTTCTCGCCCTCTGTTTCAGCCCCTCTGTTTCAGCCCCTCTGTTTCACCCCCTCTGTTTCATCCCCTCTGTTTCAGCCCCACTCTTTCTCGCCCTCTGTTTCTCGCCCTCTGTTTCTCGCCCTCTGTTTCATCCCCTCTGTTTCAGCCCCTCTGTTTCAGACCCTCTGTTTCAGCCCCTCTATTTCAGCCCCTCTTTTTCAGCCCCTCTGTTTCTCGCCCTCTGTTTCAGCCACTCTGTTTCAGCCCCTCTGTTTCAGACCCTCTGTTTCTCGCCCTCTGTTTCTCGCCCTCTATTTCAGCCCCTCTGTTTCAGCCCCTCTGTTTCAGCCCCTCTGTTTCAGCCCCTCTGTTTCTCGCACTCTGTTTCTCGCCCTCAGTTTCTCGCCCTCTGTTTCTCGCCAACTGTTTCAGCCCTACTGTTTCAGCCCCTCTGTTTCAACCCCTCTGTTTCTTGCCCTCTGTTTCAGCCCCTCTGTTTCAGCCCCTCAGTTTCAGCCCCTCAGTTTCAGCCCCACTGTTTCTCGCCCTCTGTTTCTCGTCCTCTGTTTCAGCTCCTCTGTTTCAGCCACTCTGTTTCTCAACCTCTGTTTCAGCCCCTCTGTTTCTCGCCCTCTGTTTCAGCCCCTCTGTTTCAGCCCCTCTGTTTCAGCCACTCTGTTTCTCGCCCTCTGTTTCTCGCCCTCTGTTTCTCGCCCTCTGTTTCTCGCCCTCTGTTTCAGCCCCTCTGTTTCAGCCCCTCTGTTTCAGCTCCTCTGTTTCTCGCCCTCTGTTTCAGCCCCTCTGTTTCAGCCCCTCTGTTTCAACCCCTCTGTTTCAGCCCCTCTGTTTCAGCCCCTCTGTTTCACCCCCTCTGTTTCACGCCCTCTGTTTCTCGCCCTCTGTTTCTCTCCCTCTGTTTCTCGCCCTCTGTTTCAGCACCTCTGTTTCAGCCCCTCTGTTTCAGCCCATCTGTTTCAGCCCCTCTGTTTCTCGCCCTCTGTTTCAGCCCCTCTCTTTCAGCCCCTCTGTTTCAGCCCCTCTGTTTCTCGCCCTCTGTTTCAGCCCCTCTGTTTCAGCCCCTCTGTTTCAGCCCCTCTGTTTCAGCCCCTCTGTTTCTCGCACTCTGTTTCTCGCCCTCTGTTTCTCGCCCTCTGTTTCAGCCACTCATATTCAGCCCCTCTGTTTCAGCCCCTCTGTTTCAGCCCCTCTGTTTCAGCCCCACTGTTTCAGCCCCTCTGTTTCTCGTACTCTGTTTCAGCCCCTCTGTTTCAGCTCCTCTGTTTCTCAGCCTCTGTTTCAGCCCCTCTGTTTCTCGCCCTCTGTTTCAGCCCCTCTGTTTCAGCCCCTCTGTTTCAGCCCCTCTGTTTCAGCCACTCTGTTTCTCGCCCTCTGTTTCTCGCCCTCTGTTTCTCGCCCTCTGTTTCTCGCTCTCTGCTTCACGCCCTCTGTTTCTCGCCCTCTGTTTCTCGCCCTCTGTTTCAGCCCCTCTGTTTCAGCCCCTCTGTTTCAGCCCCTCTGTTTCTCGCCCTCTGTTTCTCGCCCTCTGTTTCTCGCCCTCTGTTTCAGCCCCTCTGTTTCAGCCCCTCTGTTTCTCGCCCTCTGTTTCTCGCCCTCTGTTTCTCGCCAACTGTTTCAGCCCCTCTGTTTCAGCCCCTCTGTTTCAACCCCTCTGTTTCTTGCCCTCTGTTTCAGCCCCTCTGTTTCAGCCCCTCAGTTTCAGCCCCTCAGTTTCAGCCCCACTGTTTCTCGCCCTCTGTTTCTCGTCCTCTGTTTCAGCTCCTCTGTTTCAGCCACTCTGTTTCTCAACCTCTGTTTCAGCCCCTCTGTTTCTCGCCCTCTGTTTCAGCCCCTCTGTTTCAGCCCCTCTGTTTCAGCCACTCTGTTTCTCGCCCTCTGTTTCTCGCCCTCTGTTTCTCGCCCTCTGTTTCTCGCCCTCTGTTTCAGCCCCTCTGTTTCAGCCCCTCTGTTTCAACCCCTCTGTTTCAGCCCCTCTGTTTCAGCCCCTCTGTTTCAGCCCCTCTGTTTCACCCCCTCTGTTTCTCGCCCTCTGTTTCTCTCCCTCTGTTTCTCGCCCTCTGTTTCAGCACCTCTGTTTCAGCCCATCTGTTTCAGCCCATCTGTTTCAGCCCCTCTGTTTCTCGCCCTCTGTTTCAGCCCCTCTCTTTCAGCCCCTCTGTTTCAGCCCCTCTGTTTCTCGCCCTCTGTTTCAGCCCCTCTGTTTCAGCCCCTCTGTTTCTCGCCCTTTGTTTCAGCCCCGCTGTTTCAGCCCCTCTGTTTCAGCCCCTCTGTTTCTCGCACTCTGTTTCTCGCCCTCTGTTTCTCGCCCTCTGTTTCAGCCACTCATATTCAGCCCCACTGTTTCAGCCCCTCTGTTTCAGCCCCTCTGTTTCAGCCCCACTGTTTCAGCCCCTCTGTTTCTCGTACTCTGTTTCAGCCCCTCTGTTTCAGCTCCTCTGTTTCTCAGCCTCTGTTTCAGCCCCTCTGTTTCTCGCCCTCTGTTTCAGCCCCTCTGTTTCAGCCCCTCTGTTTCAGCCCCTCTGTTTCAGCCACTCTGTTTCTCACCCTCTGTTTCTCGCCCTCTGTTTCTCGCCCTCTGTTTCTCGCTCGCTGCTTCACGCCCTCTGTTTCTCGCCCTCTGTTTCTCGCCCTCTGTTTCAGCCCCTCTGTTTCACCCCCTCTGTTTCAGCCCCTCTGTTTCTCGCCCTCTGTTTCTCGCCCTCTGTTTCAGCCCCTCTGTTTCAGCCCCTCTGTTTCTCGCCCTCTGTTTCAGCCCCTCTGTTTCAGCCCCTCTGTTTCAGCCCTTCTGTTTCTCGCCCTCTGTTTCAGCCCCTCTGTTTCAGCCCCTCTGTTTCAGCCCCTCTGTTTCACCCCCTCTGTTTCTTGCCCTCTGTTTCTCTCCCTCTGTTTCTCGCCCTCTGTTTCAGCACCTCTGTTTCAGCCCCTCTGTTTCAGCCCATCTGTTTCAGCCCCTCTGTTTCTCGCCCTCTGTTTCAGCCCCTCTCTTTCAGCCCCTCTGTTTCAGGCCCTCTGTTTCTCGCCCTCTGTTTCAGCCCCTCTGTTTCAGCCCCTCTGTTTCTCGCCCTTTGTTTCAGCCCCGCTGTTTCAGCCCCTCTGTTTCAGCCCCTCTGTTTCAGCCACTCTGTTTCTCGCCCTCTGTTTCTCGCCCTCTGTTTCTCGCACTCTGTTTCTCGCCCTCTGTTTCTCGCCCTCTGTTTCAGCCCCTCTGGATCAGCCCCTCTGTTTCAGCTCCTCTGTTTCTCGCCAACAGTTTCAGCCCCTCTGTTTCAGCCCCTCTGTTTCAACCCCTCTGTTTCAGCCCCTCTGTTTCAGCCCCTCTGTTTCAGCCCCTCTGTTTCACCCCCTCTGTTTCTCGCCCTCTGTTTCTCTCCCTCTGTTTCTCGCCCTCTGTTTCAGCACCTCTGTTTCAGCCCCTCTGTTTCAGCCCATCTGTTTCAGCCCCTCTGTTTCTCGCCCTCTGTTTCAGCCCCTCTCTTTCAGCCCCTCTGTTTCAGCCCCTCTGTTTCTCGCCCTCTGTTTCAGCCCCTCTGTTTCAGCCCCTCTGTTTCTCGCCCTTTGTTTCAGCCCCGCTGTTTCAGCCCCTCTGTTTCAGCCCCTCTGTTTCTCGCACTCTGTTTCTCGCCCTCTGTTTCTCGCCCTCTGTTTCAGCCACTCATATTCAGCCCCTCTGTTTCAGCCCCTCTGTTTCAGCCCCTCTGTTTCAGCCCCACTGTTTCAGCCCCTCTGTTTCACGTACTCTGTTTCAGCCCCTCTGTTTCAGCTCCTCTGTTTCTCAGCCTCTGTTTCAGCCCCTCTGTTTCTCGCCCTCTGTTTCAGCTCCTCTGTTTCAGCCCCTCTGTTTCAGCCCCTCTGTTTCAGCCACTCTGTTTCTCGCCCTCTGTTTCTCGCCCTCTGTTTCTCGCCCTCTGTTTCTCGCCCTCTGTTTCTCGCTCTCTGCTTCACGCCCTCTGTTTCTCGCCCTCTGTTTCTCGCCCTCTGTTTCAGCCCCTCTGTTTCACCCCCTCTGTTTCAGCCCCTCTGTTTCTCGCCCTCTGTTTCTCGCCCTCTGTTTCTCTCCCTCTGTTTCAGCCCCTCTGTTTCAGCCCCTCTGTTTCTCGCCCTCTGTTTCTCGCCCTCTGTTTCAGCCCCTCTGTTTCAGCCACTCTGTTTCAGCCCCTCTGTGTCAGCCCCTCTGTTTCAGCCTCACTGTTTCTCGCCCTCTTTTCAGCCCCTCTGTTTCAGCCCCTCTGTTTCTCGCCCTCTGTTTCTGCCCCTCTGTTTCAGCCCCTCTGTTTCAGCCCCTCTGTTTCAGCCCCTCTGTTTCTCGCCCTCTGTTTCTCGCCCTCTGTTTCAGCCCCTCTTTTTCAGCACCTCTGTTTCAGCCCCTCTGTTTCAGCCCCTCTGTTTCAGGCCCTCTGTTTCAGCCCCTCTGTTTCTCGCCCTCTGTTTCTCGCCCTTTGTTTCTCGCTCTCAGTTTCACGCCCTCTGTTTCTCGCCCTCTGTTTCTCGCCCTCTGTTTCATCCAATCTGTTTCACCCCCTCTGTTTCAGCACCTCTGTTTCTCGCCCTCTGTTTCTCGCCCTCTGTTTCTCGCCCTCTGTTTCAGCCCCTCTGTTTCAGCCCCTCTGTTTCAGCCCCTCTGTTTCACCCCCTCTGTTTCAGCCCCTCTGTTTCTCGCCCTCTGTTTCAGCCCCTCTGTTTCAGCTCCTCTGTTTCAGCCCCTCTGTTTCTCGCCCTCTGTTTCAGCCCCTCTGTTTCAGCCCCTCTGTTTCACCCCCTCTGTTTCAACCCCTCTGTTTCAGCCCCACTCTTTCTCGCCCTCTGTTTCTCGCCCTCTGTTTCTCGCCCTCTGTTTCAGCCCCTCTGTTTCAGCCCCTCTGTTCCAGACCCTCTGTTTCAGCCCCTCTGTTTCAGCCCCTCTGTTTCAGCCCCTCTGTTTCTCGCCCTCTGTTTCAGCCCCTCTGTTTCAGCCCCTCTGTTTCAGCCCCTCTGTTTCTCGCCCTCTGTTTCTCGCCCTCTATTTCAGCCCCTCTGTTTCAGCCCGTCTGTTTCAGCCCCTCTGTTTCTCGCACTCTGTTTCTCGCCCTCTGTTTCTCGCCCTCTGTTTCTCGCCAACAGTTTCAGCCCCTCTGTTTCAGCCCCTCTGTTTCTCGCCCTCTGTTTCTCGCCCTCTGTTTCAGCCCCTCTGTTTCTCGCCCTCTGTTTCAGCCCCTCTGTTTCAGCCCCTCTCTTTCAGCCCCTCTGTTCCAGCCCCTCTGTTTCTCGCCCTCTGTTTCAGCCCCGCTGTTTCAGCCCCTCTGTTTCAGCCCCTCTATTTCTCGCACTCTGTTTCTCGCCGTCTGTTTCTCGCCCTCTGTTTCAGCCACTCTGATTCAGCCCCTCTGTTACAGCCCCTCTGTTTCAGCCCCTCTGTTTCAGCCCCACTATTTAAGCCCCTCTGTTTCTCGCATTCTGTTTCAGCCCCTCTGTTTCTCGCCCTCTGTTTCTCGCCCTCTGTTTCAGCCCCTCTGTTTCAGCCCCTCTGTTTCAGCCCCTCTGTTTCAGCCCCTCTTTTTCAGCCACTCTGTTTCAGCCCCTCTGTTTCAGCCCCTCTGTTTCTCGCTCTCTGTTTCTCGCCCTCTGTTTCAGCCCCTCTGTTTCTCGCCCACTGTTTCAGCCCCTCTGTTTCTCGCCCTCTGTTTCAGCCCCTCTGTTTCAGACCCTCTGTTTCAGCCAGACTGTTTCTCGCCCTCTTTTCACCCCCTCTGTTTCACCCCCTCTGTTTCAGCCCCTCTGTTTCAGCCCCTCAGTTTCAGCCCCTCAGTTTCAGCCCCACTGTTTCTCGCCCTCTGTTTCTCGTCCTCTGTTTCAGCCCCTCTGTTTCAGCCACTCTGTTTCTCAGCCTCTGTTTCAGCCCCTCTGTTTCTCGCCCTCTGTTTCAGCCCCTCTGTTTCAGCCCCTCTGTTTCACCCCCTCTGTTTCAGCCCCTCTGTTTCAGTTCCACTCTTTCTCGCCCTCTGTTACTCGCCCTCTGTTTCTCGCCCTCTGTTTCTCGCCCTCTGTTTCAGCCCCACTGTTTCACCCCCTCTGTTTCAGCCCCTCTGTTTCTCGCCCTCTGTTTCTCGCCCTCTGTTTCTCGCCCTCTGTTTCAGCCCCTCTGTTTCAGCCCCTCTGTTTCAGCCACTCTGTTTCAGCCCCTCTGATTCACCCCCTCTGTTTCAGCCCCTCTGTTTCTCGCCCTCTGTTTCAGCCCCTCTGTTTCAGCTCCTCTGTTTCAGCCCCTCTGTTTCTCGCCCTCTGTTTCAGCCCCTCTGTTTCAGCCCCTCTGTTTCACCCCCTCTGTTTCATCCCCTCTGTTTCAGCCCCACTCTTTCTCGCCCTCTGTTTCTCGCCCTCTGTTTCTCGCCCTCTGTTTCATCCCCACTGTTTCAGCCCCTCTGTTTCAGACCCTCTGTTTCAGCCCCTCTATTTCAGCCCCTCTTTTTCAGCCCCTCTGTTTCTCGCCCTCTGTTTCAGCCACTCTGTTTCAGCCCCTCTGTTTCAGACCCTCTGTTTCTCGCCCTCTGTTTCTCGCCCTCTATTTCAGCCCCTCTGTTTCAGCCCCTCTGTTTCAGCCCCTCTGTTTCAGCCCCTCTGTTTCTCGCACTCTGTTTCTCGCCCTCTGTTTCTCGCCCTCTGTTTCTCGCCAACTGTTTCAGCCCCTCTGTTTCAGCCCCTCTGTTTCAACCCCTCTGTTTCTTGCCCTCTGTTTCAGCCCCTCTGTTTCAGCCCCTCAGTTTCAGCCCCTCAGTTTCAGCCCCACTGTTTCTCGCCCTCTGTTTCTCGTCCTCTGTTTCAGCTCCTCTGTTTCAGCCACTCTGTTTCTCAACCTCTGTTTCAGCCCCTCTGTTTCTCGCCCTCTGTTTCAGCCCCTCTGTTTCAGCCCCTCTGTTTCAGCCACTCTGTTTCTCGCCCTCTGTTTCTCGCCCTCTGTTTCTCGCCCTCTGTTTCTCGCCCTCTGTTTCAGCCCCTCTGTTTCAGCCCCTCTGTTTCAGCTCCTCTGTTTCTCGCCCTCTGTTTCAGCCCCTCTGTTTCAGCCCCTCTGTTTCAACCCCTCTGTTTCAGCCCCTCTGTTTCAGCCCCTCTGTTTCACCCCCTCTGTTTCTCGCCCTCTGTTTCTCGCCCTCTGTTTCTCTCCCTCTGTTTCTCGCCCTCTGTTTCAGCACCTCTGTTTCAGCCCCTCTGTTTCAGCCCATCTGTTTCAGCCCCTCTGTTTCTCGCCCTCTGTTTCAGCCCCTCTCTTTCAGCCCCTCTGTTTCAGCCCCTCTGTTTCTCGCCCTCTGTTTCAGCCCCTCTGTTTCAGCCCCTCTGTTTCTCGCCCTTTGTTTCAGCCCCGCTGTTTCAGCCCCTCTGTTTCAGCCCCTCTGTTTCTCGCACTCTGTTTCTCGCCCTCTGTTTCTCGCCCTCTGTTTCAGCCACTCATATTCAGCCCCTCTGTTTCAGCCCCTCTGTTTCAGCCCCTCTGTTTCAGCCCCACTGTTTCAGCCCCTCTGTTTCTCGTACTCTGTTTCAGCCCCTCTGTTTCAGCTCCTCTGTTTCTCAGCCTCTGTTTCAGCCCCTCTGTTTCTCGCCCTCTGTTTCAGCCCCTCTGTTTCAGCCCCTCTGTTTCAGCCCCTCTGTTTCAGCCACTCTGTTTCTCGCCCTCTGTTTCTCGCCCTCTGTTTCTCGCCCTCTGTTTCTCGCTCTCTGCTTCACGCCCTCTGTTTCTCGCCCTCTGTTTCTCGCCCTCTGTTTCAGCCCCTCTGTTTCAGCCCCTCTGTTTCAGCCCCTCTGTTTCTCGCCCTCTGTTTCTCGCCCTCTGTTTCAGCCCCTCTGTTTCAGCCCCTCTGTTTCTCGCCCTCTGTTTCTCGCCCTCTGTT
Source organism: Stegostoma tigrinum (assembly GCF_030684315.1). Classification (NCBI taxonomy): domain Eukaryota; kingdom Metazoa; phylum Chordata; class Chondrichthyes; order Orectolobiformes; family Stegostomatidae; genus Stegostoma; species Stegostoma tigrinum. The sequence continues at coordinate 994,689 of NW_026728048.1, read as the reverse complement.
TCTCGCCAACTGTTTCAGCCCCTCTGTTTCAGCCCCTCTGTTTCAACCCCTCTGTTTCTTGCCCTCTGTTTCAGCCCCTCTGTTTCAGCCCCTCAGTTTCAGCCCCTCAGTTTCAGCCCCACTGTTTCTCGCCCTCTGTTTCTCGTCCTCTGTTTCAGCTCCTCTGTTTCAGCCACTCTGTTTCTCAACCTCTGTTTCAGCCCCTCTGTTTCTCGCCCTCTGTTTCAGCCCCTCTGTTTCAGCCCCTCTGTTTCAGCCACTCTGTTTCTCGCCCTCTGTTTCTCGCCCTCTGTTTCTCGCCCTCTGTTTCTCGCCCTCTGTTTCAGCCCCTCTGTTTCAGCCCCTCTGTTTCAGCTCCTCTGTTTCTCGCCCTCTGTTTCAGCCCCTCTGTTTCAGCCCCTCTGTTTCAACCCCTCTGTTTCAGCCCCTCTGTTTCAGCCCCTCTGTTTCAGCCCCTCTGTTTCACCCCCTCTGTTTCTCGCCCTCTGTTTCTCTCCCTCTGTTTCTCGCCCTCTGTTTCAGCACCTCTGTTTCAGCCCCTCTGTTTCAGCCCATCTGTTTCAGCCCCTCTGTTTCTCGCCCTCTGTTTCAGCCCCTCTCTTTCAGCCCCTCTGTTTCAGCCCCTCTGTTTCTCGCCCTCTGTTTCAGCCCCTCTGTTTCAGCCCCTCTGTTTCTCGCCCTTTGTTTCAGCCCCGCTGTTTCAGCCCCTCTGTTTCAGCCCCTCTGTTTCTCGCACTCTGTTTCTCGCCCTCTGTTTCTCGCCCTCTGTTTCAGCCACTCATATTCAGCCCCACTGTTTCAGCCCCTCTGTTTCAGCCCCTCTGTTTCAGCCCCACTGTTTCAGCCCCTCTGTTTCTCGTACTCTGTTTCAGCCCCTCTGTTTCAGCTCCTCTGTTTCTCAGCCTCTGTTTCAGCCCCTCTGTTTCTCGCCCTCTGTTTCAGCCCCTCTGTTTCAGCCCCTCTGTTTCAGCCCCTCTGTTTCAGCCACTCTGTTTCTCACCCTCTGTTTCTCGCCCTCTGTTTCTCGCCCTCTGTTTCTCGCTCTCTGCTTCACGCCCTCTGTTTCTCGCCCTCTGTTTCTCGCCCTCTGTTTCAGCCCCTCTGTTTCACCCCCTCTGTTTCAGCCCCTCTGTTTCTCGCCCTCTGTTTCTCGCCCTCTGTTTCAGCCCCTCTGTTTCAGCCCCTCTGTTTCTCGCCCTCTGTTTCAGCCCCTCTGTTTCAGCCCCTCTGTTTCAGCCCTTCTGTTTCTCGCCCTCTGTTTCAGCCCCTCTGTTTCAGCCCCTCTGTTTCAGCCCCTCTGTTTCACCCCCTCTGTTTCTTGCCCTCTGTTTCTCTCCCTCTGTTTCTCGCCCTCTGTTTCAGCACCTCTGTTTCAGCCCCTCTGTTTCAGCCCATCTGTTTCAGCCCCTCTGTTTCTCGCCCTCTGTTTCAGCCCCTCTCTTTCAGCCCCTCTGTTTCAGGCCCTCTGTTTCTCGCCCTCTGTTTCAGCCCCTCTGTTTCAGCCCCTCTGTTTCTCGCCCTTTGTTTCAGCCCCGCTGTTTCAGCCCCTCTGTTTCAGCCCCTCTGTTTCTCGCACTCTTTTTCTCGCCCTCTGTTTCTCGCCCTCTGTTTCAGCCACTCATATTCAGCCCCTCTGTTTCAGCCCCTCTGTTTCAGCCTCTCTGTTTCAGCCCCACTGTTTCAGCCCCTCTGTTTCACGTACTCTGTTTCAGCCCCTCTGTTTCAGCTCCTCTGTTTCTCAGCCTCTGTTTCAGCCCCTCTGTTTCTCGCCCTCTGTTTCAGCCCCTCTGTTTCAGCCCCTCTGTTTCAGCCCCTCTGTTTCAGCCACTCTGTTTCTCGCCCTCTGTTTCTCGCCCTCTGTTTCTCGCCCTCTGTTTCTCGCCCTCTGTTTCTCGCTCTCTGCTTCACGCCCTCTGTTTCTCGCCCTCTGTTTCTCGCCCTCTGTTTCAGCCCCTCTGTTTCACCCCCTCTGTTTCAGCCCCTCTGTTTCTCGCCCTCTGTTTCTCGCCCTCTGTTTCTCGCCCTCTGTTTCAGCCCCTCTGTTTCAGCCCCTCTGTTTCTCGCCCTCTGTTTCTCGCCCTCTGTTTCAGCCCCTCTGTTTCAGCCCCTCTGTTTCAGCCCCTCTGTGTCAGCCCCTCTGTTTCAGCCTCACTGTTTCTCGCCCTCTTTTCAGCCCCTCTGTTTCAGCCCCTCTGTTTCTCGCCCTCTGTTTCTGCCCCTCTGTTTCAGCCCCTCTGTTTCAGCCCCTCTGTTTCAGCCCCTCTGTTTCTCGCCCTCTGTTTCTCGCCCTCTGTTTCAGCCCCTCTTTTTCAGCACCTCTGTTTCAGCCCCTCTGTTTCAGCCCCTCTGTTTCAGGCCCTCTGTTTCAGCCCCTCTGTTTCTCGCCCTCTGTTTCTCGCCCTTTGTTTCTCGCTCTCAGTTTCACGCCCTCTGTTTCTCGCCCTCTGTTTCTCGCCCTCTGTTTCATCCAATCTGTTTTTTCCCCTCTGTTTCAGCCCCTCTGTTTCTCGCCCTCTGTTTCTCGCCCTCTGTTTCTCGCCCTCTGTTTCAGCCCCTCTGTTTCAGCCCCTCTGTTTCAGCCCCTCTGTTTCACCCCCTCTGTTTCAGCCCCTCTGTTTCTCGCCCTCTGTTTCAGCCCCTCTGTTTCAGCTCCTCTGTTTCAGCCCCTCTGTTTCTCACCCTCTGTTTCAGCCCCTCTGTTTCAGCCCCTCTGTTTCAGCCCCTCTGTTTCAGCCCCTCTGTTTTAGCCTCACTGTTTCTCGCCCTCTTTTCAGCCCCACTGTTTCAGCCCCTCTGTTTCTCGCCCTCTGTTTCTGCCCCTCTGATTCAGCCCCTCTGTTTCAGCCCCTCTGTTTCAGCCCCTCTGTTTCTCGCCCTCTGTTTCTCGCCCTCTGTTTCAGCCCCTCTTTTTCAGCACCTCTGTTTCAGGCCCTCTGTTTCTCGCCCTCTGTTTCTCGCCCTCTGTATCTCGCTCTCTGTTTCACGCCCTCTGTTTTTCGCCCTCTGTTTCTCGCCCTCTGTTTCAGCCCCTCTGTTTCACCCCCTCTGTTTCAGCCCCTCTGTTTAGCGCCCTCTGTTTCTCGCCCTCTGTTTCTCGCCCTCTGTTTCAGCCCCTCTGTTTCAGCCCCTCTGTTTCAGCCACTCTGTTTCAGCCCCTCTGATTCACCCCCTCTGTTTCAGCCCCTCTGTTTCTCGCCCTCTGTTTCAGCCCCTCTGTTTCAGCTCCTCTGTTTCAGCCCCTCTGTTTCTCGCCCTCTGTTTCAGCTCCTCTGTTTCAGCCCCTCTGTTTCACCCCCTCTGTTTCAGCCCCTCTGTTTCAGCCCCACTCTTTCTCGCCCTCTGTTTCTCGCCCTCTGTTTCTCGCCCTCTGTTTCATTCCCTCTGTTTCAGCCCCTCTGTTTCAGACCCTCTGTTTCAGCCCCTATATTTCAGCCCCTCTTTTTCAGCCCCTCTGTTTCTCGCCCTCTGTTTCAGCCACTCTGTTTCAGCCCCTCTGTTTCAGACCCTCTGTTTCTCGCCCTCTGTTTCTCGCCCTCTATTTCAGCCCCTCTGTTTCAGCCCCTCTGTTTCAGCCCCTCTGTTTCAGCCCCTCTGTTTCTCGCACTCTGTTTCTCGCCAACTGTTTCAGCCCCTCTGTTTCAGCCCCTCTGTTTCAACCCCTCTGTTTCTTGCCCTCTGTTTCAGCCCCTCTGTTTCAGCCCCTCAGTTTCAGCCCCTCAGTTTCAGCCCCACTGTTTCTCGCCCTCTGTTTCTCGTCCTCTGTTTCAGCTCCTCTGTTTCAGCCACTCTGTTTCTCAACCTCTGTTTCAGCCCCTCTGTTTCTCGCCCTCTGTTTCAGCCCCTCTGTTTCAGCCCCTCTGTTTCAGCCACTCTGTTTCTCGCCCTCTGTTTCTCGCACTCTGTTTCTCGCCCTCTGTTTCTCGCCCTCTGTTTCAGCCCCTCTGGATCAGCCCCTCTGTTTCAGCTCCTCTGTTTCTCGCCAACAGTTTCAGCCCCTCTGTTTCAGCCCCTCTGTTTCAACCCCTCTGTTTCAGCCCCTCTGTTTCAGCCCCTCTGTTTCAGCCCCTCTGTTTCACCCCCTCTGTTTCTCGCCCTCTGTTTCTCTCCCTCTGTTTCTCGCCCTCTGTTTCAGCACCTCTGTTTCAGCCCCTCTGTTTCAGCCCATCTGTTTCAGCCCCTCTGTTTCTCGCCCTCTGTTTCAGCCCCTCTCTTTCAGCCCCTCTGTTTCAGCCCCTCTGTTTCTCGCCCTCTGTTTCAGCCCCTCTGTTTCAGCCCCTCTGTTTCTCGCCCTTTGTTTCAGCCCCGCTGTTTCAGCCCCTCTGTTTCAGCCCCTCTGTTTCTCGCACTCTGTTTCTCGCCCTCTGTTTCTCGCCCTCTGTTTCAGCCACTCATATTCAGCCCCTCTGTTTCAGCCCCTCTGTTTCAGCCCCTCTGTTTCAGCCCCACTGTTTCAGCCCCTCTGTTTCACGTACTCTGTTTCAGCCCCTCTGTTTCAGCTCCTCTGTTTCTCAGCCTCTGTTTCAGCCCCTCTGTTTCTCGCCCTCTGTTTCAGCCCCTCTGTTTCAGCCCCTCTGTTTCAGCCCCTCTGTTTCAGCCACTCTGTTTCTCGCCCTCTGTTTCTCGCCCTCTGTTTCTCGCCCTCTGTTTCTCGCCCTCTGTTTCTCGCTCTCTGCTTCACGCCCTCTGTTTCTCGCCCTCTGTTTCTCGCCCTCTGTTTCAGCCCCTCTGTTTCACCCCCTCTGTTTCAGCCCCTCTGTTTCTCGCCCTCTGTTTCTCGCCCTCTGTTTCTCGCCCTCTGTTTCAGCCCCTCTGTTTCAGCCCCTCTGTTTCTCGCCCTCTGTTTCTCGCCCTCTGTTTCAGCCCCTCTGTTTCAGCCACTCTGTTTCAGCCCCTCTGTGTCAGCCCCTCTGTTTCAGCCTCACTGTTTCTCGCCCTCTTTTCAGCCCCTCTGTTTCAGCCCCTCTGTTTCTCGCCCTCTGTTTCTGCCCCTCTGTTTCAGCCCCTCTGTTTCAGCCCCTCTGTTTCAGCCCCTCTGTTTCTCGCCCTCTGTTTCTCGCCCTCTGTTTCAGCCCCTCTTTTTCAGCACCTCTGTTTCAGCCCCTCTGTTTCAGCCCCTCTGTTTCAGGCCCTCTGTTTCAGCCCCTCTGTTTCTCGCCCTCTGTTTCTCGCCCTTTGTTTCTCGCTCTCAGTTTCACGCCCTCTGTTTCTCGCCCTCTGTTTCTCGCCCTCTGTTTCATCCAATCTGTTTCACCCCCTCTGTTTCAGCCCCTCTGTTTCTCGCCCTCTGTTTCTCGCCCTCTGTTTCAGCCCCTCTGTTTCAGCCCCTCTGTTTCAGCCCCTCTGTTTCACCCCCTCTGTTTCAGCCCCTCTGTTTCTCGCCCTCTGTTTCAGCCCCTCTGTTTCAGCTCCTCTGTTTCAGCCCCTCTGTTTCTCGCCCTCTGTTTCAGCCCCTCTGTTTCAGCCCCTCTGTTTCACCCCCTCTGTTTCAACCCCTCTGTTTCAGCCCCACTCTTTCTCGCCCTCTGTTTCTCGCCCTCTGTTTCTCGCCCTCTGTTTCAGCCCCTCTGTTTCAGCCCCTCTGTTCCAGACCCTCTGTTTCAGCCCCTCTGTTTCAGCCCCTCTGTTTCAGCCCCTCTGTTTCTCGCCCTCTGTTTCAGCCCCTCTGTTTCAGCCCCTCTGTTTCAGCCCCTCTGTTTCTCGCCCTCTGTTTCTCGCCCTCTATTTCAGCCCCTCTGTTTCAGCCCCTCTGTTTCAGCCCCTCTGTTTCTCGCACTCTGTTTCTCGCCCTCTGTTTCTCGCCCTCTGTTTCTCGCCAACAGTTTCAGCCCCTCTGTTTCAGCCCCTCTGTTTCTCGCCCTCTGTTTCTCGCCCTCTGTTTCAGCCCCTCTGTTTCTCGCCCTCTGTTTCAGCCCCTCTGTTTCAGCCCCTCTGTTTCAGCCCATCTGTTTCAGCTCCTCTGTTTCTCGCCCTCTGTTTCAGCCCCTCTCTTTCAGCCCCTCTGTTTCAGCCCCTCTGTTTCAGCCCCTCTGTTTCAGCCCCTCTGTTCCAGCCCCTCTGTTTCTCGCCCTCTGTTTCAGCCACGCTGTTTCAGCCCCTCTGTTTCAGCCCCTCTATTTCTCGCACTCTGTTTCTCGCCGTCTGTTTCTCGCCCTCTGTTTCAGCCACTCTGATTCAGCCCCTCTGTTACAGCCCCTCTGTTTCAGCCCCTCTGTTTCAGCCCCACTATTTAAGCCCCTCTGTTTCTCGCATTCTGTTTCAGCCCCTCTGTTTCTCGCCCTCTGTTTCTCGCCCTCTGTTTCAGCCCCTCTGTTTCAGCCCCTCTGTTTCAGCCCCTCTGTTTCAGCCCCTCTTTTTCAGCCACTCTGTTTCAGCCCCTCTGTTTCAGCCCCTCTGTTTCTCGCTCTCTGTTTCTCGCCCTCTGTTTCAGCCCCTCTGTTTCTCGCCCACTGTTTCAGCCCCTCTGTTTCTCGCCCTCTGTTTCAGCCCCTCTGTTTCAGACCCTCTGTTTCAGCCAGACTGTTTCTCGCCCTCTTTTCACCCCCTCTGTTTCACCCCCTCTGTTTCAGCCCCTCTGTTTCAGCCCCTCAGTTTCAGCCACTCAGTTTCAGCCCCACTGTTTCTCGCCCTCTGTTTCTCGTCCTCTGTTTCAGCCCCTCTGTTTCAGCCACTCTGTTTCTCAGCCTCTGTTTCAGCCCCTCTGTTTCTCGCCCTCTGTTTCAGCCCCTCTGTTTCAGCCCCTCTGTTTCACGCCCTCTGTTTCAGCCCCTCTGTTTCAGCTCCACTCTTTCTCGCCCTCTGTTACTCGCCCTCTGTTTCTCGCCCTCTGTTTCTCGCCCTCTGTTTCAGCCCAACTGTTTCACCCCCACTGTTTCAGCCCCTCTGTTTCTCGCCCTCTGTTTCTCGCCCTCTGTTTCTCGCCCTCTGTTTCAGCCCCTCTGTTTCAGCCCCTCTGTTTCAGCCACTCTGTTTCAGCCCCTCTGATTCACCCCCTCTGTTTCAGCCCCTCTGTTTCTCGCCCTCTGTTTCAGCCCCTCTGTTTCAGCTCCTCTGTTTCAGCCCCTCTGTTTCTCGCCCTCTGTTTCAGCCCCTCTGTTTCAGCCCCTCTGTTTCACCCCCTCTGTTTCATCCCCTCTGTTTCAGCCCCACTCTTTCTCGCCCTCTGTTTCTCGCCCTCTGTTTCTCGCCCTCTGTTTCATCCCCTCTGTTTCAGCCCCTCTGTTTCAGACCCTCTGTTTCAGCCCCTCTATTTCAGCCCCACTTTTTCAGCCCCTCTGTTTCTCGCCCTCTGTTTCAGCCACTCTGTTTCAGTCCCTTTGTTTCAGACCCTCTGTTTCTCGCCCTCTGTTTCTCGCCCTCTATTTCAGCCCCTCTGTTTCAGCCCCTCTGTTTCAGCCCCTCTGTTTCAGCCCCTCTGTTTCTCGCACTCTGTTTCTCGTCCTCTGTTTCTCGCCCTCTGTTTCTCGCCAACTGTTTCAGCCCCTCTGTTTCAGCCCCTCTGTTTCAACCCCTCTGTTTCTTGCCCTCTGTTTCAGCCCCTCTGTTTCAGCCCCTCAGTTTCAGCCCCTCAGTTTCAGCCCCACTGTTTCTCGCCCTCTGTTTCTCGTCCTCTGTTTCAGCTCCTCTGTTTCAGCCACTCTGTTTCTCAACCTCTGTTTCAGCCCCTCTGTTTCTCGCCCTCTGTTTCAGCCCCTCTGTTTCAGCCCCTCTGTTTCAGCCACTCTGTTTCTCGCCCTCTGTTTCTCGCCCTCTGTTTCTCGCCCTCTGTTTCTAGCCCTCTGTTTCAGCCCCTCTGTTTCAGCCCCTCTGTTTCAGCTCCTCTGTTTCTCGCCCTCTGTTTCAGCCCCTCTGTTTCAGCCCCTCTGTTTCAACCCCTCTGTTTCAGCCCCTCGGTTTCAGCCCCTCTGTTTCACCCCCTCTGTTTCTCGCCCTCTGTTTCTCGCCCTCTGTTTCTCTCCCTCTGTTTCTCGCCCTCTGTTTCAGCACCTCTGTTTCAGCCCCTCTGTTTCAGCCCATCTGTTTCAGCCCCTCTGTTTCTCGCCCTCTGTTTCAGCCCCTCTCTTTCAGCCCCTCTGTTTCAGCCCCTCTGTTTCTCGCCCTCTGTTTCAGCCCCTCTGTTTCAGCCCCTCTGTTTCTCGCCCTTTGTTTCAGCCCCGCTGTTTCAGCCCCTCTGTTTCAGCCCCTCTGTTTCTCGCACTCTGTTTCTCGCACTCTGTTTCTCGCCCTCTGTTTCAGCCACTCATATTCAGCCCCTCTGTTTCAGCCCCTCTGTTTCAGCCCCTCTGTTTCAGCCCCACTGTTTCAGCCCCTCTGTTTCTCTTACTCTGTTTCAGCCCCTCTGTTTCAGCTCCTCTGTTTCTCAGCCTCTGTTTCAGCCCCTCTGTTTCTCGCCCTCTGTTTCAGCCCCTCTGTTTCAGCCCCTCTGTTTCAGCCCCTCTGTTTCAGCCACTCTGTTTCTCGCCCTCTGTTTCTCGCCCTCTGTTTCTCGCCCTCTGTTTCTCGCTCTCTGCTTCACGCCCTCTGTTTCTCGCCCTCTGTTTCTCGCCCTCTGTTTCAGCCCCTCTGTTTCAGCCCCTCTGTTTCAGCCCCTCTGTTTCTCGCCCTCTGTTTCTCGCCCTCTGTTTCTCGCCCTCTGTTTCAGCCCCTCTGTTTCAGCCCCTCTGTTTCTCGCCCTCTGTTTCTCGCCCTCTGTTTCTCGCCAACTGTTTCAGCCCCTCTGTTTCAGCCCCTCTGTTTCAACCCCTCTGTTTCTTGCCCTCTGTTTCAGCCCCTCTGTTTCAGCCCCTCAGTTTCAGCCCCTCAGTTTCAGCCCCACTGTTTCTCGCCCTCTGTTTCTCGTCCTCTGTTTCAGCTCCTCTGTTTCAGCCACTCTGTTTCTCAACCTCTGTTTCAGCCCCTCTGTTTCTCGCCCTCTGTTTCAGCCCCTCTGTTTCAGCCCCTCTGTTTCAGCCACTCTGTTTCTCGCCCTCTGTTTCTCGCCCTCTGTTTCTCGCCCTCTGTTTCAGCCCCTCTGTTTCAGCCCCTCTGTTTCAGCTCCTCTGTTTCTCGCCCTCTGTTTCAGCCCCTCTGTTTCAGCCCCTCTGTTTCAACCCCTCTGTTTCAGCCCCTCTGTTTCAGCCCCTCTGTTTCAGCCCCTCTGTTTCACCCCCTCTGTTTCTCGCCCTCTGTTTCTCTCCCTCTGTTTCTCGCCCTCTGTTTCAGCACCTCTGTTTCAGCCCCTCTGTTTCAGCCCATCTGTTTCAGCCCCTCTGTTTCTCGCCCTCTGTTTCAGCCCCTCTCTTTCAGCCCCTCTGTTTCAGCCCCTCTGTTTCTCGCCCTCTGTTTCAGCCCCTCTGTTTCAGCCCCTCTGTTTCTCGCCCTTTGTTTCAGCCCCGCTGTTTCAGCCCCTCTGTTTCAGCCCCTCTGTTTCTCGCACTCTGTTTCTCGCCCTCTGTTTCTCGCCCTCTGTTTCAGCCACTCATATTCAGCCCCTCTGTTTCAGCCCCTCTGTTTCAGCCCCTCTGTTTCAGCTCCTCTGTTTCTCAGCCTCTGTTTCAGCCCCTCTGTTTCTCGCCCTCTGTTTCAGCCCCTCTGTTTCAGCCCCTCTGTTTCAGCCCCTCTGTTTCAGCCACTCTGTTTCTCACCCTCTGTTTCTCGCCCTCTGTTTCTCGCCCTCTGTTTCTCGCTCTCTGCTTCACGCCCTCTGTTTCTCGCCCTCTGTTTCTCGCCCTCTGTTTCAGCTCCTCTGTTTCACCCCCTCTGTTTCAGCCCCTCTGTTTCTCGCCCTCTGTTTCTCGCCCTCTGTTTCTCGCCCTCTGTTTCAGCCCCTCTGTTTCAGCCCCTCTGTTTCTCGCCCTCTGTTTCAGCCCCTCTGTTTCAGCCCCTCTGTTTCAGCCCTTCTGTTTCTCGCCCTCTGTTTCAGCCCCTCTGTTTCAGCCCCTCTGTTTCAGCCCCTCTGTTTCACCCCCTCTGTTTCTTGCCCTCTGTTTCTCTCCCTCTGTTTCTCGCCCTCTGTTTCAGCACCTCTGTTTCAGCCCCTCTGTTTCAGCCCATCTGTTTCAGCCCCTCTGTTTCTCGCCCTCTGTTTCAGACCCTCTCTTTCAGCCCCTCTGTTTCAGGCCCTCTGTTTCTCGCCCTCTGTTTCAGCCCCTCTGTTTCAGCCCCTCTGTTTCTCGCCCTTTGTTTCAGCCCCGCTGTTTCAGCCCCTCTGTTTCAGCCCCTCTGTTTCTCGCACTCTTTTTCTCGCCCTCTGTTTCTCGCCCTCTGTTTCAGCCACTCATATTCAGCCCCTCTGTTTCAGCCCCTCTGTTTCAGCCCCTCTGTTTCAGCCCCACTGTTTCAGCCCCTCTGTTTCACGTACTCTGTTTCAGCCCCTCTGTTTCAGCTCCTCTGTTTCTCAGCCTCTGTTTCAGCCCCTCTGTTTCTCGCCCTCTGTTTCAGCCCCTCTGTTTCAGCCCCTCTGTTTCAGCCCCTCTGTTTCAGCCACTCTGTTTCTCGCCCTCTGTTTCTCGCCCTCTGTTTCTCGCCCTCTGTTTCTCGCCCTCTGTTTCTCGCTCTCTGCTTCACGCCCTCTGTTTCTCGCCCTCTGTTTCTCGCCCTCTGTTTCAGCCCCTCTGTTTCACCCCCTCTGTTTCAGCCCCTCTGTTTCTCGCCCTCTGTTTCTCGCCCTCTGTTTCTCGCCCTCTGTTTCAGCCCCTCTGTTTCAGCCCCTCTGTTTCTCGCCCTCTGTTTCTCGCCCTCTGTTTCAGCCCCTCTGTTTCAGCCCCTCTGTTTCAGCCCCTCTGTGTCAGCCCCTCTGTTTCAGCCTCACTGTTTCTCGCCCTCTTTTCAGCCCCTCTGTTTCAGCCCCTCTGTTTCTCGCCCTCTGTTTCTGCCCCTCTGTTTCAGCCCCTCTGTTTCAGCCCCTCTGTTTCAGCCCCTCTGTTTCTCGCCCTCTGTTTCTCGCCCTCTGTTTCAGCCCCTCTTTTTCAGCACCTCTGTTTCAGCCCCTCTGTTTCAGCCCCTCTGTTTCAGGCCCTCTGTTTCAGCCCCTCTGTTTCTCGCCCTCTGTTTCTCGCCCTTTGATTCTCGCTCTCAGTTTCACGCCCTCTGTTTCTCGCCCTCTGTTTCTCGCCCTCTGTTTCATCCAATCTGTTTCACCCCCTCTGTTTCAGCCCCTCTGTTTCTCGCCCTCTGTTTCTCGCCCTCTGTTTCTCGCCCTCTGTTTCTCGCCCTCTGTTTCTCGCCCTCTGTTTCTCGCTCTCTGCTTCACGCCCTCTGTTTCTCGCCCTCTGTTTCTCGCCCTCTGTTTCAGCCCCTCTGTTTCACCCCCTCTGTTTCAGCCCCTCTGTTTCTCGCCCTCTGTTTCTCGCCCTCTGTTTCTCGCCCTCTGTTTCAGCCCCTCTGTTTCAGCCCCTCTGTTTCAGCCCCTCTGTTTCTCGCACTCTGTTTCTCGCCCTCTGTTTCTCGCCCTCTGTTTCTCGCCAACAGTTTCAGCCCCTCTGTTTCAGCCCCTCTGTTTCTCGCCCTCTGTTTCTCGCCCTCTGTTTCAGCCCCTCTGTTTCTCGCCCTCTGTTTCAGCCCCTCTGTTTCAGACCCTCTGTTTCAGCCCATCTGTTTCAGCTCCTCTGTTTCTCGCCCTCTGTTTCAGCCCCTCTCTTTCAGCCCCTCTGTTTCAGCCCCTCTGTTTCAGCCCCTCTGTTTCAGCCCCTCTGTTCCAGCCCCTCTGTTTCTCGCCCTCTGTTTCAGCCCCGCTGTTTCAGCCCCTCTGTTTCAGCCCCTCTGTTTCTCGCACTCTGTTTCTCGCCCTCTGTTTCTCGCCCTCTGTTTCAGCCACTCTGATTCAGCCCCTCTGTTACAGCCCCTCTGTTTCAGCCCCTCTGTTTCAGCCCCACTATTTAAGCCCCTCTGTTTCTCGCATTCTGTTTCAGCCCCTCTGTTTCTCGCCCTCTGTTTCTCGCCCTCTGTTTCAGCCCCTCTGTTTCAGCCCCTCTGTTTCAGCCCCTCTGTTTCAGCCCTTCTTTTTCAGCCACTCTGTTTCAGCCCCTCTGTTTCAGCCCCTCTGTTTCTCGCTCTCTGTTTCTCGCCCTCTGTTTCAGCCCCTCTGTTTCTCGCCCACTGTTTCAGCCCCTCTGTTTCTCGCCCTCTGTTTCAGCCCCTCTGTTTAAGACCCTCTGTTTCAGCCCCACTGTTTCTCGGCCTCTTTTCAGCCCCTCTGTTTCACCCCCTCTGTTTCAGCCCCTCTGTTTCAGCCCCTCAGTTTCAGCCCCTCAGTTTCAGCCCCACTGTTTCTCGCCCTCAGTTTCTCGTCCTCTGTTTCAGCCCCTCTGTTTCAGCCACTCTGTTTCTCAGCCTCTGTTTCAGCCCCTCTGTTTCTCGCCCTCTGTTTCAGCCCCTCTGTTTCAGCCCCTCTGTTTCACCCCCTCTGTTTCAGCCCCTCTGTTTCAGCCCCACTCTTTCTCGCCCTCTGTTACTCGCCCTCTGTTTCTCGCCCTCTGTTTCTCGCCCTCTGTTTCAGCCCCACTGTTTCACCCCCTCTGTTTCAGCCCCTCTGTTTCTCGCCCTCTGTTTCTCTCCCTCTGTTTCTCGCCCTCTGTTTCAGCCCCTCTGTTTCAGCCCCTCTGTTTCAGCCACTCTGTTTCAGCCCCTCTGATTCACCCCCTCTGTTTCAGCCCCTCTGTTTCTCGCCCTCTGTTTCAGCCCCTCTGTTTCAGCTCCTATGTTTCAGCCCCTCTGTTTCTCGCCCTCTGTTTCAGCCCCTCTGTTTCAGCCCCTCTGTTTCACCCCCTCTGTTTCATCCCCTCTGTTTCAGCCCCACTCTTTCTCGCCCTCTGTTTCTCGCCCTCTGTTTCTCGCCCTCTGTTTCATCTCCTCTGTTTCAGCCCCTCTGTTTCAGACCCTCTGTTTCAGCCCCTCTATTTCAGCCCCTCTTTTTCAGCCCCTCTGTTTCTCGCCCTCTGTTTCAGCCACTATGTTTCAGCCCCTCTGTTTCAGACCCTCTGTTTCTCGCCCTCTGTTTCTCGCCCTCTATTTCAGCCCCTCTGTTTCAGCCCCTCTGTTTCAGCCCCTCTGTTTCAGCCCCTCTGTTTCACGCACTCTGTTTCTCGCCCTCTGTTTCTCGCCCTCTGTTTCTCGCCAACTGTTTCAGCCCCTCTGTTTCAGCCCCTCTGTTTCAACCCCTCTGTTTCTTGCCCTCTGTTTCAGCCCCTCTGTTTCAGCCCCTCAGTTTCAGCCCCTCAGTTTCAGCCCCACTGTTTCTCGCCCTCTGTTTCTCGTCCTCTGTTTCAGCTCCTCTGTTTCAGCCACTCTGTTTCTCAACCTCTGTTTCAGCCCCTCTGTTTCTCGCCCTCTGTTTCAGCCCCTCTGTTTCAGCCCCTCTGTTTCAGCCACTCTGTTTCTCGCCCTCTGTTTCTCGCCCTCTGTTTCTCGCCCTCTGTTTCTCGCCCTCTGTTTCAGCCCCTCTGTTTCAGCCCCTCTGTTTCAGCTCCCCTGTTTCTCGCCCTCTGTTTCAGCCCCTCTGATTCAGCCCCTCTGTTTCAACCCCTCTGTTTCAGCCCCTCTGTTTCAGCCCCTCTGTTTCACCCCCTCTGTTTCTCGCCCTCTGTTTCTCGCCCTCTGTTTCTCTCCCTCTGTTTCTCGCCCTCTGTTTCAGCACCTCTGTTTCAGCCCCTCTGTTTCAGCCCATCTGTTTCAGCCCCTCTGTTTCTCGCCCTCTGTTTCAGCCCCTCTCTTTCAGCCCCTCTGTTTCAGCCCCTCTGTTTCTCGCCCTCTGTTTCAGCCCCTCTGTTTCAGCCCCTCTGTTTCTCGCCCTTTGTTTCAGCCCCGCTGTTTCAGCCACTCTGTTTCAGCCCCTCTGTTTCTCGCACTCTGTTTCTCGCCCTCTGTTTCTCGCCCTCTGTTTCAGCCACTCATATTCAGCCCCTCTGTTTCAGCCCCTCTGTTTCAGCCCCTCTGTTTCAGCCCCACTGTTTCAGCCCCTCTGTTTCTCGTACTCTGTTTCAGCCCCTCTGTTTCAGCTCCTCTGTTTCTCAGCCTCTGTTTCAGCCCCTCTGTTTCTCGACCTCTGTTACAGCCCCTCTGTTTCAGCCCCTCTGTTTCAGCCCCTCTGTTTCAGCCACTCTGTTTCTCGCCCTCTGTTTCTCGCCCTCTGTTTCTCGCCCTCTGTTTCTCGCTCTCTGCTTCACGCCCTCTGTTTCTCGCCCTCTGTTTCTCGCCCTCTGTTTCAGACCCTCTGTTTCACCCCCTCTGTTTCAGCCCCTCTGTTTCTCGCCCTCTGTTTCTCGCCCTCTGTTTCTCGCCCTCTGTTTCAGCCCCTCTGTTTCAGCCCCTCTGTTTCTCGCCCTCTCTTTCTCGCCCTCTGTTTCTCGCCAACTGTTTCAGCCCCTCTGTTTCAGCCCCTCTGTTTCAACCCCTCTGTTTCTTGCCCTCTGTTTCAGCCCCTCTGTTTCAGCCCCTCAGTTTCAGCCCCTCAGTTTCAGCCCCACTGTTTCTCGCCCTCTGTTTCTCGTCCTCTGTTTCAGCTCCTCTGTTTCAGCCACTCTGTTTCTCAACCTCTGTTTCAGCCCCTCTGTTTCTCGCCCTCTGTTTCAGCCCCTCTGTTTCAGCCCCTCTGTTTCAGCCACTCTGTTTCTCGCCCTCTGTTTCTCGCCCTCTGTTTCTCGCCCTCTGTTTCTCGCCCTCTGTTTCAGCCCCTCTGTTTCAGCCCCTCTGTTTCAGCTCCTCTGTTTCTCGCCCTCTGTTTCAGTCCCTCTGTTTCAGCCCCTCTGTTTCAACCCCTCTGTTTCAGCCCCTCTGTTTCAGCCCCTCTGTTTCAGCCCCTCTGTTTCACCCCCTCTGTTTCTCGCCCTCTGTTTCTCTCCCTCTGTTTCTCGCCCTCTGTTTCAGCACCTCTGTTTCAGCCCCTCTGTTTCAGCCCATCTGTTTCAGCCCCTCTGTTTCTCGCCCTCTGTTTCAGCCCCTCTCTTTCAGCCCCTCTGTTTCAGCCCCTCTGTTTCTCGCCCTCTGTTTCAGCCCCTCTGTTTCAGCCCCTCTGTTTCTCGCCCTTTGTTTCAGCCCCGCTGTTTCAGCCCCTCTGTTTCAGCCCCTCTGTTTCTCGCACTCTGTTTCTCGCCCTCTGTTTCTCGCCCTCTGTTTCAGGCACTCATATTCAGCCCCTCTGTTTCAGCCCCTCTGTTTCAGCCCCTCTGTTTCAGCCCCACTGTTTCAGCCCCACTGTTTCACGTACTCTGTTTCAGCCCCTCTGTTTCAGCTCCTCTGTTTCTCAGCCTCTGTTTCAGCCCCTCTGTTTCTCGCCCTCTGTTTCAGCCCCTCTGTTTCAGCCCCTCTGTTTCAGCCCCTCTGTTTCAGCCACTCTGTTTCTCGCCCTCTGTTTCTCGCCCTCTGTTTCTCGCCCTCTGTTTCTCGCTCTCTGCATCACGCCCTCTGTTTCTCGCCCTCTGTTTCTCGCCCTCTGTTTCAGCCCCTCTGTTTCACCCCCTCTGTTTCAGCCCCTCTGTTTCTCGCCCTCTGTTTCTCGCCCTCTGTTTCTCGCCCTCTGTTTCAGCCCCTCTGTTTCAGCCCCTCTGTTTCTCGCCCTCTGTTTCTCGCCCTCTGTTTCAGCCCCTCTGTGTCAGCCCCTCTGTTTCAGCCTCACTGTTTCTCGCCCTCTTTTCAGCCCCTCTGTTTCAGCCCCTCTGTTTCTCGCCCTCTGTTTCTGCCCCTCTTTTTCAGCCCCTCTGTTTCAGCCCCTCTGTTTCAGCCCCTCTGTTTCTCGCCCTCTGTTTCTCGCCCTCTGTTTCAGCCCCTCTTTTTCAGCACCTCTGTTTCAGCCCCTCTGTTTCAGCCCCTCTGTTTCAGGCCCTCTGTTTCAGCCCCTCTGTTTCTCGCCCTCTGTTTCTCGCCCTTTGTTTCTCGCTCTCTGTTTCACGCCCTCTGTTTCTCGCCCTCTGTTTCTCGCCCTCTGTTTCAGCCAATCTGTTTCACCCCCTCTGTTTCAGCCCCTCTGTTTCTCGCCCTCTGTTTCTCGCCCTCTGTTTCTCGCCCTCTGTTTCAGCCCCTCTGTTTCAGCCCCTCTGTTTCAGCCCCTCTGTTTCACCACCTCTGTTTCAGCCCCTCTGTTTCTCGCCCTCTGTTTCAGCCCCTCTGTTTCAGCTCCTCTGTTTCAGCCCCTCTGTTTCTCGCCCTCTGTTTCAGCCCCTCTGTTTCAGCCCCTCTGTTTCACCCCCTCTGTTTCAGCCCCTCTGTTTCAGCCCCACTCTTTCTCGCCCTCTGTTTCTCGCCCTCTGTTTCTCGCCCTCTGTTTCAGCCCCTCTGTTTCAGCCCCTCTGTTTCAGACCCTCTGTTTCAGCCCCTCTGTTTCAGCCCCTCTGTTTCAGCCCCTCTGTTTCTCGCCCTCTGTTTCAGCCCCTCTGTTTCAGCCCCTCTGTTTCAGCCCCTCTGTTTCTCGCCCTCTGTTTCTCGCCCTCTATTTCAGCCCCTCTGTTTCAGCCCTTCTGTTTCAGCCCCTCTGTTTCTCGCACTCTGTTTCTCGCCCTCTGTTTCTCGCCCTCTGTTTCTCGCCAACAGTTTCAGCCCCTCTGTTTCAGCCCCTCTGTTTCTCGCCCTCTCTTTCTCGCCCTCAGTTTCAGCCCCTGGTTTCTCGCCCTCTGTTTCAGCCCCTCTGTTTCAGCCCCTCTGTTTCAGCCCATCTGTTTCAGCTCCTCTGTTTCTCGCCCTCTGTTTCAGCCCCTCTCTTTCAGCCCCTCTGTTTCAGCCCCTCTGTTTCAGCCCCTCTGTTTCAGCCCCTCTGTTCCAGCCCCTCTGTTTCTCGCCCTCTGTTTCAGCCCCGCTGTTTGAGCCCCTCTGTTTCAGCCCCTCTGTTTCTCGCACTCTGTTTCTCGCCCTCTGTTTCTCGCCCTCTGTTTCAGCCACTCTGATTCAGCCCCTCTGTTACAGCCCCTCTGTTTCAGCCCCTCTGTTTCAGCCCCACTATTTAAGCCCCTCTGTTTCTCGCATTCTGTTTCAGCCCCTCTGTTTCTCGCCCTCTGTTTCTCGCCCTCTGTTTCAGCCCCTCTGTTTCAGCCCCTCTGTTTCAGCCCCTCTGTTTCAGCCCCTCTTTTTCAGCCCCTCTGTTTCAGCCCCTCTGTTTCAGCCCCTCTGTTTCTCGCTCTCTGTTTCTCGCCCTCTGTTTCAGCCCCTCTGTTTCTCGCCCACTGTTTCAGCCCCTCTGTTTCTCGCCCTCTGTTTCAGCCCCTCTGTTTCAGCCCCTCTGTTTCAGCCCCACTGTTTCTCGCCCTCTTTTCAGCCCCTCTGTTTCAGCCCCTCTGTTTCTCGCCCTCTGTTTATGCCGCTCTGTTTCAGCCCCTCTGTTTCAGCCCCTCTGTTTCAGCCCCTCTGTTTCTCGCCCTCTGTTTCTCGCCTACTGTTTTAGCCCCTCTTTTTCAGCCCCTCTGTTTCAGCCCCTCTGTTTCAGCCCCTCTGTTTCAGGGCCTCTGTTTCAGCCCCTCTGTTTCTCGCCCTCTGTTTCTCGCCCTCTGTTTCTCGCTCTCTGATTCACGCCCTCTGTTTCTCGCCCTCTGTTTCTCGCCCTCTGTTTCAGCCCCTCTGTTTCACCCCCTCTGTTTCAGCCCCTCTGTTTCTCGCCCTCTGTTTCTCGCCCTCTGTTTCTCGCCCTCTGTTTCAGCCCCTCTGTTTCAGCCCCTCTGTTTCTCGCCCTCTGTTTCTCGCCCTCTGTTTCAGCCCCTCTGTTTCAGCCCCTCTGTTTCAGCCCCTCTGTTTCAGCCCCTCTGTTTCAGCCTCACTGTTTCTTGCCCTCTTTTCAGACCCACTGTTTCAGCCCCTCTGTTTCTCGCCCTCTGTTTCTGCCCCTCTGTTTCAGCCCCTCTGTTTCAGCCCCTCTGTTTCTCGCCCTCTGTTTCTCGCCCTCTGTTTCAGCCCCTCTTTTTCAGCACCTCTGTTTCAGCCCCTCTGTTTCTCGCCCTCTGTTTCTCGCCCTCTGTTTCTCGCTCTCTGTTTCACGCCCTCTGTTTCTCGCCCTCTGTTTCTCGCCCTCTGTTTCAGCCCCTCTGTTTCAACCCCTCTGTTTCAGCCCCTCTGTTTCTCGCCCTCTGTTTCTCGCCCTCTGTTTCTCGCCCTCTGTTTCTCGCCCTCTGTTTCAGCCCCTCTTTTTCAGCACCTCTGTTTCAGCCCCTCTGTTTCTCGCCCTCTGTTTCTCGCCCTCTGTTTCTCACTCTCTGTTTCAGCCCCTCTGTTTCTCGCCCTCTGTTTCAGCCCCTCTGTTTCAGCTCCTCTGTTTCAGCCCCTCTGTTTCTCGCCCTCTGTTTCAGCCCCTCTGTTTCAGTCCCTCTGTTTCACCCCCTCTGTTTCAGCCACTCTGTTTCAGCCCCACTCTTTCTCGCCCTCTGTTTCTCGCCCTCTGTTTCTCGCCCTCTGTTTCATCCCCTCTGTTTCAGCCCCTCTGTTTCAGCCCCTCTGTTTCAGCCCCTCTGTTTCAGCCCCTCTGTTTCTCGCCCTCTGTTTCTCGCCCTCTGTTTCTCGCCCTCTGTTTCAGGCCCTCTGTTTCAGCCCCTCTGTTTCTCGCCCTCTGTTTCTCGCCCTCTGTTTCAGCCCCTCTGTTTCAGCCCCTCTATTTCAGCCCCTCTGTTTCAGCCCCTCTGTTTCTCGCACTCTGTTTCTCGCCCTCTGTTTCTCGCCCTCTGTTTCTCGCCAACTGTTTCAGCCCCTCTGTTTCAGCCCCTCTGTTTCAGCCCCTCTGTTTCTTGCCCTCTGTTTCAGCCCCTCTGTTTCAGCCCCTCAGTTTCAGCCCCTCAGTTTCAGCCCCACTGTTTCTCGCCCTCTGTTTCTCGTCCTCTGTTTCAGCCCCTCTGTTTCAGCCACTCTGTTTCTCAACCTCTGTTTCAGCCCCTCTGTTTCTCGCCCTCTGTTTCAGCCCCTCTGTTTCAGCCCCTCTGTTTCAGCCACTCTGTTTCTCGCCCTCTGTTTCTCGCCCTCTGTTTCTCGCCCTCTGTTTCTCGCCCTCTGTTTCTCGCCCTCTGTTTCAGCCCCTCTGTTTCAGCCCCTCTGTTTCAGCTCCTCTGTTTCTCGCCCTCTGTTTCAGCCCCTCTGTTTCAGCCCCTCTGTTTCAGCCCCTCTCTTTGAACCCCTCTGTTTCAGCCCCTCTGTTTCAGCCCCTCTGTTTCAGCCCCTCTGTTTCTCGCCCTCTGTTTCTCTCCCTCTGTTTCTCGCCCTCTGTTTCAGCACCACTGTTTCAGCCCCTCTGTTTCAGCCCATCTGTTTCAGCCCCTCTGTTTCTCGCCCTCTGTTTCAGCCCCTCTCTTTCAGCCCCTCTGTTTCAGCCCCTCTGTTTCTCGCCCTCTGTTTCAGCCCCTCTGTTTCAGCCCCTCTGTTTCTCGCCCTTTGTTTCAGCCCCGCTGTTTCAGCCCCTCTGTTTCAGCCCCACTGTTTCTCGCACTCTGTTTCTCGCCCTCTGTTTCTCGCCCTCTGTTTCAGCCACTCATATTCAGCCCCTCTGTTTCAGCCCCTCTGTTTCAGCCCCTCTGTTTCAGCCCCACTGTTTCAGCCCCTCTGTTTCTCGTACTCTGTTTCAGCCCCTCTGTTTCAGCTCCTCTGTTTCTCAGCCTCTGTTTCAGCCCCTCTGTTTCTCGCCCTCTGTTTCAGCCCCTCTGTTTCAGCCCCTCTGTTTCAGCCCCTCTGTTTCAGCCACTCTGTTTCTCGCCCTCTGTTTCTCGCACTCTGTTTCTCGCCCTCTGTTTCTCGCCCTCTGTTTCTCGCTCTCTGTTTCACGCCCTCTGTTTCTCGCCCTCTGTTTCTCGCCCTCTGTTTCAGCCCCTCTGTTTCACCCCCTCTGTTTCAGCCCCTCTGTTTCTCGCCCTCTGTTTCTCGCCCTCTGTTTCAGCCCCTCTGTTTCAGCCCCTCTGTTTCAGCCCCTCTGTTTCTCGCCCTCTGTTTCTCGCCCTCTGTTTCAGCCCCTCTGTTTCACCCCCTCTGTTTCAGCCCCTCTGTTTCTCGCCCTCTGTTTCTCGCCCTCTGTTTCAGCCCCTCTGTTTCACCCCCTCTGTTTCAGCCCCTCTGTTTCTCGCCCTCTGTTTCTCGCCCTCTGTTTCTCGCCCTCTGTTTCAGGCCCTCTGTTTCAGCCCCCCTGTTTCTCGCCCTCTGTTTCTCGAACCCTGTTTCAGCCCCTCTGTTTCTCGCCCTCTGTTTCAGCCCCTCTGTTTCACCCCCTCTGTTTCAGCCCCTCTGTTTCAGCCCCTCTGTTTCTCGCCCTCTGTTTCTCGCCCTCTATTTCAGCCCCTCTGTTTCAGCCCTTCTGTTTCAGCCCCTCTGTTTCTCGCACTCTGTTTCTCGCCCTCTGTTTCTCGCCCTCTGTTTCTCGCCAACAGTTTCAGCCCCTCTGTTTCAGCCCCTCTGTTTCTCGCCCTCTCTTTCTCGCCCTCAGTTTCAGCCCCTGGTTTCTCGCCCTCTGTTTCAGCCCCTCTGTTTCAGCCCCTCTGTTTCAGCCCATCTGTTTCAGCTCCTCTGTTTCTCGCCCTCTGTTTCAGCCCCTCTCTTTCAGCCCCTCTGTTTCAGCCCCTCTGTTTCAGCCCCTCTGTTTCAGCCCCTCTGTTCCAGCCCCTCTGTTTCTCGCCCTCTGTTTCAGCCCCGCTGTTTCAGCCCCTCTGTTTCAGCCCCTCTGTTTCTCGCACTCTGTTACTCGCCCTCTGTTTCTCGCCCTCTGTTTCAGCCACTCTGATTCAGCCCCTCTGTTACAGCCCCTCTGTTTCAGCCCCTCTGTTTCAGCCCCACTATTTAAGCCCCTCTGTTTCTCGCATTCTGTTTCAGCCCCTCTGTTTCTCGCCCTCTGTTTCTCGCCCTCTGTTTCAGCCCCTCTGTTTCAGCCCCTCTGTTTCAGCCCCTCTGTTTCAGCCCCTCTTTTTCAGCCCCTCTGTTTCAGCCCCTCTGTTTCAGCCCCTCTGTTTCTCGCTCTCTGTTTCTCGCCCTCTGTTTCAGCCCCTCTGTTTCTCGCCCACTGTTTCAGCCCCTCTGTTTCTCGCCCTCTGTTTCAGCCCCTCTGTTTCAGCCCCTCTGTTTCAGCCCCACTGTTTCTCGCCCTCTTTTCAGCCCCTCTGTTTCAGCCCCTCTGTTTCTCGCCCTCTGTTTATGCCGCTCTGTTTCAGCCCCTCTGTTTCAGCCCCTCTGTTTCTCGCCCTCTGTTTCTCGCCTACTGTTTTAGCCCCTCTTTTTCAGCCCCTCTGTTTCAGCCCCTCTGTTTCAGCCCCTCTGTTTCAGGGCCTCTGTTTCAGCCCCTCTGTTTCTCGCCCTCTGTTTCTCGCCCTCTGTTTCTCGCTCTCTGATTCACGCCCTCTGTTTCTCGCCCTCTGTTTCTCGCCCTCTGTTTCAGCCCCTCTGTTTCACCCCCTCTGTTTCAGCCCCTCTGTTTCTCGCCCTCTGTTTCTCGCCCTCTGTTTCTCGCCCTCTGTTTCAGCCCCTCTGTTTCAGCCCCTCTGTTTCTCGCCCTCTGTTTCTCGCCCTCTGTTTCAGCCCCTCTGTTTCAGCCCCTCTGTTTCAGCCCCTCTGTTTCAGCCCCTCTGTTTCAGCCTCACTGTTTCTCGCCCTCTTTTCAGCCCCACTGTTTCAGCCCCTCTGTTTCTCGCCCTCTGTTTCTGCCCCTCTGATTCAGCCCCTCTGTTTCAGCCCCTCTGTTTCAGCCCCTCTGTTTCTCGCCCTCTGTTTCTCGCCCTCTGTTTCTCGCCCTCTGTTTCTCGCCCTCTGTTTCTCGCCCTCTGTTTCAGCCCCTCTTTTTCAGCACCTCTGTTTCAGCCCCTCTGTTTCTCGCCCTCTGTTTCTCGCCCTCTGTTTCTCACTCTCTGTTTCAGCCCCTCTGTTTCTCGCCCTGTCTTTCAGCCCCTCTGTTTCAGCTCCTCTGTTTCAGCCGCTCTGTTTCTCGCCCTCTGTTTCAGCCCCTCTGTTTCAGCCCCTCTGTTTCACCCCCTCTGTTTCAACCCCTCTGTTTCAGCCCCTCTGTTTCAGCCCCTCTGTTTCAGCCCCTCTGTTTCACCCCCTCTGTTTCTCGCCCTCTGTTTCTCTCCCTCTGTTTCTCGCCCTCTGTTTCAGCACCTCTGTTTCAGCCCCTCTGTTTCAGCCCATCTGTTTCAGCCCCTCTGTTTCTCGCCCTCTGTTTCAGCCCCTCTCTTTCAGCCCCTCTGTTTCAGCCCCTCTGTTTCTCGCCCTCTGTTTCAGCCCCTCTGTTTCAGCCCCTCTGTTTCTCGCCCTTTGTTTCAGCCCCGCTGTTTCAGCCCCTCTGTTTCAGCCCCTCTGTTTCTCGCACTCTGTTTCTCGCCCTCTGTTTCTCGCCCTCTGTTTCAGCCACTCATATTCAGCCCCTCTGTTTCAGCCCCTCTGTTTCAGCCCCTCTGTTTCAGCCCCACTGTTTCAGCCCCTCTGTTTCACGTACTCTGTTTCAGCCCCTCTGTTTCAGCTCCTCTGTTTCTCAGCCTCTGTTTCAGCCCCTCTGTTTCTCGCCCTCTGTTTCAGCCCCTCTGTTTCAGCCCCTCTGTTTCAGCCCCTCTGTTTCAGCCACTCTGTTTCTCGCCCTCTGTTTCTCGCCCTCTGTTTCTCGCCCTCTGTTTCTCGCCCTCTGTTTCTCGCTCTCTGCTTCACGCCCTCTGTTTCTCGCCCTCTGTTTCTCGCCCTCTGTTTCAGCCCCTCTGTTTCACCCCCTCTGTTTCAGCCCCTCTGTTTCTCGCCCTCTGTTTCTCGCCCTCTGTTTCTCGCCATCTGTTTCAGCCCCTCTGTTTCAGCCCCTCTGTTTCAGCCCCTCTGTGTCAGCCCCTCTGTTTCAGCCTCACTGTTTCTCGCCCTCTTTCAGCCCCTCTGTTTCAGCCCCTCTGTTTCTCGCCCTCTGTTTCTGCCCCTCTGTTTCAGCCCCTCTGTTTCAGCCCCTCTGTTTCAGCCCCTCTGTTTCTCGCCCTCTGTTTCTCGCCCTCTGTTTCAGCCCCTCTTTTTCAGCACCTCTGTTTCAGCCCCTCTGTTTCAGCCCCTCTGTTTCAGGCCCTCTGTTTCAGCCCCTCTGTTTCTCGCCCTCTGTTTCTCGCCCTTTGTTTCTCGCTCTCAGTTTCACGCCCTCTGTTTCTCGCCCTCTGTTTCTCGCCCTCTGTTTCATCCAATCTGTTTCACCCCCTCTGTTTCAGCCCCTCTGTTTCTCGCCCTCTGTTTCTCGCCCTCTGTTTCTCGCCCTCTGTTTCAGCCCCTCTGTTTCAGCCCCTCTGTTTCAGCCCCTCTGTTTCACCCCCTCTGTTTCAGCCCCTCTGTTTCTCGCCCTCTGTTTCAGCCCCTCTGTTTCAGCTCCTCTGTTTCAGCCCCTCTGTTTCTCGCCCTCTGTTTCAGCCCCTCTGTTTCAGCCCCTCTGTTTCACCCCCTCTGTTTCAGCCCCTCTGTTTCAGCCCCACTCTTTCTCGCCCTCTGTTTCTCGCCCTCTGTTTCTCGCCCTCTGTTTCAGCCCCTCTGTTTCAGCCCCTCTGTTTCAGACCCTCTGTTTCAGCCCCTCTGTTTCAGCCCCTCTGTTTCAGCCCCTCTGTTTCTCGCCCTCTGTTTCAGCCCCTCTGTTTCAGCCCCTCTGTTTCAGCCCCTCTGTTTCTCGCCCTCTGTTTCTCGCCCTCTATTTCAGCCCCTCTGTTTCAGCCCCTCTGTTTCAGCCCCTCTGTTTCTCGCACTCTGTTTCTCGCCCTCTGTTTCTCGCCCTCTGTTTCTCGCCAACAGTTTCAGCCCCTCTGTTTCAGCCCCTCTGTTTCTCGCCCTCTGTTTCTCGCCCTCTGTCTCAGCCCCTCTGTTTCTCGCCCTCTGTTTCAGCCCCTCTGTTTCAGCCCCTCTGTTTCAGCCCATCTGTTTCAGCTCCTCTGTTTCTCGCCCTCTGTTTCAGCCCCTCTCTTTCAGCCCCTCTGTTTCAGCCCCTCTGTTTCAGCCCCTCTGTTTCAGCCCCTCTGTTCCAGCCCCTCTGTTTCTCGCCCTCTGTTTCAGCCCCGCTGTTTCAGCCCCTCTGTTTCAGCCCCTCTGTTTCTCGCACTCTGTTTCTCGCCGTCTGTTTCTCGCCCTCTATTTCAGCCACTCTGATTCAGCCCCTCTGTTACAGCCCCTCTGTTTCAACCCCTCTGTTTCAGCCCCACTATTTAAGCCCCTCTGTTTCTCGCATTCTGTTTCAGCCCCTCTGTTTCTCGCCCTCTGTTTCTCGCCCTCTGTTTCAGCCCCTCTGTTTCAGCCCCTCTGTTTCAGCCCCTCTTTTTCAGCCACTCTGTTTCAGCCCCTCTGTTTCAGCCCCTCTGTTTCTCGCTCTCTGTTTCTCGCCCTCTGTTTCAGCCCCTCTGTTTCTCGCCCACTGTTTCAGCCCCTCTGTTTCTCGCCCTCTGTTTCAGCCCCTCTGTTTCAGACCCTCTGTTTCAGCCCCACTGTTTCTCGCCCTCTTTTCAGCCCCTCTGTTTCACCCCCTCTGTTTCAGCCCCTCTGTTTCAGCCCCTCAGTTTCAGCCCCTCAGTTTCAGCCCCACTGTTTCTCGCCCTCTGTTTCTCGTCCTCTGTTTCAGCCCCTCTGTTTCAGCCACTCTGTTTCTCAGCCTCTGTTTCAGCCCCTCTGTTTCTCGCCCTCTGTTTCAGCCCCTCTGTTTCAGCCCCTCTGTTTCACCCCCTCTGTTTCAGCCCCTCTGTTTCAGCCCCACTCTTTCTCGCCCTCTGTTACTCGCCCTCTGTTTCTCGCCCTCTGTTTCTCGCCCTCTGTTTCAGCCCCACTGTTTCACCCCCTCTGTTTCAGCCCCTCTGTTTCTCGCCCTTTGTTTCTCGCCCTCTGTTTCTCGCCCTCTGTTTCAGCCCCTCTGTTTCAGCCCCTCTGTTTCAGCCACTCTGTTTCAGCCCCTCTGATTCACCCCCTCTGTTTCAGCCCCTCTGTTTCTCGCCCTCTGTTTCAGCCCCTCTGTTTCAGCTCCTCTGTTTCAGCCCCTCTGTTTCTCGCCCTCTGTTTCAGCCCCTCTGTTTCAGCCCCTCTGTTTCACCCCCTCTGTTTCAACCCCTCTGTTTCAGCCCCTCTGTTTCAGCCCCTCTGTTTCAGCCCCTCTGTTTCACCCCCTCTGTTTCTCGCCCTCTGTTTCTCTCCCTCTGTTTCTCGCCCTCTGTTTCAGCACCTCTGTTTCAGCCCCTCTGTTTCAGCCCATCTGTTTCAGCCCCTCTGTTTCTCGCCCTCTGTTTCAGCCCCTCTCTTTCAGCCCCTCTGTTTCAGCCCCTCTGTTTGTCGCCCTGTGTTTCAGCCCCTCTGTTTCAGTCCCTCTGTTTCTCGCCCTTTGTTTCAGCCCCGCTGTTTCAGCCCCTCTGTTTCAGCCCCTCTGTTTCTCGCACTCTGTTTCTCGCCCTCTGTTTCTCGCCCTCTGTTTCAGCCACTCATATTCAGCCCCTCTGTTTCAGCCCCTCTGTTTCAGCCCCTCTGTTTCAGCCCCACTGTTTCATCCCCTCTGTTTCACGTACTCTGTTTCAGCCCCTCTGTTTCAGCTCCTCTGTTTCTCAGCCTCTGTTTCAGCCCCTCTGTTTCTCGCCCTCTGTTTCAGCCCCTCTGTTTCAGCCCCTCTGTTTCAGCCCCTCTGTTTCAGCCACTCTGTTTCTCGCCCTCTGTTTCTCGCCCTCTGTTTCTCGCCCTCTGTTTCTCGCCCTCTGTTTCTCGCTCTCTGCTTCACGCCCTCTGTTTCTCGCCCTCTGTTTCTCGCCCTCTGTTTCAGCCCCTCTGTTTCACCCCCTCTGTTTCAGCCCCTCTGTTTCTCGCCCTCTGTTTCTCGCCCTCTGTTTCTCGCCCTCTGTTTCAGCCCCTCTGTTTCAGCCCCTCTGTTTCTCGCCCTCTGTTTCTCGCCCTCTGTTTCAGCCCCTCTGTTTCAGCCCCTCTGTTTCAGCCCCTCTGTGTCAGCCCCTCTGTTTCAGCCTCACTGTTTCTCGCCCTCTTTCAGCCCCTCTGTTTCAGCCCCTCTGTTTCTCGCCCTCTGTTTCTGCCCCTCTGTTTCAGCCCCTCTGTTTCAGCCCCTCTGTTTCAGCCCCTCTGTTTCTCGCCCTCTGTTTCTCGCCCTCTGTTTCAGCCCCTCTTTTTCAGCACCTCTGTTTCAGCCCCTCTGTTTCAGCCCCTCTGTTTCAGGCCCTCTGTTTCAGCCCCTCTGTTTCTCGCCCTCTGTTTCTCGCCCTTTGTTTCTCGCTCTCAGTTTCAAGCCCTCTGTTTCTCGCCCTCTGTTTCTCGCCCTCTGTTTCATCCAATCTGTTTCACCCCCTCTGTTTCAGCCCCTCTGTTTCTCGCCCTCTGTTTCTCGCCCTCTGTTTCTCGCCCTCTGTTTCAGCCCCTCTGTTTCAGCCCCTCTGTTTCAGCCCCTCTGTTTCACCCCCTCTGTTTCAGCCCCTCTGTTTCTCGCCCTCTGTTTCAGCCCCTCTGTTTCAGCTCCTCTGTTTCAGCCCCTCTGTTTCTCGCCCTCTGTTTCAGCCCCTCTGTTTCAGCCCCTCTGTTTCACCCCCTCTGTTTCAGCCCCTCTGTTTCAGCCCCACTCTTTCTCGCCCTCTGTTTCTCGCCCTCTGTTTCTCGCCCTCTGTTTCAGCCCCTCTGTTTCAGCCCCTCTGTTTCAGACCCTCTGTTTCAGCCCCTCTGTTTCAGCCCCTCTGTTTCAGCCCCTCTGTTTCTCGCCCTCTGTTTCAGCCCCTCTGTTTCAGCCCCTCTGTTTCAGCCCCTCTGTTTCTCGCCCTCTGTTTCTCGCCCTCTGTTTCAGCCCCTCTGTTTCAGCCCCTCTGTTTCAGCTCCTCTGTTTCTCGCCCTCTGTTTCAGCCCCTCTGTTTCAGCCCCTCTGTTTCAACCCCTCTGTTTCAGCCCCTCTGTTTCAGCCCCTCTGTTTCACCCCCTCTGTTTCTCGCCCTCTGTTTCTCGCCCTCTGTTTCTCTCCCTCTGTTTCACGCCCTCTGTTTCAGCACCTCTGTTTCAGCCCCTCTGTTTCAGCCCATCTGTTTCAGCCCCTCTGTTTCTCGCCCTCTGTTTCAGCCCCTCTCTTTCAGCCCCTCTGTTTCAGCCCCTCTGTTTCTCGCCCTCTGTTTCAGCCCCTCTGTTTCAGCCCCTCTGTTTCTCGCCCTTTGTTTCAGCCCCGCTGTTTCAGCCCCTCTGTTTCAGCCCCTCTGTTTCTCGCACTCTGTTTCTCGCCCTCTGTTTCTCGCCCTCTGTTTCAGCCACTCATATTCAGCCCCTCTGTTTCAGCCCCTCTGTTTCAGCCCCTCTGTTTCAGCACCTCTGTTTCAGCCCCTCTGTTTCAGCCCATCTGTTTCAGCCCCTCTGTTTCTCGCCCTCTGTTTCAGCCCCTCTCTTTCAGCCCCTCTGTTTCAGCCCCTCTGTTTCTCAGCCTCTGTTTCAGCCCCTCTGTTTCTCGCCCTCTGTTTCAGCCCCTCTGTTTCAGCCCCTCTGTTTTAGCCCCTCTGTTTCAGCCACTCTGTTTCTCGCCCTCTGTTTCTCGCCCTCTGTTTCTCGCCCTCTGTTTCTCGCTCTCTGCTTCACGCCCTCTGTTTCTCGCCCTCTGTTTCTCGCCCTCTGTTTCAGCCCCTCTGTTTCAGCCCCTCTGTTTCAGCCCCTCTGTTTCTCGCCCTCTGTTTCTCGCCCTCTGTTTCTCGCCCTCTGTTTCAGCCCCTCTGTTTCAGCCCCTCTGTTTCTCGCCCTCTGTTTCTCGCCCTCTGTTTCTCGCCAACTGTTTCAGCCCCTCTGTTTCAGCCCCTCTGTTTCAACCCCTCTGTTTCTTGCCCTCTGTTTCAGCCCCTCTGTTTCAGCCCCTCAGTTTCAGCCCCTCAGTTTCATCCCCACTGTTTCTCGCCCTCTGTTTCTCGTCCTCTGTTTCAGCTCCTCTGTTTCAGCCACTCTGTTTCTCAACCTCTGTTTCTGCCCCTCTGTTTCTCGCCCTCTGTTTCAGCCCCTCTGTTTCAGCCCCTCTGTTTCAGCCACTCTGTTTCTCGCCCTCTGTTTCAGCCCCTCTGTTTCTCGCCCTCTGTTTCTCGCCCTTTGTTTCAGCCCCTCTGTTTCAGCCCCTCTGTTTCAGCTCCTCTGTTTCTCGCCCTCTGTTTCAGCCCCTTTGTTTCAGCCCCTCTGTTTCAACCCCTCTGTTTCAGCCCCTCTGTTTCAGCCCCTCTGTTTCTCGCCCTCTGTTTCAGCCCCGCTGTTTCAGCCCCTCTGTTTCAGCCCCTCTGTTTCTCGCACTCTGTTTCTCGCCGTCTGTTTCTCGCCCTCTATTTCAGCCACTCTGATTCAGCCCCTCTGTTACAGCCCCTCTGTTTCAACCCCTCTGTTTCAGCCCCACTATTTAAGCCCCTCTGTTTCTCGCATTCTGTTTCAGCCCCTCTGTTTCTCGCCCTCTGTTTCTCGCCCTCTGTTTCAGCCCCTCTGTTTCAGCCCCTCTGTTTCAGCCCCTCTTTTTCAGCCACTCTGTTTCAGCCCCTCTGTTTCAGCCCCTCTGTTTCTCGCTCTCTGTTTCTCGCCCTCTGTTTCAGCCCCTCTGTTTCTCGCCCACTGTTTCAGCCCCTCTGTTTCTCGCCCTCTGTTTCAGCCCCTCTGTTTCAGACCCTCTGTTTCAGCCCCACTGTTTCTCGCCCTCTTTTCAGCCCCTCTGTTTCACCCCCTCTGTTTCAGCCCCTCTGTTTCAGCCCCTCAGTTTCAGCCCCTCAGTTTCAGCCCCACTGTTTCTCGCCCTCTGTTTCTCGTCCTCTGTTTCAGCCCCTCTGTTTCAGCCACTCTGTTTCTCAGCCTCTGTTTCAGCCCCTCTGTTTCTCGCCCTCTGTTTCAGCCCCTCTGTTTCAGCCCCTCTGTTTCACCCCCTCTGTTTCAGCCCCTCTGTTTCAGCCCCACTCTTTCTCGCCCTCTGTTACTCGCCCTCTGTTTCTCGCCCTCTGTTTCTCGCCCTCTGTTTCAGCCCCACTGTTTCACCCCCTCTGTTTCAGCCCCTCTGTTTCTCGCCCTTTGTTTCTCGCCCTCTGTTTCTCGCCCTCTGTTTCAGCCCCTCTGTTTCAGCCCCTCTGTTTCAGCCACTCTGTTTCAGCCCCTCTGATTCACCCCCTCTGTTTCAGCCCCTCTGTTTCTCGCCCTCTGTTTCAGCCCCTCTGTTTCAGCTCCTCTGTTTCAGCCCCTCTGTTTCTCGCCCTCTGTTTCAGCCCCTCTGTTTCAGCCCCTCTGTTTCACCCCCTCTGTTTCAACCCCTCTGTTTCAGCCCCTCTGTTTCAGCCCCTCTGTTTCAGCCCCTCTGTTTCACCCCCTCTGTTTCTCGCCCTCTGTTTCTCTCCCTCTGTTTCTCGCCCTCTGTTTCAGCACCTCTGTTTCAGCCCCTCTGTTTCAGCCCATCTGTTTCAGCCCCTCTGTTTCTCGCCCTCTGTTTCAGCCCCTCTCTTTCAGCCCCTCTGTTTCAGCCCCTCTGTTTGTCGCCCTGTGTTTCAGCCCCTCTGTTTCAGTCCCTCTGTTTCTCGCCCTTTGTTTCAGCCCCGCTGTTTCAGCCCCTCTGTTTCAGCCCCTCTGTTTCTCGCACTCTGTTTCTCGCCCTCTGTTTCTCGCCCTCTGTTTCAGCCACTCATATTCAGCCCCTCTGTTTCAGCCCCTCTGTTTCAGCCCCTCTGTTTCAGCCCCACTGTTTCAGCCCCTCTGTTTCACGTACTCTGTTTCAGCCCCTCTGTTTCAGCTCCTCTGTTTCTCAGCCTCTGTTTCAGCCCCTCTGTTTCTCGCCCTCTGTTTCTGCCCCTCTGTTTCAGCCCCTCTGTTTCAGCCCCTCTGTTTCAGCCACTCTGTTTCTCGCCCTCTGTTTCTCGCCCTCTGTTTCTCGCCCTCTGTTTCTCGCCCTCTGTTTCTCGCTCTCTGCTTCACGCCCTCTGTTTCTCGCCCTCTGTTTCTCGCCCTCTGTTTCAGCCCCTCTGTTTCACCCCCTCTGTTTCAGCCCCTCTGTTTCTCGCCCTCTGTTTCTCGCCCTCTGTTTCTCGCCCTCTGTTTCAGCCCCTCTGTTTCAGCCCCTCTGTTTCTCGCCCTCTGTTTCTCGCCCTCTGTTTCAGCCCCTCTGTTTCAGCCCCTCTGTTTCAGCCCCTCTGTGTCAGCCCCTCTGTTTCAGCCTCACTGTTTCTCGCCCTCTTTCAGCCCCTCTGTTTCAGCCCCTCTGTTTCTCGCCCTCTGTTTCTGCCCCTCTGTTTCAGCCCCTCTGTTTCAGCCCCTCTGTTTCAGCCCCTCTGTTTCTCGCCCTCTGTTTCTCGCCCTCTGTTTCAGCCCCTCTTTTTCAGCACCTCTGTTTCAGCCCCTCTGTTTCAGCCCCTCTGTTTCAGGCCCTCTGTTTCAGCCCCTCTGTTTCTCGCCCTCTGTTTCTCGCCCTTTGTTTCTCGCTCTCAGTTTCACGCCCTCTGTTTCTCGCCCTCTGTTTCTCGCCCTCTGTTTCATCCAATCTGTTTCACCCCCTCTGTTTCAGCCCCTCTGTTTCTCGCCCTCTGTTTCTCGCCCTCTGTTTCTCGCCCTCTGTTTCAGCCCCTCTGTTTCAGCCCCTCTGTTTCAGCCCCTCTGTTTCACCCCCTCTGTTTCAGCCCCTCTGTTTCTCGCCCTCTGTTTCAGCCCCTCTGTTTCAGCTCCTCTGTTTCAGCCCCTCTGTTTCTCGCCCTCTGTTTCAGCCCCTCTGTTTCAGCCCCTCTGTTTCACCCCCTCTGTTTCAGCCCCTCTGTTTCAGCCCCACTCTTTCTCGCCCTCTGTTTCTCGCCCTCTGTTTCTCGCCCTCTGTTTCAGCCCCTCTGTTTCAGCCCCTCTGTTTCAGACCCTCTGTTTCAGCCCCTCTGTTTCAGCACCTCTGTTTCAGCCCCTCTGTTTCTCGCCCTCTGTTTCAGCCCCTCTGTTTCAGCCCCTCTGTTTCAGCCCCTCTGTTTCTCGCCCTCTGTTTCTCGCCCTCTGTTTCAGCCCCTCTGTTTCAGCCCCTCTGTTTCAGCTCCTCTGTTTCTCGCCCTCTGTTTCAGCCCCTCTGTTTCAGCCCCTCTGTTTCAACCCCTCTGTTTCAGCCCCTCTGTTTCAGCCCCTCTGTTTCACCCCCTCTGTTTCTCGCCCTCTGTTTCTCGCCCTCTGTTTCTCTCCCTCTGTTTCACGCCCTCTGTTTCAGCACCTCTGTTTCAGCCCCTCTGTTTCAGCCCATCTGTTTCAGCCCCTCTGTTTCTCGCCCTCTGTTTCAGCCCCTCTCTTTCAGCCCCTCTGTTTCAGCCCCTCTGTTTCTCGCCCTCTGTTTCAGCCCCTCTGTTTCAGCCCCTCTGTTTCTCGCCCTTTGTTTCAGCCCCGCTGTTTCAGCCCCTCTGTTTCAGCCCCTCTGTTTCTCGCACTCTGTTTCTCGCCCTCTGTTTCTCGCCCTCTGTTTCAGCCACTCATATTCAGCCCCTCTGTTTCAGCCCCTCTGTTTCAGCCCCTCTGTTTCAGCACCTCTGTTTCAGCCCCTCTGTTTCAGCCCATCTGTTTCAGCCCCTATGTTTCTCGCCCTCTGTTTCAGCCCCTCTCTTTCAGCCCCTCTGTTTCAGCCCCTCTGTTTCTCAGCCTCTGTTTCAGCCCCTCTGTTTCTCGCCCTCTGTTTCAGCCCCTCTGTTTCAGCCCCTCTGTTTTAGCCCCTCTGTTTCAGCCACTCTGTTTCTCGCCCTCTGTTTCTCGCCCTCTGTTTCTCGCCCTCTGTTTCTCGCTCTCTGCTTCACGCCCTCTGTTTCTCGCCCTCTGTTTCTCGCCCTCTGTTTCAGCCCCTCTGTTTCAGCCCCTCTGTTTCAGCCCCTCTGTTTCTCGCCCTCTGTTTCTCGCCCTCTGTTTCTCGCCCTCTGTTTCAGCCCCTCTGTTTCAGCCCCTCTGTTTCTCGCCCTCTGTTTCTCGCCCTCTGTTTCTCGCCAACTGTTTCAGCCCCTCTGTTTCAGCCCCTCTGTTTCAACCCCTCTGTTTCTTGCCCTCTGTTTCAGCCCCTCTGTTTCAGCCCCTCAGTTTCAGCCCCTCAGTTTCATCCCCACTGTTTCTCGCCCTCTGTTTCTCGTCCTCTGTTTCAGCTCCTCTGTTTCAGCCACTCTGTTTCTCAACCTCTGTTTCTGCCCCTCTGTTTCTCGCCCTCTGTTTCAGCCCCTCTTTTTCAGCACCTCTGTTTCAGCCCCTCTGTTTCAGCCCCTCTGTTTCAGGCCCTCTGTTTCAGCCCCTCTGTTTCTCGCCCTCTGTTTCTCGCCCTTTGTTTCTCGCTCTCAGTTTCACGCCCTCTGTTTCTCGCCCTCTGTTTCTCGCCCTCTGTTTCATCCAATCTGTTTCACCCCCTCTGTTTCAGCCCCTCTGTTTCTCGCCCTCTGTTTCTCGCCCTCTGTTTCTCGCCCTCTGTTTCAGCCCCTCTGTTTCAGCCCCTCTGTTTCAGCCCCTCTGTTTCACCCCCACTGTTTCAGCCCCTCTGTTTCTCGCCCTCTGTTTCAGCCCCTCTGTTTCAGCTCCTCTGTTTCAGCCCCTCTGTTTCTCGCCCTCTGTTTCAGCCCCTCTGTTTCAGCCCCTCTGTTTCACCCCCTCTGTTTCAGCCCCTCTGTTTCAGCCCCACTCTTTCTCGCCCTCTGTTTCTCGCCCTCTGTTTCTCGCCCTCTGTTTCAGCCCCTCTGTTTCAGCCCCTCTGTTTCAGACCCTCTGTTTCAGCCCCTCTGTTTCAGCCCCTCTGTTTCAGCCCCTCTGTTTCTCGCCCTCTGTTTCAGCCCCTCTGTTTCAGCCCCTCTGTTTCAGCCCCTCTGTTTCTCGCCCTCTGTTTCTCGCCCTCTGTTTCAGCCCCTCTGTTTCAGCCCCTCTGTTTCAGCTCCTCTGTTTCTCGCCCTCTGTTTCAGCCCCTCTGTTTCAGCCCCTCTGTTTCAACCCCTCTGTTTCAGCCCCTCTGTTTCAGCCCCTCTGTTTCACCCCCTCTGTTTCTCGCCCTCTGTTTCTCGCCCTCTGTTTCTCTCCCTCTGTTTCACGCCCTCTGTTTCAGCACCTCTGTTTCAGCCCCTCTGTTTCAGCCCATCTGTTTCAGCCCCTCTGTTTCTCGCCCTCTGTTTCAGCCCCTCTCTTTCAGCCCCTCTGTTTCAGCCCCTCTGTTTCTCGCCCTCTGTTTCAGCCCCTCTGTTTCAGCCCCTCTGTTTCTCGCCCTTTGTTTCAGCCCCGCTGCTCCAGCCCCTCTGTTTCAGCCCCTCTGTTTCTCGCACTCTGTTTCTCGCCCTCTGTTTCTCGCCCTCTGTTTCAGCCACTCATATTCAGCCCCTCTGTTTCAGCCCCTCTGTTTCAGCCCCTCTGTTTCAGCACCTCTGTTTCAGCCCCTCTGTTTCAGCCCATCTGTTTCAGCCCCTCTGTTTCTCGCCCTCTGTTTCAGCCCCTCTCTTTCAGCCCCTCTGTTTCAGCCCCTCTGTTTCTCAGCCTCTGTTTCAGCCCCTCTGTTTCTCGCCCTCTGTTTCAGCCCCTCTGTTTCAGCCCCTCTGTTTTAGCCCCTCTGTTTCAGCCACTCTGTTTCTCGCCCTCTGTTTCTCGCCCTCTGTTTCTCGCCCTCTGTTTCTCGCTCTCTGCTTCACGCCCTCTGTTTCTCGCCCTCTGTTTCTCGCCCTCTGTTTCAGCCCCTCTGTTTCAGCCCCTCTGTTTCAGCCCCTCTGTTTCTCGCCCTCTGTTTCTCGCCCTCTGTTTCTCGCCCTCTGTTTCAGCCCCTCTGTTTCAGCCCCTCTGTTTCTCGCCCTCTGTTTCTCGCCCTCTGTTTCTCGCCAACTGTTTCAGCCCCTCTGTTTCAGCCCCTCTGTTTCAACCCCTCTGTTTCTTGCCCTCTGTTTCAGCCCCTCTGTTTCAGCCCCTCAGTTTCAGCCCCTCAGTTTCATCCCCACTGTTTCTCGCCCTCTGTTTCTCGTCCTCTGTTTCAGCTCCTCTGTTTCAGCCACTCTGTTTCTCAACCTCTGTTTCTGCCCCTCTGTTTCTCGCCCTCTGTTTCAGCCCCTCTGTTTCAGCCCCTCTGTTTCAGCCACTCTGTTTCTCGCCCTCTGTTTCAGCCCCTCTGTTTCTCGCCCTCTGTTTCTCGCCCTTTGTTTCAGCCCCTCTGTTTCAGCCCCTCTGTTTCAGCTCCTCTGTTTCTCGCCCTCTGTTTCAGCCCCTTTGTTTCAGCCCCTCTGTTTCAACCCCTCTGTTTCAGCCCCTCTGTTTCAGCCCCTCTGTTTCAGCCCCTCTGTTTCACCCCCTCTGTTTCTCGCCCTCTGTTTCTCTCCCTCTGTTTCTCGCCCTCTGTTTCAGCACCTCTGTTTCAGCCCCTCTGTTTCAGCCCATCTGTTTCAGCCCCTCTGTTTCTCGCCCTCTGTTTCAGCCCCTCTCTTTCAGCCCCTCTGTTTCAGCCCCTCTGTTTCTCGCCCTCTGTTTCAGCCCCTCTGTTTCAGCCCCTCTGTTTCTCGCCCTTTGTTTCAGCCCCGCTGTTTCAGCCCCTCTGTTTCAGCCCCTCTGTTTCTCGCACTCTGTTTCTCGCCCTCTGTTTCTCGCCCTCTGTTTCAGCAACTCATATTCAGCCCCTCTGTTTCAGCCCCTCTGTTTCAGCCCCTCTGTTTCAGCCCCACTGTTTCAGCCCCTCTGTTTCTCGTACTCTGTTTCAGCCCCTCTGTTTCAGCTCCTCTGTTTCTCAGCCTCTGTTTCAGCCCCTCTGTTTCTCGCCCTCTGTTTCAGCCCCTCTGTTTCAGCCCCTCTGTTTCAGCCCCTCTGTTTCAGCCACTCTGTTTCTCGCCCTCTGTTTCTCGCCCTCTGTTTCTCGCCCTCTGTTTCTCGCTCTCTGCTTCACGCCCTCTGTTTCTCGCCCTCTGTTTCTCGCCCTCTGTTTCAGCCCCTCTGTTTCACCCCCTCTGTTTCAGTCCCTCTGTTTCTCGCCCTCTGTTTCTCGCCCTCTGTTTCTCGCCCTCTGTTTCAGCCCCTCTGTTTCAGCCCCTCTGTTTCTCGCCCTCTGTTTCAGCCCCTCTGTTTCAGCCCCTCTGTTTCAGCCCTTCTGTTTCTCGCCCTCTGTTTCAGCCCCTCTGTTTCAGCCACTCTGTTTCAGCCCCTTTGTTTCACCCCCTCTGTTTCTCGCCCTCTGTTTCTCTCCCTCTGTTTCTCGCCCTCTGTTTCAGCACCTCTGTTTCAGCCCCTCTGTTTCAGCTCATCTGTTTCAGCCCCTCTGTTTCTCGCCCTCTGTTTCAGCCCCTCTCTTTCAGCCCCTCTGTTTCAGCCCCTCTGTTTCTCGCCCTCTGTTTCAGCCCCTCTGTTTCAGCCCCTCTGTTTCTCGCCCTTTGTTTCAGCCCCGCTGTTTCAGCCCCTCTGTTTCAGCCCCTCTGTTTCTCGCACTCTGTTTCTCGCCCTCTGTTTCTCGCCCTCTGTTTCAGCCACTCATATTCAGCCCCTCTGTTTCAGCCCCTCTGTTTCAGCCCCTCTGTTTCAGCCCCACTGTTTCAGCCCCTCTGTTTCACGTACTCTGTTTCAGCCCCTCTGTTTCAGCTCCTCTGTTTCTCAGCCTCTGTTTCAGCCCCTCTGTTTCTCGCCCTCTGTTTCAGCCCCTCTGTTAGAGCCCCTCTGATTCAGCCCCTCTGTTTCAGCCACTCTGTTTCTCGCCCTCTGTTTCTCGCCCTCTGTTTCTCGCCCTCTGTTTCTCGCCCTCTGTTTCTCGCTCTCTGCTTCACGCCCTCTGTTTCTCGCCCTCTGTTTCTCGCCCTCTGTTTCAGCCCCTCTGTTTCACCCCCTCTGTTTCAGCCCCTCTGTTTCTCGCCCTCTGTTTCTCGCCCTCTGTTTCTCGCCCTCTGTTTCAGCCCCTCTGTTTCAGCCCCTCTGTTTCTCGCCCTCTGTTTCTCGCCCTCTGTTTCAGCCCCTCTGTTTCAGCCCCTCTGTTTCAGCCCCTCTGTGTCAGCCCCTCTGTTTCAGCCTCACTGTTTCTCGCCCTCTTTTCAGCCCCTCTGTTTCAGCCCCTCTGTTTCTCGCCCTCTGTTTCTGCCCCTCTGTTTCAGCCCCTCTGTTTCAGCCCCTCAGTTTCTCGCCCTCTGTTTCTCGCCCTCTGTTTCAGCCCCTCTTTTTCAGCACCTCTGTTTCAGCCCCTCTGTTTCAGCCCCTCTGTTTCAGGCCCTCTGTTTCAGCCCCTCTGTTTCTCGCCCTCTGTTTCTCGCCCTTTGTTTCTCGCTCTCAGTTTCACGCCCTCGGTTTCTCGCCCTCTGTTTCTCGCCCTCTGTTTCATCCAATCTGTTTCACCCCCTCTGTTTCAGCCCCTGTGTTTCTCGCCCTCTGTTTCTCGCCCTCTGTTTCTCGCCCTCTGTTTCAGCCCCTCTGTTTCAGCCCCTCTGTTTCAGCCCCTCTGTTTCACCCCCTCTGTTTCAGCCCCTCTGTTTCTCGCCCTCTGTTTCAGCCCCTCTGTTTCAGCTCCTCTGTTTCAGCCCCTCTGTTTCTCGCCCTCTGTTTCAGCCCCTCTGTTTCAGCCCCTCTGTTTCACCCCCTCTGTTTCAGCCCCTCTGTTTCAGCCCCACTCTTTCTCGCCCTCTGTTTCTCGCCCTCTGTTTCTCGCCCTCTGTTTCAGCCCCTCTGTTTCAGCCCCTCTGTTTCAGCCCCTCTGTTTCAGCCCCTCTGTTTCTCGCCCTCTGTTTCAGCCCCTCTGTTTCAGCCCCTCTGTTTCAGCCCCTCTGTTTCTCGCCCTCTGTTTCTCGCCCTCTATTTCAGCCCCTCTGTTTCAGCCCCTCTGTTTCAGCCCCTCTGTTTCTCGCACTCTGTTTCTCGCCCTCTGTTTCTCGCCCTCTGTTTCTCGCCAACAGTTTCAGCCCCTCTGTTTCAGCCCCTCTGTTTCTCGTCCTCTGTTTCTCGCCCTCTGTTTCAGCCCCTCTGTTTCTCGCCCTCTGTTTCAGACCCTCTGTTTCAGCCCCTCTGTTTCAGCCCATCTGTTTCAGCTCCTCTGTTTCTCGCCCTCTGTTTCAGCCCCTCTCTTTCAGCCCCTCTGTTTCAGCCCCTCTGTTCCAGCCCCTCTGTTTCAGCCCCTCTGTTCCAGCCCCTCTGTTTCTCGCCCTCTGTTTCAGCCCCGCTGTTTCAGCCCCTCTGTTTCAGCCCCTCTGTTTCTCGCACTCTGTTTCTCGCCCTCTGTTTCTCGCCCTCTTTTTCAGCCACTCTGATTCAGCCCCTCTGTTACAGCCCCTCTGTTTCAGCCCCTCTGTTTCAGCCCCACTATTTAAGCCCCTCTGTTTCTCGCATTCTGTTTCAGCCCCTCTGTTTCTCGCCCTCTGTTTCTCGCACTCTGTTTCAGCCCCTCTGTTTCAGCCCCTCTGTTTCAGCCCCTCTGTTTCAGCCCCTCTTTTTCAGCCACTCTGTTTCAGCCCCTCTGTTTCAGCCCCTCTGTTTCTCGCTCTCTGTTTCTCGCCCTCTGTTTCAGCCCCTCTGTTTCTCGCCCACTGTTTCAGCCCCTCTGTTTCTCGCCCTCTGTTTCAGCCCCTCTGTTTAAGACCCTCTGTTTCAGCCCCACTGTTTCTCGCCCTCTTTTCAGCCCCTCTGTTTCACCCCCTTTGTTTCAGCCCCTCTGTTTCAGCCCCTCAGTTTCAGCCCCTCAGTTTCAGCCCCACTGTTTCTCGCCCTCTGTTTCTCGTCCTCTGTTTCAGCCCCTCTGTTTCAGCCACTCTGTTTCTCAACCTCTGTTTCAGCCCCTCTGTTTCTCGCCCTCTGTTTCAGCCCCTCTGTTTCAGCCCCTCTGTTTCAGCCCCTCTGTTTCACCCCCTCTGTTTCAGCCCCTCTGTTTCAGCCCCACTCTTTCTCGCCCTCTGTTACTCGCCCTCTGTTTCTCGCCCTCTGTTTCTCGCCCTCTGTTTCAGCCCCACTGTTTCACCCCCTCTGTTTCAGCCCCTCTGTTTCTCGCTCTCTGTTTCTCGCCCTCTGTTTCTCGCCCTCTGTTTCAGCCCCTCTGTTTCAGCCCCTCTGTTTCAGCCACTCTGTTTCAGCCCCTCTGATTCACCCCCTCTGTTTCAGCCCCTCTGTTTCTCGCCCTCTGTTTCAGCCCCTCTGTTTCAGCTCCTCTGTTTCAGCCCCTCTGTTTCTCGCCCTCTGTTTCAGCCCCTCTGTTTCAGCCCCTCTGTTTCACCCCCTCTGTTTCATCCCCTCTGTTTCAGCCCCACTCTTTCTCGCCCTCTGTTTCTCGCCCTCTGTTTCTCGCCCTCTGTTTCATCTCCTCTGTTTCAGCCCCTCAGTTTCAGCCCCACTGTTTCTCGCCCTCTGTTTCTCGTCCTCTGTTTCAGCTCCTCTGTTTCAGCCACTCTGTTTCTCAACCTCTGTTTCAGCCCCTCTGTTTCTCGCCCTCTGTTTCAGCCCCTCTGTTTCAGCCCCTCTGTTTCAGCCACTCTGTTTCTCGCCCTCTGTTTCTCGCCCTCTGTTTCTCGCCCTCTGTTTCTCGCCCTTTGTTTCAGCCCCTCTGTTTCAGCCCCTCTGTTTCAGCTCCTCTGTTTCTCGCCCTCTGTTTCAGCCCCTTTGTTTCAGCCCCTCTGTTTCAACCCCTCTGTTTCAGCCCCTCTGTTTCAGCCCCTCTGTTTCAGCCCCTCTGTTTCACCCCCTCTGTTTCTCGCCCTCTGTTTCTCTCCCTCTGTTTCTCGCCCTCTGTTTCAGCACCTCTGTTTCAGCCCCTCTGTTTCAGCCCATCTGTTTCAGCCCCTCTGTTTCTCGCCCTCTGTTTCAGCCCCTCTCTTTCAGCCCCTCCTTTTCAGCCCCTCTGTTTCTCGCCCTCTGTTTCAGCCCCTCTGTTTCAGCCCCTCTGTTTCTCGCCCTTTGTTTCAGCCCCGCTGTTTCAGCCCCTCTGTTTCAGCCCCTCTGTTTCTCGCACTCTGTTTCTCGCCCTCTGTTTCTCGCCCTCTGTCTCAGCCACTCATATTCAGCCCCTCTGTTTCAGCCCCTCTGTTTCAGCCCCTCTGTTTCAGCCCCACTGTTTCAGCCCCTCTGTTTCTCGTACTCTGTTTCAGCCCCTCTGTTTCAGCTCCTCTGTTTCTCAGCCTCTGTTTCAGCCCCTCTGTTTCTCGCCCTCTGTTTCAGCCCCTCTGTTTCAGCCCCTCTGTTTCAGCCACTCTGTTTCTCGCCCTCTGTTTCTCGCCCTCTGTTTCTCGCCCTCTGTTTCTCGCTCTCTGCTTCACGCCCTCTGTTTCTCGCCCTCTGTTTCTCGCCCTCTGTTTCAGCCCCTCTGTTTCTCGCCCTCTGTTTCAGCCCCTCTGTTTCTCGCCCTCTGTTTCTCGCCCTCTGTTTCTCGCCCTCTGTTTCAGCCCCTCTGTTTCAGCCCCTCTGTTTCTCGCCCTCTGTTTCAGCCCCTCTGTTTCAGCCCCTCTGTTTCAGCCCTTCTGTTTCTCGCCCTCTGTTTCAGCCCCTCTGTTTCAGCCCCTCTGTTTCAGCCCCTCTGTTTCACCCCCTCTGTTTCTCGCCCTCTGTTTCTCTCCCTCTGTTTCTCGCCCTCTGTTTCAGCACCTCTGTTTCAGCCCCTCTGTTTCAGCCCATCTGTTTCAGCCCCTCTGTTTCTCGCCCTCTGTTTCAGCCCCTCTCTTACAGCCCCTCTGTTTCAGCCCCTCTGTTTCTCGCCCTCTGTTTCAGCCCCTCTGTTTCAGCCCCTCTGTTTCTCGCCCTTTGTTTCAGCCCCGCTGTTTCAGCCCCTCTGTTTCAGCCCCTCTGTTTCTCGCACTCTGTTTCTCGCCCTCTGTTTCTCGCCCTCTGTTTCAGCCACTCATATTCAGCCCCTCTGTTTCAGCCCCTCTGTTTCAGCCCCTCTGTTTCAGCCCCACTGTTTCAGCCCCTCTGTTTCACGTACTCTGTTTCAGCCCCTCTGTTTCAGCTCCTCTGTTTCTCAGCCTCTGTTTCAGCCCCTCTGTTTCTCGCCCTCTGTTTCAGCCCCTCTGTTTCAGCCCCTCTGTTTCAGCCCCTCTGTTTCAGCCACTCTGTTTCTCGCCCTTTGTTTCTCGCCCTCTGTTTCTCGCCCTCTGTTTCTCGCCCTCTGTTTCTCGCTCTCTGCTTCACGCCCTCTGTTTCTCGCCCTCTGTTTCTCGCCCTCTGTTTCAGCCCCTCTGTTTCACCCCCTCTGTTTCAGCCCCTCTGTTTCTCGCCCTCTGTTTCTCGCCCTCTGTTTCTCGCCCTCTGTTTCAGCCCCTCTGTTTCAGCCCCTCTGTTTCTCGCCCTCTGTTTCTCGCCCTCTGTTTCAGCCCCTCTGTTTCAGCCCCTCTGTTTCAGCCCCTCTGTGTCAGCCCCTCTGTTTCAGCCTCACTGTTTCTCGCCCTCTTTTCAGCCCCTCTGTTTCAGCCCCTCTGTTTCTCGCCCTCTGTTTCTGCCCCTCTGTTTCAGCCCCTCTGTTTCAGCCCCTCTGTTTCTCGCCCTCTGTTTCTCGCCCTCTGTTACAGCCCCTCTTTTTCAGCACCTCTGTTTCAGCCCCTCTGTTTCAGCCCCTCTGTTTCAGGCCCTCTGTTTCAGCCCCTCTGTTTCTCGCCCTCTGTTTCTCGCCCTTTGTTTCTCGCTCTCAGTTTCACGCCCTCTGTTTCTCGCCCTCTGTTTCTCGCCCTCTGTTTCATCCAATCTGTTTCACCCCCTCTGTTTCAGCCCCTCTGTTTCTCGCCCTCTGTTTCTCGCCCTCTGTTTCTCGCCCTCTGTTTCAGCCCCTCTGTTTCAGCCCCTCTGTTTCAGCCCCTCTGTTTCACCCCCTCTGTTTCAGCCCCTCTGTTTCTCGCCCTCTGTTTCAGCCCCTCTGTTTCAGCTCCTCTGTTTCAGCCCCTCTGTTTCTCGCCCTCTGTTTCAGCCCCTCTGTTTCAGCCCCTCTGTTTCTCGCCCTCTGTTTCTCGCCCTCTGTTTCTCGCCCTCTGTTTCAGCCCCTCTCTTTCAGCCCCTCTGTTTCAGACCCTCTGTTTCAGCCCCTCTGTTTCAGCCCCTCTGTTTCAGCCCCTCTGTTTCTCGCCCTCTGTTTCAGCCCCTCTGTTTCAGCCCCACTCTTTCTCGCCCTCTGTTTCTCGCCCTCTGTTTCTCGCCCTCTGTTTCAGCCCCTCTGTTTCAGCCCCTCTGTTTCAGACCCTCTGTTTCAGCCCCTCTGTTTCAGCCCCTCTGTTTCAGCCCCTCTGTTTCTCGCCCTCTGTTTCAGCCCCTCTGTTTCAGCCCCTCTGTTTCAGCCCCTCTGTTTCTCGCCCTCTGTTTCTCGCCCTCTATTTCAGCCCCTCTGTTTCAGCCCCTCTGTTTCAGCCCCTCTGTTTCTCGCACTCTGTTTCTCGCCCTCTGTTTCTCGCCCTCTGTTTCTCGCCAACAGTTTCAGCCCCTCTGTTTCAGCCCCTCTGTTTCTCGCCCTCTGTTTCTCGCCCTCTGTTTCAGCCCCTCTGTTTCTCGCCCTCTGTTTCAGACCCTCTGTTTCAGCCCCTCTGTTTCAGCCCATCTGTTTCAGCTCCTCTGTTTCTCGCCCTCTGTTTCAGCCCCTCTCTTTCAGCCCCTCTGTTTCAGCCCCTCTGTTTCAGCCCCTCTGTTTCAGCCCCTCTGTTCCAGCCCCTCTGTTTCTCGCCCTCTGTTTCAGCCCCGCTGTTTCAGCCCCTCTGTTTCAGCACCTCTGTTTCTCGCACTCTGTTTCTCGCCCTCTGTTTCTCGCCCTCTGTTTCAGCCACTCTGATTCAGCCCCTCTGTTACAGCCCCTCTGTTTCAGCCCCTCTGTTTCAGCCCCACTATTTAAGCCCCTCTGTTTCTCGCATTCTGTTTCAGCCCCTCTGTTTCTCGCCCTCTGTTTCTCGCCCTCTGTTTCAGCCCCTCTGTTTCAGCCCCTCTGTTTCAGCCCCTCTGTTTCAGCCCCTCTTTTTCAGCCACTCTGTTTCAGCCCCTCTGTTTCAGCCCCTCTGTTTCTCGCTCTCTGTTTCTCGCCCTCTGTTTCAGCCCCTCTGTTTCTCGCCCACTGTTTCAGCCCCTCTGTTTCTCGCCCTCTGTTTCAGCCCCTCTGTTTAAGACCCTCTGTTTCAGCCCCACTGTTTCTCGCCCTCTTTTCAGCCCCTCTGTTTCACCCCCTTTGTTTCAGCCCCTCTGTTTCAGCCCCTCAGTTTCAGCCCCTCAGTTTCAGCCCCACTGTTTCTCGCCCTCTGTTTCTCGTCCTCTGTTTCAGCCCCTCTGTTTCAGCCACTCTGTTTCTCAGCCTCTGTTTCAGCCCCTCTGTTTCTCGCCCTCTGTTTCAGCCCCTCTGTTTCAGCCCCTCTGTTTCACCCCCTCTGTTTCAGCCCCTCTGTTTCAGCCCCACTCTTTCTCGCCCTCTGTTACTCGCCCTCTGTTTCTCGACCTCTGTTTCTCGCCCTCTGTTTCGGCCCCACTGTTTCACCCCCTCTGTTTCAGCCCCTCTGTTTCTCGCCCTCTGTTTCTCGCCCTCTGTTTCTCGCCCTCTGTTTCAGCCCCTCTGTTTCAGCCCCTCTGTTTCAGCCACTCTGTTTCAGCACCTCTGATTCACCCCCTCTGTTTCAGCCCCTCTGTTTCTCGCCCTCTGTTTCAGCCCCTCTGTTTCAGCTCCTCTGTTTCAGCCCCTCTGTTTCTCGCCCTCTGTTTCAGCCCCTCTGTTTCAGCCCCTCTGTTTCACCCCCTCTGTTTCATCCCCTCTGTTTCAGCCCACTCTTTCTCGCCCTCTGTTTCTCGCCCTCTGTTTCTCGCCCTCTGTTTCATCTCCTCTGTTTCAGCCCCTCTGTTTCAGACCCTCTGTTTCAGCCCCTCTATTTCAGCCCCTCTTTTTCAGCCCCTCTGTTTCTCGCCCTCTGTTTCAGCCACTCTGTTTCAGCCCCTCTGTTTCAGACCCTCTGTTTCTCGCCCTCTGTTTCTCGCCCTCTATTTCAGCCCCTCTGTTTCAGCCCCTCTGTTTCAGCCCCTCTGTTTCAGCCCCTCTGTTTCTCGCACTCTGTTTCTCGCCCTCTGTTTCTCGCCCTCTGTTTCTCGCCAACTGTTTCAGCCCCTCTGTTTCAGCCCCTCTGTTTCAACCCCTCTGTTTCATGCCCTCTGTTTCAGCCCCTCTGTTTCAGCCCCTCAGTTTCAGCCCCTCAGTTTCAGCCCCACTGTTTCTCGCCCTCTGTTTCTCGTCCT
The DNA here is from genome assembly GCF_030684315.1 of Stegostoma tigrinum. Classification (NCBI taxonomy): domain Eukaryota; kingdom Metazoa; phylum Chordata; class Chondrichthyes; order Orectolobiformes; family Stegostomatidae; genus Stegostoma; species Stegostoma tigrinum. The sequence goes on along the minus strand of NW_026728048.1, from coordinate 951,768 downwards.
CTGTTTCAGCTCCTCTGTTTCAGCCACTCTGTTTCTCAACCTCTGTTTCAGCCCCTCTGTTTCTCGCCCTCTGTTTCAGCCCCTCTGTTTCAGCCCCTCTGTTTCAGCCACTCTGTTTCTCGCCATCTGTTTCTCGCCCTCTGTTTCTCGCCCTCTGTTTCTCGCCCTCTGTTTCAGCCCCTCTGTTTCAGCCCCTCTGTTTCAGCTCCTCTGTTTCTCGCCCTCTGTTTCAGCCCCTCTGTTTCAGCCCCTCTGTTTCAACCCCTCTGTTTCAGCCCCTCTGTTTCAGCCCCTCTGTTTCACCCCCTCTGTTTCTCGCCCTCTGTTTCTCGACCTCTGTTTCTCTCCCTCTGTTTCTCGCCCTCTGTTTCAGCACCTCTGTTTCAGCCCCTCTGTTTCAGCCCATCTGTTTCAGCCCCTCTGTTTCTCGCCCTCTGTTTCAGCCCCTCTCTTTCAGCCCCTCTGTTTCAGCCCCTCTGTTTCTCGCCCTCTGTTTCAGCCCCTCTGTTTCAGCCCCTCTGTTTCTCGCCCTTTGTTTCAGCCCCGCTGTTTCAGCCCCTCTGTTTCAGCCCCTCTGTTTCTCGCACTCTGTTTCTCGCCCTCTGTTTCTCGCCACTGTTTCAGCCACTCATATTCAGCCCCTCTGTTTCAGCCCCTCTGTTTCAGCCCCTCTGTTTCAGCCCCACTGTTTCAGCCCCTCTGTTTCTCGTACTCTGTTTCAGCCCCTCTGTTTCAGCTCCTCTGTTTCTCAGCCTCTGTTTCAGCCCCTCTGTTTCTCGCCCTCTGTTTCAGCCCCTCTGTTTCAGCCCCTCTGTTTCAGCCCCTCTGTTTCAGCCACTCTGTTTCTCGCCCTCTGTTTCTCGCCCTCTGTTTCTCGCCCTCTGTTTCTCGCTCTCTGCTTCACGCCCTCTGTTTCTCGCCCTCTGTTTCTCGCCCTCTGTTTCAGACCCTCTGTTTCACCCCCTCTGTTTCAGCCCCTCTGTTTCTCGCCCTCTGTTTCTCGCCCTCTGTTTCTCGCCCTCTGTTTCAGCCCCTCTGTTTCACCCCCTCTGTTTCATCCCCTCTGTTTCAGCCCCACTCTTTCTCGCCCTCTGTTTCTCGCCCTCTGTTTCTCGCCCTCTGTTTCATCTCCTCTGTTTCAGCCCCTCTGTTTCAGACCCTCTGTTTCAGCCCCTCTATTTCAGCCCCTCTTTTTCAGCCCCTCTGTTTCTCGCCCTCTGTTTCAGCCACTCTGTTTCAGCCCCTCTGTTTCAGACCCTCTGTTTCTCGCCCTCTGTTTCTCGCCCTCTATTTCAGCCCCTCTGTTTCAGCCCCTCTGTTTCAGCCCCTCTGTTTCAGCCCCTCTGTTTCTCGCACTCTGTTTCTCGCCCTCTGTTTCTCGCCCTCTGTTTCTCGCCAACTGTTTCAGCCCCTCTGTTTCAGCCCCTCTGTTTCAACCCCTCTGTTTCATGCCCTCTGTTTCAGCCCCTCTGTTTCAGCCCCTCAGTTTCAGCCCCTCAGTTTCAGCCCCACTGTTTCTCGCCCTCTGTTTCTCGTCCTCTGTTTCAGCTCCTCTGTTTCAGCCACTCTGTTTCTCAACCTCTGTTTCAGCCCCTCTGTTTCTCGCCCTCTGTTTCAGCCCCTCTGTTTCAGCCCCTCTGTTTCAGCCACTCTGTTTCTCGCCCTCTGTTTCTCGCCCTCTGTTTCTCGCCCTCTGTTTCTCGCCCTCTGTTTCAGCCCCTCTGTTTCAGCCCCTCTGTTTCAGCTCCTCTGTTTCTCGCCCTCTGTTTCAGCCCCTCTGTTTCAGCCCCTCTGTTTCAACCCCTCTGTTTCAGCCCCTCTGTTTCAGCCCCTCTGTTTCACCCCCTCTGTTTCTCGCCCTCTGTTTCTCGCCCTCTGTTTCTCTCCCTCTGTTTCTCGCCCTCTGTTTCAGCACCTCTGTTTCAGCCCCTCTGTTTCAGCCCATCTGTTTCAGCCCCTCTGTTTCTCGCCCTCTGTTTCAGCCCCTCTCTTTCAGCCCCTCTGTTTCAGCCCCTCTGTTTCTCGCCCTCTGTTTCAGCCCCTCTGTTTCAGCCCCTCTGTTTCTCGCCCTTTGTTTCAGCCCCGCTGTTTCAGCCCCTCTGTTTCAGCCCCTCTGTTTCTCGCACTCTGTTTCTCGCCCTCTGTTTCTCGCCCTCTGTTTCAGCCACTCATATTCAGCCCCTCTGTTTCAGCCCCTCTGTTTCAGCCCCTCTGTTTCAGCCCCACTGTTTCAGCCCCTCTGTTTCTCGTACTCTGTTTCAGCCCCTCTGTTTCAGCTCCTCTGTTTCTCAGCCTCTGTTTCAGCCCCTCTGTTTCTCGCCCTCTGTTTCAGCCCCTCTGTTTCAGCCCCTCTGTTTCAGCCCCTCTGTTTCAGCCACTCTGTTTCTCGCCCTCTGTTTCTCGCCCTCTGTTTCTCGCCCTCTGTTTCTCGCTCTCTGCTTCACGCCCTCTGTTTCTCGCCCTCTGTTTCTCGCCCTCTGTTTCAGACCCTCTGTTTCACCCCCTCTGTTTCAGCCACTCTGTTTCTCGCCCTCTGTTTCTCGCCCTCTGTTTCTCGCCCTCTGTTTCAGCCCCTCTGTTTCAGCCCCTCTGTTTCTCGCCCTCTGTTTCTCGCCCTCTGTTTCTCGCCAACTGTTTCAGCCCCTCTGTTTCAGCCCCTCTGTTTCAACCCCTCTGTTTCTTGCCCTCTGTTTCAGCCCCTCTGTTTCAGCCCCTCAGTTTCAGCCCCTCAGTTTCAGCCCCACTGTTTCTCGCCCTCTGTTTCTCGTCCTCTGTTTCAGCTCCTCTATTTCAGCCACTCTGTTTCTCAACCTCTGTTTCAGCCCCTCTGTTTCTCGCCCTTTGTTTCAGCCCCTCTGTTTCAGCCCCTCTGTTTCAGCCACTCTGTTTCTCGCACTCTGTTTCTCGCCCTCTGTTTCTCGCCCTCTGTTTCTCGCCGTCTGTTTCAGCCCCTCTGTTTCAGCCCCTCTGTTTCAGCTCCTCTGTTTCTCGCCCTCTGTTTCAGCCCCTCTGTTTCAGACCCTCTGTTTCAACCCCTCTGTTTCAGCCCCTCTGTTTCAGCCCCTCTGTTTCAGCCCCTCTGTTTCACCCCCTCTGTTTCTCGCCCTCTGTTTCTCTCCCTCTGTTTCTCGCCCTCTGTTTCAGCACCTCTGTTTCAGCCCCTCTGTTTCAGCCCATCTGTTTCAGCCCCTCTGTTTCTCGCCCTCTGTTTCAGCCCCTCTCTTTCAGCCCCTCTGTTTCAGCCCCTCTGTTTCTCGCCCTTTGTTTCAGCCCCGCTGTTTCAGCCCCTCTGTATCAGCCCCTCTGTTTCTCGCACTCTGTTTCTCGCCCTCTGTTTCTCGCCCTCTGTTTCAGCCACTCATATTCAGCCCCTCTGTTTCAGCCCCTCTGTTTCAGCCCCTCTGTTTCAGCCCCACTGTTTCAGCCCCTCTGTTTCTCGTACTCTGTTTCAGCCCCTCTGTTTCAGCTCCTCTGTTTCTCAGCCTCTGTTTCAGCCCCTCTGTTTCTCGCCCTCTGTTTCAGCCCCTCTGTTTCAGCCCCTCTGTTTCAGCCCCTCTGTTTCAGCCACTCTGTTTCTCGCCCTCTGTTTCTCGCCCTCTGTTTCTCGCCCTCTGTTTCTCGCTCTCTGCTTCACGCCCTCTGTTTCTCGCCCTCTGTTTCTCGCCCTCTGTTTCAGCCACTCTGTTTCACCCCCTCTGTTTCAGCCCCTCTGTTTCTCGCCCTCTGTTTCTCGCCCTCTGTTTCTCGCCCTCTGTTTCTCGCTCTCTGCTTCACGCCCTCTGTTTCTCGCCCTCTGTTTCTCGCCCTCTGTTTCAGCCCCTCTGTGTCAGCCCCTCTGTTTCAGCCTCACTGTTTCTCGCCCTCTTTTCAGCCCCTCTGTTTCAGCCCCTCTGTTTCTCGCCCTCTGTTTCTGCCCCTCTTTTTCAGCCCCTCTGTTTCAGCCCCTCTGTTTCAGCCCCTCTGTTTCTCGCCCTCTGTTTCTCGCCCTCTGTTTCAGCCCCTCTTTTTCAGCACCTCTGTTTCAGCCCCTCTGTTTCAGCCCCTCTATTTCAGGCCCTCTGTTTCAGCCCCTCTGTTTCTCGCCCTCTGTTTCTCGCCCTTTGTTTCTCGCTCTCTGTTTCACGCCCTCTGTTTCTCGCCCTCTGTTTCTCGCCCTCTGTTTCAGCCAATCTGTTTCACCCCCTCTGTTTCAGCCCCTCTGTTTCTCGCCCTCTGTTTCTCGCCCTCTGTTTCTCGCCCTCTGTTTCAGCCCCTCTGTTTCAGCCCCTCTGTTTCAGCCCCTCTGTTTCACCACCTCTGTTTCAGCCCCTCTGTTTCAGCCCCTCTGTTTCAGCTCCTCTGTTTCAGCCCCTCTGTTTCTCGCCCTCTGTTTCAGCCCCTCTGTTTCAGCCCCTCTGTTTCACCCCCTCTGTTTCAGCCCCTCTGTTTCAGCCCCACTCTTTCTCGCCCTCTGTTTCTCGCCCTCTGTTTCTCGCCCTCTGTTTCAGCCCCTCTGTTTCAGCTCCTCTGTTTCAGACCCTCTGTTTCAGCCCCTCTGTTTCAGCCCCTCTGTTTCAGCCCCTCTGTTTCTCGCCCTCTGTTTCAGCCCCTCTGTTTCAGCCCCTATGTTTCAGCCCCTCTGTTTCTCGCCCTCTGTTTCTCGCCCTCTATTTCAGCCCCTCTGTTTCAGCCCTTCTGTTTCAGCCCCTCTGTTTCTCGCACTCTGTTTCTCGCCCTCTTTTTCTCGCCCTCTGTTTCTCGCCAACAGTTTCAGCCCCTCTGTTTCAGCCCCTCTGTTTCTCGCCCTCTGTTTCTCGCCCTCAGTTTCAGCCCCTGGTTTCTCGCCCTCTGTTTCAGCCCTTCTGTTTCAGCCCCTCTGTTTCAGCCCATCTGTTTCAGCTCCTCTGTTTCTCGCCCTCTGTTTCAGCCCCTCTCTTTCAGCCCCTCTGTTTCAGCCCCTCTGTTTCAGCCCCTCTGTTTCAGCCCCTCTGTTCCAGCCCCTCTGTTTCTCGCCCTCTGTTTCAGCCCCGCTGTTTCAGCCCCTCTGTTTCAGCCCCTCTGTTTCTCGCACTCTGTTTCTCGCCCTCTGTTTCTCGCCCTCTGTTTCAGCCACTCTGATTCAGCCCCTCTGTTACAGCCCCTCTGTTTCAGCCCCTCTGTTTCAGCCCCACTATTTAAGCCCCTCTGTTTCTCGCATTCTGTTTCAGCCCCTCTGTTTCTCGCCCTCTGTTTCTCGCCCTCTGTTTCAGCCCCTCTGTTTCAGCCCCTCTGTTTCAGCCCCTCTGTTCCAGCCCCTCTTTTTCAGCCCCTCGGTTTCAGCCCCTCTGTTTCAGCCCCTCTGTTTCTCGCTCTCTGTTTCTCGCCCTCTGTTTCAGCCCCTCTGTTTCTCGCCCACTGTTTCAGCCCCTCTGTTTCTCGCCCTCTGTTTCAGCCCCTCTGTTTCAGCCCCTCTGTTTCAGCCCCACTGTTTCTCGCCCTCTTTTCAGCCCCTCTGTTTCAGCCCCTCTGTTTCTCGCCCTCTGTTTATGCCGCTCTGTTTCAGCCCCTCTGTTTCAGCCCCTCTGTTTCAGCCCCTCTGTTTCTCGCCCTCTGTTTCTCGCCTACTGTTTTAGCCCCTCTTTTTCAGCCCCTCTGTTTCAGCCCCTCTGTTTTAGCCCCTCTGTTTCAGGGCCTCTGTTTCAGCCCCTCTGTTTCTCGCCCTCTGTTTCTCGCCCTCTGTTTCTCGCTCTCTGATTCACGCCCTCTGTTTCTCGCCCTCTGTTTCTCGCCCTCTGTTTCAGCCCCTCTGTTTCACCCCCTCTGTTTCAGCCCCTCTGTTTCTCGCCCTCTGTTTCTCGCCCTCTGTTTCTCGCCCTCTGTTTCAGCCCCTCTGTTTCAGCCCCTCTGTTTCTCGCCCTCTGTTTCTCGCCCTCTGTTTCAGCCCCTCTGTTTCAGCCCCTCTGTTTCAGCCCCTCTGTTTCAGCCCCTCTGTTTCAGCCTCACTGTTTCTCGCCCTCTTTTCAGCCCCACTGTTTCAGCCCCTCTGTTTCTCTCCCTCTGTTTCTGCCCCTCTGATTCAGCCCCTCTGTTTCAGCCCCTCTGTTTCAGCCCCTCTGTTTCTCGCCCTCTGTTTCTCGCCCTCTGTTTCAGCCCCTCTTTTTCAGCACCTCTGTTTCAGCCCCTCTGTTTCTCGCCCTCTGTTTCTCGCCCTCTGTTTCTCGCTCTCTGTTTCACGCCCTCTGTTTCTCGCCCTCTGTTTCTCGCCCTCTGTTTCAGCCCCTCTGTTTCAACCCCTCTGTTTCAGCCCCTCTGTTTCTCGCCCTCTGTTTCTCGCCCTCTGTTTCTCGCCCTCTGTTTCAGCCCCTCTTTTTCAGCACCTCTGTTTCAGCCCCTCTGTTTCTCGCCCTCTGTTTCTCGCCCTCTGTTTCTCACTCTCTGTTTCAGCCCCTCTGTTTCTCGCCCTCTGTTTCAGCCCCTCTGTTTCAGCTCCTCTGTTTCAGCCCCTCTGTTTCTCGCCCTCTGTTTCAGCCCCTCTGTTTCAGTCCCTCTGTTTCACCCCCTCTGTTTCAGCCACTCTGTTTCAGCCCCACTCTTTCTCGCCCTCTGTTTCTCGCCCTCTGTTTCTCGCCCTCTGTTTCATCCCCTCTGTTTCAGCCCCTCTGTTTCAGCCCCTCTGTTTCAGCCCCTCTGTTTCAGCCCCTCTGTTTCTCGCCCTCTGTTTCTCGCCCTCTGTTTCTCGCCCTCTGTTTCAGGCCCTCTGTTTCAGCCCCTCTGTTTCTCGCCCTCTGTTTCTCGCCCTCTGTTTCAGCCCCTCTGTTTCAGCCCCTCTATTTCAGCCCCTCTGTTTCAGCCCCTCTGTTTCTCGCACTCTGTTTCTCGCCCTCTGTTTCTCGCCCTCTGTTTCTCGCCAACTGTTTCAGCCCCTCTGTTTCAGCCCCTCTGTTTCAGCCCCTCTGTTTCTTGCCCTCTGTTTCAGCCCCTCTGTTTCAGCCCCTCAGTTTCATCCCCTCAGTTTCAGCCCCACTGTTTCTCGCCCTCTGTTTCTCGTCCTCTGTTTCAGCCCCTCTGTTTCAGCCACTCTGTTTCTCAACCTCTGTTTCAGCCCCTCTGTTTCTCGCCCTCTGTTTCAGCCCCTCTGTTTCAGCCCCTCTGTTTCAGCCACTCTGTTTCTCGCCCTCTGTTTCTCGCCCTCTGTTTCTCGCCCTCTGTTTCTCGCCCTCTGTTTCAGCCCCTCTGTTTCAGCCCCTCTGTTTCAGCCCCTCTATTTCAGCTCCTCTGTTTCTCGCCCTCTGTTTCAGCCCCTCTGTTTCAGCCCCTCTGTTTCAGCCCCTCTCTTTGAACCCCTCTGTTTCAGCCCCTCTGTTTCAGCCCCTCTGTTTCAGCCCCTCTGTTTCTCGCCCTCTGTTTCTCTCCCTCTGTTTCTCGCCCTCTGTTTCAGCACCACTGTTTCAGCCCCTCTGTTTCAGCCCATCTGTTTCAGCCCCTCTGTTTCTCGCCCTCTGTTTCAGCCCCTCTCTTTCAGCCCCTCTGTTTCAGCCCCTCTGTTTCTAGCCCTCTGTTTCAGCCCCTCTGTTTCAGCCCCTCTGTTTCTCGCCCTTTGTTTCAGCCCCGCTGTTTCAGCCCCTCTGTTTCAGCCCCACTGTTTCTCGCACTCTGTTTCTCGCCCTCTGTTTCTCGTCCTCTGTTTCAGCCACTCATATTCAGCCCCTCTGTTTCAGCCCCTCTGTTTCAGCCCCTCTGTTTCAGCCCCACTGTTTCAGCCCCTCTGTTTCTCGTACTCTGTTTCAGCCCCTCTGTTTCAGCTCCTCTGTTTCTCAGCCTCTGTTTCAGCCCCTCTGTTTCTCGCCCTCTGTTTCAGCCCCTCTGTTTCAGCCCCTCTGTTTCAGCCCCTCTGTTTCTGCCACTCTGTTTCTCGCCCTCTGTTTCTCGCACTCTGTTTCTCGCCCTCTGTTTCTCGCCCTCTGTTTCTCGCTCTCTGTTTCACGCCCTCTGTTTCTCGCCCTCTGTTTCTCGCCCTCTGTTTCAGCCCCTCTGTTTCACCCCCTCTGTTTCAGCCCCTCTGTTTCTCGCCCTCTGTTTCTCGCCCTCTGTTTCAGCCCCTCTGTTTCAGCCCCTCTGTTTCAGCCCCTCTGTTTCTCGCCCTCTGTTTCTCGCCCTCTGTTTCAGCCCCTCTGTTTCACCCCCTCTGTTTCAGCCCCTCTGTTTCTCGCCCTCTGTTTCTCGCCCTCTGTTTCAGCCCCTCTGTTTCACCCCCTCTGTTTCAGCCCATCTGTTTCTCGCCCTCTGTTTCTCGCCCTCCGTTTCTCGCCCTCTGTTTCAGGCCCTCTGTTTCAGCCCCCCTGTTTCTCGCCCTCTGTTTCTCGAACCCTGTTTCAGCCCCTCTGTTTCTCGCCCTCTGTTTCAGCCCCTCTGTTTCACCCCCTCTGTTTCAGCCCCTCTGTTTCTCGCCCTCTGTTTCTCGCCCTCTGTTTCTCACCCTCTGTTTCAGCCACTCTTTTTCTGCACCTCTGTTTCAGCCCCTCTGTTTCTCGCCCTCTGTTTCTCGCCCTCTGTTTCTGCCCCTCTGATTCAGCCCCTCTGTTTCAGCCCCTCTGTTTCAGCCCCTCTGTTTCTCGCCCTCTGTTTCTCGCCCTCTGTTTCAGCCCCTCTTTTTCAGCACCTCTGTTTCAGCCCCTCTGTTTCTCGCCCTCTGTTTCTCGCCCTCTGTTTCTCGCTCTCTGTTTCACGCCCTCTGTTTCTCGCCCTCTGTTTCTCGCCCTCTGTTTCAGCCCCTCTGTTTCATCCCTCTGTTTCAGCCCCTCTGTTTCTCGCCCTCTGTTTCTCGCCCTCTGTTTCTCGCCCTCTGTTTCTCGCCCTCTGTTTCAGCCCCTCTTTTTCAGCACCTCTGTTTCAGCCCCTCTGTTTCTCGCCCTCTGTTTCTCACTCTCTGTTTCAGCCCCTCTGTTTCTCGCCCTCTGTTTCAGCCCCTCTGTTTCAGCTCCTCTGTTTCAGCCCCTCTGTTTCTCGCCCTCTGTTTCAGCCCCTCTGTTTCAGCCCCTCTGTTTCACCCCCTTTGTTTCAGCCACTCTGTTTCAGCCCCACTCTTTCTCGCCCTCTGTTTCTCGCCCTCTGTTTCTCGCCCTCTGTTTCATCCCCTCTGTTTCAGCCCCTCTGTTTCAGACCCTCTGTTTCAGCCCCTCTGTTTCAGCCCCTCTTTTTCAGCCACTCTGTTTCTCGCCCTCTGTTTCAGCCCCTCTGTTTCAGCCCCTCTGTTTCAGCCCCTCTGTTTCTCGCCCTCTGTTTCTCGCCCTCTATTTCAGCCCCTCTGTTTCACCCCCTCTGTTTCAGCCCCTCTGTTTCAGCCCCTCTGTTTCTCGCACTCTGTTTCTCGCCCTCTGTTTCTCGCCCTCTGTTTCACGCCAACTGTTTCAGCCCCTCTGTTTCAGCCCCTCTGTTTCAGCCCCTCTGTTTCTTGCCCTCTGTTTCAGCCCCTCTGTTTCAGCCCCTCAGTTTCAGCCCCTCAGTTTCAGCCCCACTGTTTCTCGCCCTCTGTTTCTCGTCCTCTGTTTCAGCCCCTCTGTTTCAGCTACTCTGTTTCTCAACCTCTGTTTCAGCCCCTCTGTTTCTCGCCCTCTGTTTCAGCCCCTCTGTTTCAGCCCCTCTGTTTCAGCCACTCTGTTTCTCGCCCTCTGTTTCTCGCCCTCTGTTTCTCGCCCTCTGTTTCTCGCCCTCTGTTTCAGCCCCTCTGTTTCAGCCCCTCTGTTTCAGCCCCTCTGTTTCAGCTCCTCTGTTTCTCGCCCTCTGTTTCAGCCCCTCTGTTTCAGCCCCTCTGTTTCAACCCCTCTGTTTCAGCCCCTCTGTTTCAGCCCCTCTGTTTCAGCCCCTCTGTTTCACCCCCTCTGTTTCTCGCCCTCTGTTTCTCTCCCTCTGTTTCTCGCCCTCTGTTTCAGCACCTCTGTTTCAGCCCCTCTGTTTCAGCCCATCTGTTTCAGCCCCTCTGTTTCTCGCCCTCTGTTTCAGCCCCTCTGTTTCAGCCCCTCTGTTTCTCGCGCTTTGTTTCAGCCCCGCTGTTTCAGCCCCTCTGTTTCAGCCCCACTGTTTCTCGCACTCTGTTTCTCGCCCTCTGTTTCTCGCCCTCTGTTTCAGCCACTCATATTCAGCCCCTCTGTTTCAGCCCCTCTGTTTCAGCCCCTCTGTTTCAGCCCCACTGTTTCAGCCCCTCTGTATCTCGTACTCTGTTTCAGCCCCTCTGTTTCAGCCCCTCTGTTTCTCGCCCTCTGTTTATGCCGCTCTGTTTCAGCTCCTCTGTTTCAGCCCCTCTGTTTCAGCCCCTCTGTTTCTCGCCCTCTGTTTCTTGCCTTCTGTTTTAGCCCCTCTTTTTCAGCCCCTCTGTTTCAGCCCCTCTGTTTCAGCCCCTCTGTTTCAGGGCCTCTGTTTCAGCCCCTCTGTTTCTCGCCCTCTGTTTCTCGCCCTCTGTTTCTCGCTCTCTGATTCACGCCCTCTGTTTCTCGCCCACTGTTTCTCGCCCTCTGTTTCAGCCCCTCTGTTTCACCCCCTCTGTTTCAGCCCCTCTGTTTCTCGCCCTCTGTTTCTCGCCCTCTGTTTCTCGCCCTCTGTTTCAGCCCCTCTGTTTCAGCCCCTCTGTTTCTCGCCCTCTGTTTCTCGCCCTCTGTTACAGCCCCTCTGTTTCAGCCACTCATATTCAGCCCCTCTGTTTCAGCCCCTCTGTTTCAGCCCCTCTGTTTCAGCCCCACTGTTTCAGCCCCTCTGTTTCTCGTACTCTGTTTCAGCCCCTCTGTTTCAGCCCGTCTGTTTCTCGCCCTCTGTTTATGCCGCTCTGTTTCAGCCCCTCTGTTTCAGCCCCTCTGTTTCAGCCCCTCTGTTTCTCGCCCTCTGTTTCTCGCCTTCTGTTTTCGCCCCTCTTTTTCAACCCCTCTGTTTCAGCCCCTCTGTTTCAGCCCCTCTGTTTCAGGGCCTCTGTTTCAGCCCCTCTGTTTCTCGCCCTCTGTTTCTCGCCCTCTGTTTCTCGCTCTCTGATTCACGCCCTCTGTTTCTCGCCCTCTGTTTCTCGCCCTCTGTTTCAGCCCCTCTGTTTCACCCCCTCTGTTTCAGCCCCTCTGTTTCTCGCCCTCTGTTTCTCGCCCTCTGTTTCTCGCCCTCTGTTTCAGCCCCTCTGTTTCAGCCCCTCTGTTTCTCGCCCTCTGTTTCTCGCCCTCTGTTTCAGCCCCTCTGTTTCAGCCCCTCTGTTTCAGCCCCTCTGTTTCAGCCCCTCTGTTTCAGCCTCACTGTTTCTCGCCCTCTTTTCAGCCCCACTGTTTCAGCCCCTCTGTTTCTCGCCCTCTGTTTCTGCGCCTCTGATTCAGCCCCTCTGTTTCAGCCCCTCTGTTTCAGCCCCTCTGTTTCTCGCCCTCTGTTTCTCGCCCTCTGTTTCAGCCCCTCTTTTTCAGCACCTCTGTTTCAGCCCCTCTGTTTCTCGCCCTCTGTTTCTCGCCCTCTGTTTCTCGCTCTCTGTTTCACGCCCTCTGTTTCTCGCCCTCTGTTTCTCGCCCTCTGTTTCAGCCCCTCTGTTTCAACCCCTCTGTTTCAGCCCCTCTGTTTCTCGCCCTCTGTTTCTCGCCCTCTGTTTCTCGCCCTCTGTTTCTCGCCCTCTGTTTCAGCCCCTCTTTTTCAGCACCTCTGTTTCAGCCCCTCTGTTTCTCGCCCTCTGTTTCTCGCCCTCTGTTTCTCACTCTCTGTTTCAGCCCCTCAGTTTCTCGCCCTCTGTTTCAGCCCCTCTGTTTCAGCTCCTCTGTTTCAGCCCCTCTGTTTCTCGCCCTCTGTTTCAGCCCCTCTGTTTCAGTGCCTCTGTTTCACCCCCTCTGTTTCAGCCACTCTGTTTCAGCCCCACTCTTTCTCGCCCTCTGTTTCTCGCCCTCTGTTTCTCGCCCTCTGTTTCATCCCCTCTGTTTCAGCCCCTCTGTTTCAGCCCCTCTGTTTCAGCCCCTCTGTTTCAGCCCCTCTGTTTCTCGCGCTCTGTTTCTCGCCCTCTGTTTCTCGCCCTCTGTTTCAGGCCCTCTGTTTCAGCCCCTCTGTTTCTCGCCCTCTGTTTCTCGCCCTCTGTTTCGGCCCCTCTGTTTCAGCCCCTCTGTTTCAGCCCCTCTGTTTCAGCCCCTCTGTTTCTCGCACTCTGTTTCTCGCCCTCTGTTTCTCGCCCTCTGTTTCTCGCCAACTGTTTCAGCCCCTCTGTTTCAGCCCCTCTGTTTCTCGCCCTCTGTTTCTCGCCCTCTGTTTCAGCCCCTCTTTTTCAGCACCTCTGTTTCAGCCCCTCTGTTTCTCGCCCTCTGTTTCTCGCCCTCTGTTTCTCGCTCTCTGTTTCACGCCCTCTGTTTCTCGCCCTCTGTTTCTCGCCCTCTGTTTCAGCCCCTCTGTTTCAACCCCTCTGTTTCAGCCCCTCTGTTTCTCGCCCTCTGTTTCTCGCCCTCTGTTTCTCGCCCTCTGTTTCTCGCCCTCTGTTTCAGCCCCTCTTTTTCAGCACCTCTGTTTCAGCCCCTCTGTTTCTCGCCCTCTGTTTCTCGCCCTCTGTTTCTCACTCTCTGTTTCAGCCCCTCAGTTTCTCGCCCTCTGTTTCAGCCCCTCTGTTTCAGCTCCTCTGTTTCAGCCCCTCTGTTTCTCGCCCTCTGTTTCAGCCCCTCTGTTTCAGTCCCTCTGTTTCACCCCCTCTGTTTCAGCCACTCTGTTTCAGCCCCACTCTTTCTCGCCCTCTGTTTCTCGCCCTCTGTTTCTCGCCCTCTGTTTCATCCCCTCTGTTTCAGCCCCTCTGTTTCAGCCCCTCTGTTTCAGCCCCTCTGTTTCAGCCCCTCTGTTTCTCGCGCTCTGTTTCTCGCCCTCTGTTTCTCGCCCTCTGTTTCAGGCCCTCTGTTTCAGCCCCTCTGTTTCTCGCCCTCTGTTTCTCGCCCTCTGTTTCAGCCCCTCTGTTTCAGCCCCTCTGTTTCAGCCCCTCTGTTTCAGCCCCTCTGTTTCTCGCACTCTGTTTCTCGCCCTCTGTTTCTCGCCCTCTGTTTCTCGCCAACTGTTTCAGCCCCTCTGTTTCAGCCCCTCTGTTTCAGCCCCTCTGTTTCTTGCCCTCTGTTTCAGCCCCTCTGTTTCAGCCCCTCAGTTTCAGCCCCTCAGTTTCAGCCCCACTGTTTCTCGCCCTCTGTTTCTCGTCCTCTGTTTCAGCACCTCTGTTTCAGCCACTCTGTTTCTCAACCTCTGTTTCAGCCCCTCTGTTTCTCGCCCTCTGTTTCAGCCCCTCTGTTTCAGCCCCTCTGTTTCAGCCACTCTGTTTCTCGCCCTCTGTTTCTCGCCCTCTGTTTCTCGCCCTCTGTTTCTCGCCCTCTGTTTCAGCCCCTCTGTTTCAGCCCCTGTTTCACCCCCTCTGTTTCAGCCCCTCTGTTTCTCGCCCTCTGTTTCTCGCCCTCTGTTTCTCGCCCTCTGTTTCAGCCACTCTTTTTCAGCACCTCTGTTTCAGCCCCTCTGTTTCTCGCCCTCTGTTTCTCGCCCACTGTTTCTGCCCCTCTGATTCAGCCCCTCTGTTTCAGCCCCTCTGTTTCAGCCCCTCTGTTTCTCGCCCTCTGTTTCTCGCCCTCTGTTTCAGCCCCTCTTTTTCAGCACCTCTGTTTCAGCCCCTCTGTTTCTCGCCCTCTGTTTCTCGCCCTCTGTTTCTCGCTCTCTGTTTCACGCCCTCTGTTTCTCGCCCTCTGTTTCTCGCCCTCTGTTTCAGCCCCTCTGTTTCAACCCCTCTATTTCAGCCCCTCTGTTTCTCGCCCTCTGTTTCTCGCCCTCTGTTTCTCGCCCTCTGTTTCTCGCCCTCTGTTTCAGCCCCTCTTTTTCAGCACCTCTGTTTCAGCCCCTCTGTTTCAGCCCCTCTGTTTCTCGCCCTCTGTTTCTCACTCTCTGTTTCAGCCCCTCTGTTTCTCGCCCTCTGTTTCAGCCCCTCTGTTTCAGCTCCTCTGTTTCAGCCCCTCTGTTTCTCGCCCTCTGTTTCAGCCCCTCTGTTTCAGCCCCTCTGTTTCACCCCCTCTGTTTCAGCCACTCTGTTTCAGCCCCACTCTTTCTCGCCCTCTGTTTCTCGCCCTCTGTTTCTCGCCCTCTGTTTCATCCCCTCTGTTTCAGCCCCTCCGTTTCAGACCCTCTGTTTCAGCCCCTCTGTTTCAGCCCCTCTTTTTCAGCCACTCTGTTTCTCGCCCTCTGTTTCACCCCCTCTGTTTCAGCCCCTCTGTTTCAGCCCCTCTGTTTCTCGCCCTCTGTTTCTCGCCCTCTATTTCAGCCCCTCTGTTTCACCCCCTCTGTTTCAGCCCCTCTGTTTCAGCCCCTCTGTTTCTCGCACTCTGTTTCTCGCCCTCTGTTTCTCGCCCTCTGTTTCACGCCAACTGTTTCAGCCCCTCTGTTTCAGCCCCTCTGTTTCAGCCCCTCTGTTTCTTGCCCTCTGTTTCAGCCCCTCTGTTTCAGCCCCTCAGTTTCAGCCCCTCAGTTTCAGCCCCACTATTTCTCGCCCTCTGTTTCTCGTCCTCTGTTTCAGCCCCTCTGTTTCAGCTACTCTGTTTCTCAACCTCTGTTTCAGCCCCTCTGTTTCTCGCCCTCTGTTTCAGCCCCTCTGTTTCAGCCCCTCTGTTTCAGCCCCTCTGTTTCTCGCCCTCTGTTTCTCGCCCTCTGTTTCTCGCCCTCTGTTTCTCGCCCTCTGTTTCAGCCCCTCTGTTTCAGCCCCTCTGTTTCAGCCCCTCTGTTTCAGCTCCTCTGTTTCTCGCCCTCTGTTTCAGCCCCTCTGTTTCAGCCCCTCTGTTTCAACCCCTCTGTTTCAGCCCCTCTGTTTCAGCCCCTCTGTTTCAGCCCCTCTGTTTCACCCCCTCTGTTTCTCGCCCTCTGTTTCTCTCCCTCTGTTTCTCGCCCTCTGTTTCAGCACCTCTGTTTCAGCCCCTCTGTTTCAGCCCATCTGTTTCAGCCCCTCTGTTTCTCGCCCTCTGTTTCAGCCCCTCTCTTTCAGCCCCTCTGTTTCAGCCCCTCTGTTTCTCGCCCTCTGTTTCATCCCCTCTGTTTCAGCCCCTCTGTTTCTCGCCCTTTGTTTCAGCCCCGCTGTTTCAGCCCCTCTGTTTCACCCCCACTGTTTCTCGCACTCTGTTTCTCGCCCTCTGTTTCTCGCCCTCTGTTTCAGCCACTCATATTCAGTCCCTCTGTTTCAGCCCCTCTGTTTCAGCCCCTCTGTTTCAGCCCCACTGTTTCAGCCCCTCTGTTTCTCGTACTCTGTTTCAGCCCCTCTGTTTCAGCCCCTCTGTTTCTCGCCCTCTGTTTCTCTCCCTCTGTTTCTCGCCCTCTGTTTCAGCACCACTGTTTCAGCCCCTCTGTTTCAGCCCATCTGTTTCAGGCCCTCTGTTTCTCGCCCTCTGTTTCAGCCCCTCTCTTTCAGCCCCTCTGTTTCAGCCCCTCTGTTTCTCGCCCTCTGTTTCAGCCCCTCTGTTTCAGCCCCTCTGTTTCTCGCCCTTTGTTTCAGCCCCGCTGTTTCAGCCCCTCTGTTTCAGCCCCACTGTTTCTCGCACTCTGTTTCTCGCCCTCTGTTTCTCGCCCTCTGTTTCAGCCACTCATATTCAGCCCCTCTGTTTCAGCCCCTCTGTTTCAGCCCCTCTGTTTCAGCCCCACTGTTTCAGCCCCTCTGTTTCTCGTACTCTGTTTCAGCCCCTCTGTTTCAGCTCCTCTGTTTCTCAGCCTCTGTTTCAGCCCCTCTGTTTCTCGCCCTCTGTTTCAGCCCCTCTGTTTCAGCCCCTCTGTTTCAGCCCCTCTGTTTCAGCCACTCTGTTTCTCGCCCTCTGTTTCTCGCACTCTGTTTCTCGCCCTCTGTTTCTCGCCCTCTGTTTCTCGCTCTCTGTTTCACGCCCTCTGTTTCTCGCCCTCTGTTTCTCGCCCTCTGTTTCAGCCCCTCTGTTTCACCCCCTCTGTTTCAGCCCCTCTGTTTCTCGCCCTCTGTTCCTCGCCCTCTGTTTCAGCCCCTCTGTTTCAGGCCCTCTGTTTCAGCCCCTCTGTTTCTCGCCCTCTGTTTCTCGCCCTCTGTTTCAGCCCCTCTGTTTCACCCCCTCTGTTTCAGCCCCTCTGATTCTCGCCCTCTGTTTCTCGCCCTCTGTTTCAGCCCCTCTGTTTCACCCCCTCTGTTTCAGCCCCTCTGTTTCTCGCCCTCTGTTTCTCGCCCTCCGTTTCTCGCCCTCTGTTTCAGGCCCTCTGTTTCAGCCCCCCTGTTTCTCGCCCTCTGTTTCTCGAACCCTGTTTCAGCCCCTCTGTTTCTCGCCCTCTGTTTCAGCCCCTCTGTTTCACCCCCTCTGTTTCAGCCCCTCTGTTTCTCGCCCTCTGTTTCTCGCCCTCTGTTTCT
This sequence comes from Stegostoma tigrinum, assembly GCF_030684315.1. Classification (NCBI taxonomy): domain Eukaryota; kingdom Metazoa; phylum Chordata; class Chondrichthyes; order Orectolobiformes; family Stegostomatidae; genus Stegostoma; species Stegostoma tigrinum. The sequence goes on along the minus strand of NW_026728048.1, from coordinate 935,459 downwards.
CACCCTCTGTTTCAGCCACTCTTTTTCTGCACCTCTGTTTCAGCCCCTCTGTTTCTCGCCCTCTGTTAATCGCCCTCTGTTTCTGCCCCTCTGATTCAGCCCCTCTGTTTCAGCCCCTCTGTTTCAGCCCCTCTGTTTCTCGCCCTCTGTTTCTCGCCCTCTGTTTCAGCCCCTCTTTTTCAGCACCTCTGTTTCAGCCCCTCTGTTTCTCGCCCTCTGTTTCTCGCCCTCTGTTTCTCGCTCTCTGTTTCACGCCCTCTGTTTCTCGCCCTCTGTTTCTCGCCCTCTGTTTCAGCCCCTCTGTTTCAACCCCTCTGTTTCAGCCCCTCTGTTTCTCGCCCTCTGTTTCTCGCCCTCTGTTTCTCGCCCTCTGTTTCAGCCCCTCTTTTTCAGCACCTCTGTTTCAGCCCCTCTGTTTCTCGCCCTCTGTTTCTCACTCTCTGTTTCAGCCCCTCTGTTTCTCGCCCTCTGTTTCAGCCCCTCTGTTTCAGCTCCTCTGTTTCCGCCCCTCTGTTTCTCGCCCTCTGTTTCAGCCCCTCTGTTTCAGCCCCTCTGTTTCACCCCCTCTGTTTCAGCCACTCTGTTTCAGCCCCACTCTTTCTCGCCCTCTGTTTCTCGCCCTCTGTTTCTCGCCCTCTGTTTCATCCCCTCTGTTTCAGCCCCTCTGTTTCAGACCCTCTGTTTCAGCCCCTCTGTTTCAGCCCCTCTTTTTCAGCCACTCTGTTTCTCGCCCTCTGTTTCAGCCCCTCTGTTTCAGCCCCTCTGTTTCAGCCCCTCTGTTTCTCGCCCTCTGTTTCTCGCCCTCTATTTCAGCCCCTCTGTTTCACCCCCTCTGTTTCAGCCCCTCTGTTTCAGCCCCTCTGTTTCTCGCACTCTGTTTCTCGCCCTCTGTTTCTCGCCCTCTGTTTCACGCCAACTGTTTCAGCCCCTCTGTTTCAGCCCCTCTGTTTCAGCCCCTCTGTTTCTTGCCCTCTGTTTCAGCCCCTCTGTTTCAGCCCCTCAGTTTCAGCCCCTCAGTTTCAGCCCCACTGTTTCTCGCCCTCTGTTTCTCGTCCTCTGTTTCAGCCCCTCTGTTTCAGCTACTCTGTTTCTCAACCTCTGTTTCAGCCCCTCTGTTTCTCGCCCTCTGTTTCAGCCCCTCTGTTTCAGCCCCTCTGTTTCAGCCACTCTGTTTCTCGCCCTCTGTTTCTCGCCCTCTGTTTCTCGCCCTCTGTTTCTCGCCCTCTGTTTCAGCCCCTCTGTTTCAGCCCCTCTGTTTCAGCCCCTCTGTTTCAGCTCCTCTGTTTCTCGCCCTCTGTTTCAGCCCCTCTGTTTCAGCCCCTCTGTTTCAACCCCTCTGTTTCAGCCCCTCTGTTTCAGCCCCTCTGTTTCAGCCCCTCTGTTTCACCCCCTCTGTTTCTCGCCCTCTGTTTCTCTCCCTCTGTTTCTCGCCCTCTGTTTCAGCACCTCTGTTTCAGCCCCTCTGTTTCAGCCCATCTGTTTCAGCCCCTCTGTTTCTCGCCCTCTGTTTCAGCCCCTCTGTTTCAGCCCCTCTGTTTCTCGCGCTTTGTTTCAACCCCGCTGTTTCAGCCCCTCTGTTTCAGCCCCACTGTTTCTCGCACTCTGTTTCTCGCCCTCTGTTTCTCGCCCTCTGTTTCAGCCACTCATATTCAGCCCCTCTGTTTCAGCCCCTCTGTTTCAGCCCCTCTGTTTCAGCCCCACTGTTTCAGCCCCTCTGTTTCTCGTACTCTGTTTCAGCTCCTCTGTTTCAGCCCCTCTGTTTCAGCCCCTCTGTTTCTCGCCCTCTGTTTCTCGCCTTCTGTTTTAGCCCCTCTTTTTCAGCCCCTCTGTTTCAGCCCCTCTGTTTCAGCCCCTCTGTTTCAGGGCCTCTGTTTCAGCCCCTCTGTTTCTCGCCCTCTGTTTCTCGCCCTCTGTTTCTCGCTCTCTGATTCACGCCCTCTGTTTCTCGCCCTCTGTTTCTCGCCCTCTGTTTCAGCCCCTCTGTTTCACCCCCTCTGTTTCAGCCCCTCTGTTTCTCGCCCTCTGTTTCTCGCCCTCTGTTTCTCGCCCTCTGTTTCAGCCCCTCTGTTTCAGCCCCTCTGTTTCTCGCCCTCTGTTTCTCGCCCTCTGTTTCAGCCCCTCTGTTTCAGCCACTCATATTCAGCCCCTCTGTTTCAGCCCCTCTGTTTCAGCCCCTCTGTTTCAGCCCCACTGTTTCAGCCCCTCTGTTTCTCGTACTCTGTTTCAGCCCCTCTGTTTCAGCCCCTCTGTTTCTCGCCCTCTGTTTATGCCGCTCTGTTTCAGCCCCTCTGTTTCAGCCCCTCTGTTTCAGCCCCTCTGTTTCTCGCCCTCTGTTTCTCGCCTTCTGTTTTAGCCCCTCTTTTTCAACCCCTCTGTTTCAGCCCCTCTGTTTCAGCCCCTCTGTTTCAGGGCCTCTGTTTCAGCCCCTCTGTTTCTCGCCCTCTGTTTCTCGCCCTCTGTTTCTCGCTCTCTGATTCACGCCCTCTGTTTCTCGCCCTCTGTTTCTCGCCCTCTGTTTCTCGCCCTCTGTTTCACCCCCTCTGTTTCAGCCCCTCTGTTTCTCGCCCTCTGTTTCTCGCCCTCTGTTTCTCGCCCTCTGTTTCAGCCCCTCTGTTTCAGCCCCTCTGTTTCTCGCCCTCTGTTTCTCGCCCTCTGTTTCAGCCCCTCTGTTTCAGCCCCTCTGTTTCAGCCCCTCTGTTTCAGCCCCTCTGTTTCAGCCTCACTGTTTCTCGCCCTCTTTTCAGCCCCACTGTTTCAGCCCCTCTGTTTCTCGCCCTCTGTTTCTGCCCCTCTGATTCAGCCCCTCTGTTTCAGCCCCTCTGTTTCAGCCCCTCTGTTTCTCGCCCTCTGTTTCTCGCCCTCTGTTTCAGCCCCTCTTTTTCAGCACCTCTGTTTCAGCCCCTCTGTTTCTCGCCCTCTGTTTCTCGCCCTCTGTTTCTCGCTCTCTGTTTCACGCCCCTTGTTTCTCGCCCTCTGTTTCTCGCCCTCTGTTTCAGCCCCTCTGTTTCAACCCCTCTGTTTCAGCCCCTCTGTTTCTCGCCCTCTGTTTCTCGCCCTCTGTTTCTCGCCCTCTGTTTCTCGCCCTCTGTTTCAGCCCCTCTTTTTCAGCACCTCTGTTTCAGCCCCTCTGTTTCTCGCCCTCTGTTTCTCGCCCTCTGTTTCTCACTCTCTGTTTCAGCCCCTCAGTTTCTCGCCCTCTGTTTCAGCCCCTCTGTTTCAGCTCCTCTGTTTCAGCCCCTCTGTTTCTCGCCCTCTGTTTCAGCCCCTCTGTTTCAGTCCCTCTGTTTCACCCCCTCTGTTTCAGCCACTCTGTTTCAGCCCCACTCTTTCTCGCCCTCTGTTTCTCGCCCTCTGTTTCTCGCCCTCTGTTTCATCCCCTCTGTTTCAGCCCCTCTGTTTCAGCCCCTCTGTTTCAGCCCCTCTGTTTCAGCCCCTCTGTTTCTCGCGCTCTGTTTCTCGCCCTCTGTTTCTCGCCCTCTGTTTCAGGCCCTCTGTTTCAGCCCCTCTGTTTCTCGCCCTCTGTTTCTCGCCCTCTGTTTCAGCCCCTCTGTTTCAGCCCCTCTGTTTCAGCCCCTCTGTTTCAGCCCCTCTGTTTCTCGCACTCTGTTTCTCGCCCTCTGTTTCTCGCCCTCTGTTTCTCGCCAACTGTTTCAGCCCCTCTGTTTCAGCCCCTCTGTTTCAGCCCCTCTGTTTCTTGCCCTCTGTTTCAGCCCCTCTGTTTCAGCCCCTCAGTTTCAGCCCCTCAGTTTCAGCCCCACTGTTTCTCGCCCTCTGTTTCTCGTCCTCTGTTTCAGCACCTCTGTTTCAGCCACTCTGTTTCTCAACCTCTGTTTCAGCCCCTCTGTTTCTCGCCCTCTGTTTCAGCCCCTCTGTTTCAGCCCCTCTGTTTCAGCCACTCTGTTTCTCGCCCACTGTTTCTCGCCCTCTGTTTCTCGCCCTCTGTTTCTCGCCCTCTGTTTCAGCCACTCTTTTTCAGCACCTCTGTTTCAGCCCCTCTGTTTCTCGCCCTCTGTTTCTCGCCCTCTGTTTCTGCCCCTCTGATTCATCCCCTCTGTTTCAGCCCCTCTGTTTCAGCCCCTCTGTTTCTCGCCCTCTGTTTCTCGCCCTCTGTTTCAGCCCCTCTTTTTCAGCACCTCTGTTTCAGCCCCTCTGTTTCTCGCCCTCTGTTTCTCGCCCTCTGTTTCTCGCTCTCTGTTTCACGCCCTCTGTTTCTCGCCCTCTGTTTCTCGCCCTCTGTTTCAGCCCCTCTGTTTCAACCCCTCTATTTCAGCCCCTCTGTTTCTCGCCCTCTGTTTCTCGCCCTCTGTTTCTCGCCCTCTGTTTCTCGCCCTCTGTTTCAGCCCCTCTTTTTCAGCACCTCTGTTTCAGCCCCTCTGTTTCAGCCCCTCTGTTTCTCGCCCTCTGTTTCTCACTCTCTGTTTCAGCCCCTCTGTTTCTCGCCCTCTGTTTCAGCCCCTCTGTTTCAGCTCCTCTGTTTCAGCCCCTCTGTTTCTCGCCCTCTGTTTCAGCCCCTCTGTTTCAGCCCCTCTGTTTCACCCCCTCTGTTTCAGCCACTCTGTTTCAGCCCCACTCTTTCTCGCCCTCTGTTTCTCGCCCTCTGTTTCTCGCCCTCTGTTTCATCCCCTCTGTTTCAGCCCCTCTGTTTCAGACCCTCTGTTTCAGCCCCTCTGTTTCAGCCCCTCTTTTTCAGCCACTCTGTTTCTCGCCCTCTGTTTCACCCCCTCTGTTTCAGCCCCTCTGTTTCAGCCCCTCTGTTTCTCGCCCTCTGTTTCTCGCCCTCTATTTCAGCCCCTCTGTTTCACCCCCTCTGTTTCAGCCCCTCTGTTTCAGCCCCTCTGTTTCTCGCACTCTGTTTCTCGCCCTCTGTTTCTCGCCCTCTGTTTCACGCCAACTGTTTCAGCCCCTCTGTTTCAGCCCCTCTGTTTCAGCCCCTCTGTTTCTTGCCCTCTGTTTCAGCCCCTCTGTTTCAGCCCCTCAGTTTCAGCCCCTCAGTTTCAGCCCCACTGTTTCTCGCCCTCTGTTTCTCGTCCTCTGTTTCAGCCCCTCTGTTTCAGCTACTCTGTTTCTCAACCTCTGTTTCAGCCCCTCTGTTTCTCCACCTCTGTTTCAGCCCCTCTGTTTCAGCCCCTCTGTTTCACCCCCTCTGTTTCAGCCCCTCTGTTTCTCGCCCTCTGTTTCTCGCCCTCTGTTTCTCACCCTCTGTTTCAGCCACTCTTTTTCTGCACCTCTGTTTCAGCCCCTCTGTTTCTCGCCCTCTGTTTCTCGCCCTCTGTTTCTGCCCCTCTGATTCAGCCCCTCTGTTTCAGCCCCTCTGTTTCAGCCCCTCTGTTTCTCGCCCTCTGTTTTTCGCCCTCTGTTTCAGCCCCTCTTTTTCAGCACCTCTGTTTCAGCCCCTCTGTTTCTCGCCCTCTGTTTCTCGCCCTCTGTTTCTCGCTCTCTGTTTCACGCCCTCTGTTTCTCGCCCTCTGTTTCTCGCCCTCTGTTTCAGCCCCTCTGTTTCAACCCCTCTGTTTCAGCCCCTCTGTTTCTCGCCCTCTGTTTCTCGCCCTCTGTTTCTCGCCCTCTGTTTCAGCCCCTCTTTTTCAGCACCTCTGTTTCAGCCCCTCTGTTTCTCGCCCTCTGTTTCTCACTCTCTGTTTCAGCCCCTCTGTTTCTCGCCCTCTGTTTCAGCCCCTCTGTTTCAGCTCCTCTGTTTCAGCCCCTCTGTTTCTCGCCCTCTGTTTCAGCCCCTCTGTTTCAGCCCCTCTGTTTCACCCCCTCTGTTTCAGCCACTCTGTTTCAGCCCCACTCTTTCTCGCCCTCTGTTTCTCGCCCTCTGTTTCTCGCCCTCTGTTTCATCCCCTCTGTTTCAGCCCCTCTGTTTCAGACTCTCTGTTTCAGCCCCTCTGTTTCAGCCCCTCTTTTTCAGCCACTCTGTTTCTCGCCCTCTGTTTCAGCCCCTCTGTTTCAGCCCCTCTGTTTCAGCCCCTCTGTTTCTCGCCCTCTGTTTCTCGCCCTCTATTTCAGCCCCTCTGTTTCACCCCCTCTGTTTCAGCCCCTCTGTTTCAGCCCCTCTGTTTCTCGCACTCTGTTTCTCGCCCTCTGTTTCTCGCCCTCTGTTTCACGCCAACTGTTTCAGCCCCTCTGTTTCAGCCCCTCTGTTTCAGCCCCTCTGTTTCTTGCCCTCTGTTTCAGCCCCTCTGTTTCAGCCCCTCAGTTTCAGCCCCTCAGTTTCAGCCCCACTGTTTCTCGCCCTCTGTTTCTCGTCCTCTGTTTCAGCCCCTCTGTTTCAGCTACTCTGTTTCTCAACCTCTGTTTCTGCCCCTCTGTTTCTCGCCCTCTGTTTCAGCCCCTCTGTTTCAGCCCCTCTGTTTCAGCCACTCTGTTTCTCGCCCTCTGTTTCTCGCCCTCTGTTTCTCGCCCTCTGTTTCAGCCCCTCTGTTTCAGCCCCTCTGTTTCAGCCCCTCTGTTTCAGCTCCTCTGTTTCTCGCCCTCTGTTTCAGCCCCTCTGTTTCAGCCCCTCTGTTTCAACCCCTCTGTTTCAGCCCCTCTGTTTCAGCCCCTCTGTTTCAGCCCCTCTGTTTCTCCCCCTCTGTTTCTCGCCCTCTGTTTCTCTCCCTCTGTTTCTCGCCCTCTGTTTCAGCACCTCTGTTTCAGCCCCTCTGTTTCAGCCCATCTGTTTCAGCCCCTCTGTTTCTCGCCCTCTGTTTCAGCCCCTCTGTTTCAGCCCCTCTGTTTCTCGCGCTTTGTTTCAGCCCCGCTGTTTCAGCCCCTCTGTTTCAGCCCCACTGTTTCTCGCACTCTGTTTCTCGCCCTCTGTTTCTCGCCCTCTGTTTCAGCCACTCATATTCAGCCCCTCTGTTTCAGCCCCTCTGTTTCAGCCCCTCTGTTTCAGCCCCACTGTTTCAGCCCCTCTGTTTCTCGTACTCTGTTTCAGCCCCTCTGTTTCAGCCCCTCTGTTTCTCGCCCTCTGTTTATGCCGCTCTGTTTCAGCTCCTCTGTTTCAGCCCCTCTGTTTCAGCCCCTCTGTTTCTCGCCCTCTGTTTCGCGCCTTCTGTTTTAGCCCCTCTTTTTCAGCCCCTCTGTTTCAGCCCCTCTGTTTCAGCCCCTCTGTTTCAGGGCCTCTCTTTCAGCCCCTCTGTTTCTCGCCCTCTGTTTCTCGCCCTCTGTTTCTCGCTCTCTGATTCACGCCCTCTGTTTCTCGCCCTCTGTTTCAGCCCCTCTGTTTCACCCCCTCTGTTTCAGCCCCTCTGTTTCTCGCCCTCTGTTTCTCGCCCTCTGTTTCTCGCCCTCTGTTTCAGCCCCTCTGTTTCAGCCCCTCTGTTTCTCGCCCTCTGTTTCTCGCCCTCTGTTTCAGCCCCTCTGTTTCAGCCACTCATATTCAGCCCCTCTGTTTCAGCCCCTCTGTTTCAGCCCCTCTGTTTCAGCCCCACTGTTTCAGCCCCTCTGTTTCTCGTACTCTGTTTCAGCCCCTCTGTTTCAGCCCCTCTGTTTCTCGCCCTCTGTTTATGCCGCTCTGTTTCAGCCCCTCTGTTTCAGCCCCTCTGTTTCAGCCCCTCTGTTTCTCGCCCTCTGTTTCTCGCCTTCTGTTTTAGCCCCTCTTTTTCAACCCCTCTGTTTCAGCCCCTCTGTTTCAGTCCCTCTGTTTCAGGGCCTCTGTTTCAGCCCCTCTGTTTCTCGCCCTCTGTTTCTCGCCCTCTGTTTCTCGCTCTCTGATTCACGCCCTCTGTTTCTCGCCCTCTGTTTCTCGCCCTCTGTTTCAGCCCCTCTGTTTCACCCCCTCTGTTTCAGCCCCTCTGTTTCTCGCCCTCTGTTTCTCGCCCTCTGTTTCTCGCCCTCTGTTTCAGCCCCTCTGTTTCAGCCCCTCTGTTTCTCGCCCTCTGTTTCTCGCCCTCTGTTTCAGCCCCTCTGTTTCAGCCCCTCTGTTTCAGCCCCTCTGTTTCAGCCCCTCTGTTTCAGCCTCACTGTTTCTCGCCCTCTTTTCAGCCCCACTGTTTCAGCCCCTCTGTTTCTCGCCCTCTGTTTCTGCCCCTCTGATTCAGCCCCTCTGTTTCAGCCCCTCTGTTTCAGCCCCTCTGTTTCTCGCCCTCTGTTTCTCGCCCTCTGTTTCAGCCCCTCTTTTTCAGCACCTCTGTTTCAGCCCCTCTGTTTCTCGCCCTCTGTTTCTCGCCCTCTGTTTCTCGCTCTCTGTTTCACGCCCTCTGTTTCTCGCCCTCTGTTTCTCGCCCTCTGTTTCAGCCCCTCTGTTTCAACCCCTCTGTTTCAGCCCCTCTGTTTCTCGCCCTCTGTTTCTCGCCCTCTGTTTCTCGCCCTCTGTTTCTCGCCCTCTGTTTCAGCCCCTCTTTTTCAGCACCTCTGTTTCAGCCCCTCTGTTTCTCGCCCTCTGTTTCTCGCCCTCTGTTTCTCGCCCTCTGTTTCTCGCCCTCTGTTTCAGCCCCTCTGTTTCAGCTCCTCTGTTTCAGCCCCTCTGTTTCTCGCCCTCTGTTTCAGCCCCTCTGTTTCAGTCCCTCTGTTTCACCCCCTCTGTTTCAGCCACTCTGTTTCAGCCCCACTCTTTCTCGCCCTCTGTTTCTCGCCCTCTGTTTCTCGCCCTCTGTTTCATCCCCTCTGTTTCAGCCCCTCTGTTTCAGCCCCTCTGTTTCAGCCCCTCTGTTTCAGCCCCTCTGTTTCTCGCGCTCTGTTTCTCGCCCTCTGTTTCTCGCCCTCTGTTTCAGGCCCTCTGTTTCAGCCCCTCTGTTTCTCGCCCTCTGTTTCTCGCCCTCTGTTTCAGCCCCTCTGTTTCAGCCCCTCTGTTTCAGCCCCTCTGTTTCAGCCCCTCTGTTTCTCGCACTCTGTTTCTCGCCCTCTGTTTCTCGCCCTCTGTTTCTCGCCAACTGTTTCAGCCCCTCTGTTTCAGCCCCTCTGTTTCAGCCCCTCTGTTTCTTGCCCTCTGTTTCAGCCCCTCTGTATCAGCCCCTCAGTTTCAGCCCCTCAGTTTCAGCCCCACTGTTTCTCGCCCTCTGTTTCTCGTCCTCTGTTTCAGCACCTCTGTTTCAGCCACTCTGTTTCTCAACCTGTGTTTCAGCCCCTCTGTTTCTCGCCCTCTGTTTCAGCCCCTCTGTTTCAGCCCCTCTGTTTCAGCCACTCTGTTTCTCGCCCACTGTTTCTCGCCCTCTGTTTCTCGCCCTCTGTTTCTCGCCCTCTGTTTCAGCCCCTCTGTTTCAGCCCCTGTTTCACCCCCTCTGTTTCAGCCCCTCTGTTTCTCGCCCTCTGTTTCTCGCCCTCTGTTTCTCGCCCTCTGTTTCAGCCACTCTTTTTCAGCACCTCTGTTTCAGCCCCTCTGTTTCTCGCCCTCTGTTTCTCGCCCTCTGTTTCTGCCCCTCTGATTCAGCCCCTCTGTTTCAGCCCCTCTGTTTCAGCCCCTCTGTTTCTCGCCCTCTGTTTCTCGCCCTCTGTTTCAGCCCCTCTTTTTCAGCACCTCTGTTTCAGCCCCTCTGTTTCTCGCCCTCTGTTTCTCGCCCTCTGTTTCTCGCTCTCTGTTTCACGCCCTCTGTTTCTCGCCCTCTGTTTCTCGCCCTCTGTTTCAGCCCCTCTGTTTCAACCCCTCTATTTCAGCCCCTCTGTTTCTCGGCCTCTGTTTCTCGCCCTCTGTTTCTCGCCCTCTGTTTCTCGCCCTCTGTTTCAGCCCCTCTTTTTCAGCACCTCTGTTTCAGCCCCTCTGTTTCTCGCCCTCTGTTTCTCGCCCTCTGTTTCTCACTCTCTGTTTCAGCCCCTCTGTTTCTCGCCCTCTGTTTCAGCCCCTCTGTTTCAGCTCCTCTGTTTCAGCCCCTCTGTTTCTCGCCCTCTGTTTCAGCCCCTCTGTTTCAGCCCCTCTGTTTCACCCCCTCTGTTTCAGCCACTCTGTTTCAGCCCCACTCTTTCTCGCCCTCTGTTTCTCGCCCTCTGTTTCTCGCCTGCTGTTTCATCCCCTCTGTTTCAGCCCCTCTGTTTCAGACCCTCTGTTTCAGCCCCTCTGTTTCAGCCCCTCTTTTTCAGCCACTCTGTTTCTCGCCCTCTGTTTCACCCCCTCTGTTTCAGCCCCTCTGTTTCAGCCCCTCTGTTTCTCGCCCTCTGTTTCTCGCCCTCTATTTCAGCCCCTCTGTTTCACCCCCTCTGTTTCAGCCCCTCTGTTTCAGCCCCTCTGTTTCTCGCACTCTGTTTCTCGCCCTCTGTTTCTCGCCCTCTGTTTCACGCCAACTGTTTCAGCCCCTCTGTTTCAGCCCCTCTGTTTCAGCCCCTCTGTTTCTTGCCCTCTGTTTCAGCCCCTCTGTTTCAGCCCCTCAGTTTCAGCCCCTCAGTTTCAGCCCCACTGTTTCTCGCCCTCTGTTTCTCGTCCTCTGTTTCAGCCCCTCTGTTTCAGCTACTCTGTTTCTCAACCTCTGTTTCAGCCCCACTGTTTCTCGCCCTCTGTTTCAGCCCCTCTGTTTCAGCCCCTCTGTTTCAGCCACTCTGTTTCTCGCCCTCTGTTTCTCGCCCTCTGTTTCTCGCCCTCTGTTTCTCGCCCTCTGTTTCAGCCCCTCTGTTTCAGCCCCTCTGTTTCAGCCCCTCTGTTTCAGCTCCTCTGTTTCTCGCCCTCTGTTTCAGCCCCTCTGTTTCAGCCCCTCTGTTTCAACCCCTCTGTTTCAGCCCCTCTGTTTCAGCCCCTCTGTTTCAGCCCCTCTGTTTCACCCCCTCTGTTTCTCGCCCTCTGTTTCTCTCCCTCAGTTTCTCGCCCTCTGTTTCAGCACCTCTGTTTCAGCCCCTCTGTTTCAGCCCATCTGTTTCAGCCCCTCTGTTTCTCGCCCTCTGTTTCAGCCCCTCTCTTTCAGCCCCTCTGTTTCAGCCCCTCTGTTTCTCGCCCTCTGTTTCAGCCCCTCTGTTTCAGCCCCTCTGTTTCAGCCCCTCTGTTTCTCGCCCTCTGTTTCTCGCCCTCTGTTTCAGCCCCTCTGTTTCACCCCCTCTGTTTCAGCCGCTCTGTTTCTCGCCCTCTGTTTCTCGCCCTCTGTTTCTCGCCCTCTGTTTCAGGCCCTCTGTTTCAGCCCCTCTGTTTCTCGCCCTCTGTTTCTCGCCCTCTGTTTCAGCCCCTCTGTTTCTCGCCCTCTGTTTCAGCCCCTCTGTTTCACCCCCTCTGTTTCAGCCCCTCTGTTTCTCGCCCTCTGTTTCTCGCCCTCTGTTTCTCGCCCTCTGTTTCTCGCCCTCTGTTTCAGCCACTCTTTTTCAGCACCTCTGTTTCAGCCCCTCTGTTTCTCGCCCTCTGTTTCTCGCCCTCTGTTTCTCGCTCTCTGTTTCAGCCCCTCTGTTTCTCGCCCTCTGTTTCAGCCCCTCTGTTTCAGCTCCTCTGTTTCAGCCCCTCTGTTTCTCGCCCTCTGTTTCAGCCCCTCTGTTTCAGCCCATCTGTTTCACCCCCTCTGTTTCAGCCACTCTGTTTCAGCCCCACTCTTTCTCGCCCTCTGTTTCTCGCCCTCTGTTTCTCGCCCTCTGTTTCTCGCCCTCTGTTTCAGCCAATCTGTTTCACCCCCTCTGTTTCAGCCCCTCTGTTTCTCGCCCTCTGTTTCTCGCCCTCTGTTTCTCGCCCTCTGTTTCAGCCCCTCTGTTTCAGCCCCTCTGTTTCAGCCCCTCTGTTTCACCCCCTCTGTTTCAGCCCCTCTGTTTCTCGCCCTCTGTTTCAGCCCCTCTGTTTCAGCTCCTCTGTTTCAGCCCCTCTGTTTCTCGCCCTCTGTTTCAGACCCTCTGTTTCAGCCCCTCTGTTTCACCCCCTCTGTTTCAGCCACTCTGTTTCAGCCCCACTCTTTCTCGCCCTCTGTTTCTCGCCCTCTGTTTCTCGCCCTCTGTTTCTCGCCCTCTGTTTCTCGCTCTCTGCTTCACGCCCTCTGTTTCTCGCCCTCTGTTTCTCGCCCTCTGTTCAGCCCCTCTGTTTCACCCCCTCTGTTTCAGCCCCTCTGTTTCTCGCCCTCTGTTTCTCGCCCTCTGTTTCGCGCCCTCTGTTTCAGCCCCTCTGTTTCAGCCCCTCGGTTAATCGCCCTCTGTTTCTCGCCCTCTGTTTCAGCCCCTCTGTTTCAGCCCCTCTGTTTCAGCCCCTCTGTTTCAGCCCCTCTGTTTCAGCCTCACTGTTTCTCGCCCTCTTTTCAGCCCCTCTGTTTCAGCCCCTCTTTTTCAGCCACTCTGTTTCAGCCCCTCTGTTTCAGACCCTCTGTTTCAGCCCCTCTGTTTCTCGCTCTCTGTTTCTCGCCCTCTGTTTCAGCCCCTCTGTTTCTCGAACACTGTTTCAGCCCCTCTGTTTCTCGCCCTCTGTTTCAGCCCCTCTGTTTCAGCCCCTCTGTTTCAGCCCCACTGTTTCTCGCCCTCTTTTCAGCCCCTCTGTTTCAGCCCCTCTGTTTCTCGCCCTCTGTTTATGCCGCTCTGTTTCAGCCCCTCTGTTTCAGCCCCTCTGTTTCAGCCCCTCTGTTTCTCGCCCTCTGTTTCTTGCCTTCTGTTTTAGCCCCTCTTTTTCAGCCCCTCTGTTTCAGCCCCTCTGTTTCAGCCCCTCTGTTTCAGGGCCTCTGTTTCAGCCCCTCTGTTTCTCGCCCTCTGTTTCTCGCCCTCTGTTTCTCGCTCTCTGATTCACGCCCTCTGTTTCTCGCCCTCTGTTTCTCGCCCTCTGTTTCAGCCCCTCTGTTTCACCCCCTCTGTTTCAGCCCCTCTGTTTCTCGCCCTCTGTTTCTCGCCCTCTGTTTCTCGCCCTCTGTTTCAGCCCCTCTGTTTCAGCCCCTCTGTTTCAGCCCCTCTGTTTCAGCCCCTCTGTTTCAGCCTCACTGTTTCTCGCCCTCTTTTCAGCCCCACTGTTTCAGCCCCTCTGTTTCTCGCCCTCTGTTTCTGCCCCTCTGATTCAGCCCCTCTGTTTCAGCCCCTCTGTTTCAGCCCCTCTGTTTCTCGCCCTCTGTTTCTCGCCCTCTGTTTCAGCCCCTCTTTTTCAGCACCTCTGTTTCAGCCCCTCTGTTTCTCGCCCTCTGTTTCTCGCCCTCTGTTTCTCGCTCTCTGTTTCACGCCCTCTGTTTCTCGCCCTCTGTTTCTCGCCCTCTGTTTCAGCCCCTCTGTTTCAACCCCTCTGTTTCAGCCCCTCTGTTTCTCGCCCTCTGTTTCTCGCCCTCTGTTTCTCGCCCTCTGTTTCAGCCCCTCTTTTTCAGCACCTCTGTTTCAGCCCCTCTGTTTCTCGCCCTCTGTTTCTCGCCCTCTGTTTCTCACTCTCTGTTTCAGCCCCTCTGTTTCTCGCCCTCTGTTTCAGCCCCTCTGTTTCAGCTCCTCTGTTTCAGCCCCTCTGTTTCTCGCCCTCTGTTTCAGCCCCTCTGTTTCAGTCCCTCTGTTTCACCCCCTCTGTTTCAGCCACTCTGTTTCAGCCCCACTCTTTCTCGCCCTCTGTTTCTCGCCCTCTGTTTCTCGCCCTCTGTTTCATCCCCTCTGTTTCAGCCCCTCTGTTTCAGCCCCTCTGTTTCAGCCCCTCTGTTTCAGCCCCTCTG